>NC_072458.1:14020257-14346426 GCF_027596085.1 Anoplopoma fimbria
GCATGCAGCTACACAGAGCAATGTGATCTTAGAACTAAGAAATGAACTGTGTATGCATAACATAGAATATCATGTAAAATGAGATTAAGCATACATTAATATATTTCTGTGTTATTGGGGCATCATAACATTAACTCTGCTACTCAGTGAAGCTGCATAAATAATATGATTCCTCACTATGAGTAACCAGTAGATTGATCAGCTGTCTATTATTTAGACAGCATCAATCAAACATTGTACAGAGGTGTTTAAAGGCTACAATTTGTCATACATGATGATGTATCCTACAAAATACATGTTTATTTCTCTGCAGTGGCAGTAAACATAACACACAGGCCAACGGCAACAATGTTCAGAGCTTATCAAGATGAACAGCAACTTTAAACCGTATAAACAACAGGACCATAACTGTGTACTGAGAGCCTTTCCATCAGACTCCCTGATTTCCATCAGAGACGAGGAGAGTCTGGCTGGTTATCTCTGTCTACCAGCTCTACATCACGTCGTGGGAGAAACAGGGGTTGGTCAGGATCCCAGTGTCCCCTGACCCCCTACGTCACACACTATGTAGCCACGCCTCCTACAGTTTGTTGCTCCCTCATCCCTCTGTTGCCTTGTTTAAATATGCTGTGAGGCAGAGTATTAACCCTTAATTTCTTTTTTTGTCACCAAAAACATGAGGGGTTTATCCTCTGGGGATTAGATATATAGATATAGTAGATATAATGGATGTAAGATTTGAAGACACTTTGTTATTGAAAAAGGGTTGGTCACATGGAAATACCTGGTAAAAGTATTATGGAGTGGTATGATATCTTACAAAAGTTAGTTTGTTATTTTTGTGCATTTGTTCAGCACCAAAGAATGGCCAAAAACCTGCTTGGTTAGGTTTAGGAAAATATTGTGGTTTGGGTTAAAGTAATAAGGCATTACATAAAGGGGCTTAATTTGAAATGTCTGAGCCGCGAGATAGCAGCTAACAGTGCCATCAGTATAAACAACAGAAACAATGTTGACAGAGCTACCAGTCTCATCCTGAGGGGGAGCAGAAGGGAGGGGCCTAACATGGACACCACCATCAGTCTGGACTGTTGTCAGATGTAGTCGATTATATTACTACACTATCTCTTATAAATGTTTTGTTTACTGTTAGATTAATGCTCTAAATATTGTGTAGAGAATTATTATATATTATTAGTACGGAAGTTACATGTAAAATAAGTCGATGTTGACTTCTGGGTTTTTGTTAATATTTTCATTAGACCACCCATCAATCCTGATGGATGAAAATCAATTATCTTTTGGGGTTGTGGATATAAACAACAAATGTAATGCCAATTAGAACAGCAAACTACTTAGAACTGATCTGAGAAGAAGAGAACAGAGAAGATCCATTGACACACTTAATATTAGAACTGGCACAAATAGGCATTTTTCGGAGTTTACATTGCTAAGAGATATTTGAGGTTTGAAACCCTATGGTTACAGGCATCACACTCTTCACAGTGAGAGTGTCTCTGGTGCTTCCATTTAACCCTGGTTGTTACTCATATGTACCAATGTGTGCCTGGAGGGATATGCAGGAGACATTTCCCAATGTCAAAATAATAAAAATGTTAGTTTGAAAATATGCTTTTTTTTACTGAACAGATGCCATCTCTGATAAAAAATGATTGCCGTCCTTGAGGCGTCAAATATCAAAGCTGAGATGGGGGATTTTAGAGTCTTTGGTACTTCTGTTGCCAGATGCTATTGAAGGTTCTGCTGTAAACAGCATGTTTTACTTTAAATGAAGACTAAAGACCAAGTACAAAGTGATTTTTTTGCAAAACAAAGATATATTGTCTCACACAGCATGTAATATTAATCCACAAAAAATGTTATAAGATAAAATACTTCGGATGTATCCTGTTGATTTATTAGAAATTCCGAAATCATTGGCAACATGTAGACATGTTTAAATGGGGGAAAGGTTTCTTATTGTTTTCACTGTGATTTTCACGAGGCACAGATATGCAGCAATACAACCCTAAAAATACATTTGAAGCAGGCTGCAGACATCATCTAATAGATACAACCCTAAAAAAAAACCCTACTGAGTAATTGACTTTGAATAATTGATGCTCTCCCTAGCCCCCTATTTATTTTCATGAAGGCTGAGGCGAATGTTCAGGAGGTAAGAGGGGGAGAGGAAAGTTTTATCACTGTTCGGTCTAGGAAGTAGCATGATGGTGATTAAGATGTAACTGCAGAATGTATTAAATTTCCCAGCCTTTGGTGGCAGATTCGCTAGAAAAGGTAAAGTAGAATATGCCTTATCATTTATTTTAAAACCATGATGACATGAAGTGATAATTATTCTCTAGAATAAAGGATGAACAAGTAGATTGTAAGTACAGGTAGCAGATGTCTTCAATACAGCCTTTCATTGTGTAAGACACTGAGTCTAGTAGTATTTTACTCAGTTACATTTGGATACATTCATCCCATAACTTTTATTAATGTATTATTTTATGCATTCATGAACAGTTTAGAGGCAGGTGGTCAGCTGTTCCGCGGTCTGCTGGCTCGTTCCTACTGCTGAAGCTACAGCAGGAGTGAGGTTAACGCTATGGCTGTCAAATAGCGCTAGCAGCTAATATTCACGACCCACAGTGTATGAGTGTCGCTCAAGTTCACGTTGCAAACAGATACAGTCAGTTCACAGAACATGAGCATGTTCAATAACACGTGCTTTTAGCACGTTTGAGCACTATAGACTGTGGTCTGGTAAAATTGGTAGCTAGCTACATTTAAAACATAATGGAAGGAAACATTTATAGCTGTAATTTCTGCTGGCTGGCGTTTTAAATTGCTTTTGTATCTAGAAAATGTATACCAACTAGGAAATGGTGTCTAGCTAGTTAACGCACATGGTGGAGGTTAACCTACATGATTGTGAAGATAATTGGCTAGCTGGCCAGCTAATGATCATGTGTATGCGCCAGTCCATCCCTGTTGAATCTGGTCATCCTAGTTGGCTTCCCACCAAGCGTCAACTTTAAGTTATTTTATTGTCAGTTACAGTAACAGCAGCAGCATAGAAAAACATGTGTCAGATACTGTAAACTGTGTGTCTAAATGTGCTCTCAGATATACTGTAGGTTCTGTGATATATACTAAGGAATCTGAAAAAAATAATGTCTGCATCTCTATGTATTCTTGAGCAGACTAGCTATGTCCTCCGGTGTATACTGACGGTAATCAACTTCCCTGCTCTAATGTCGAGAATTACGATGACTGAAATTTGAATTAACGTTGTGGAGCATCTACTTGTAGACAAAAATGGTCACACCATAGACAGTATATAGGAGGTGGACGTAGTCATTGTGATGCCTCCCATTGATTTGTGGACGTTTTGAAGCCCTTGAGTTTGGCGATTTCGCCGTCGCAATGTTGTTTTATTTTGCAACAAATGAGTGGAGGTTACCATATTTGGAATGCAGAGCAGAGATGTAGAGACGCGGTATACTGCTCTGGTATTGGCAGCGACCTGTCAATCACAGTAAGCCCGCCCTAAATCATACACCACTTTAGGGTCTATTTTACTCTAAATGGACCATAATTTACTAAATGAACATCATGCTGTATTGAAGTGAGAGAGAGTCATTTTCTCATAGACTTCTATACAATCAGACTTGTTTTTGCATCCGGAGGAGTCCTCCCCTGCTGGACAGTAGAGAGAATGCAAGTTTTAAGACCCTTCCACATTGGCTTCACGCGGCAAAACCGGAGGTTGTCGCCTGGGTCACAGGCTATTATTTCTGATTTTCAAAGCTCATGGTGAGACGCTGGATGCCATTGGAGCTACTGGGGTGAGGAGAAGCACTTATACAAACCTTCAGCACAGTCTCATGATTTCGGCAGTTCATTTTGAGAACACTTTGCGTTGTTGGACTGATTAAAATGAGAACTGATGTTCTCGACTGTTCTCTGCTAGACGGATGATTTTCTTTAACACATACTTTATGTTTTGTGAATGTTAAATGCACTTCTGCAAGTACTCAGCACAGTAACAGGGTTTAAGCCGTACATTTGGAAAATGCGAGAAGAAAAACACTGATATTGACCCACTCACTGACTGATTATAGTAAGAGCTGATGATCTCGACTCTTCTCTGTTCAGACAGAAGATTTTCTTTAACACATACTATACAGTATGTGTGAATTTTAAATGCACTTATGGAAGTCTTCAGCACAGTCTCTGGATTGAAGCAGTTCATTTAAATTGACTGATTATAATAAGTCCTGATGGGGTAACTACAATCTCTCTACAAGATGATCTTCTGTTTACTCAGTAGGTATCGGAGATTCGTATGTTAAAAGGGGAGTTAGGTATATTTCAACCTGGAACCTATTTTCCCATGTTTTTGTATCCAAGGCTGGGTTGTTTAGAAAGGACCCTGAAGAGAAATAAAACTTTCCAAAAACCTTATGTTTGACCCGGTCTCTTTTTATTTTGTAGTCTCGCTTGAGGAAAATGATCCCATTGTGTAATCGGAGCGGGGCAACATGTGCCACTCTTTACAGCTTTCTTCATTTGTCGACTTAGGGTTTGCATACGTCACAACATTAGCCAGCCTGATCCGGGACAGTGATGCGTCTGCATCAGGCGGCAACCTCCGGTTCGGCCGAGTGAAGCAGATGTGGAAGTGTCTTAAAACTTGCATTCTTGCTACTGGCCAGCAGGGGGCGACTGCTGGCCAGTAGCAAGAAATGCAATTGTATGGAAGTCTATGAGAAAATTAAATTGAAAAAACTTCTCTCTTCATTTATTACCTCTGTAAACATTTTAAACATGAGTTTATGGACTCAATCTTTTTTGTTTCAATTCTTCTTCAATACAGCATGTTGTTCATTTAGTAAATTATGGTCCAATTAGAGTCAAATAGACAATAAAGCAGAGTATGCTTTAGGGCGGGCTTACTCTGATTGAAAGGTCTCTACCAGAGCTGTATATGTCTCTCCGTTCCTACTCTGCACTCATTGGTTTTGAAAACAAACAACATGGTGACAGCAATATTCCTTGATGATTCTGAGACTCCCTATAGCTTCTCGGCCAGTCAGCAGCTCGTTCAACCTCCTCTACCTGTTTCCCCTCTTTCTTTTCTCTTACTCTCTCTCCTAGTTCGCGCTTAGTTTCTAGGGGCTCTTCATCTGTTTTCCCCGGCTCAAATAAATGTGGAGCAACCCATGAATTCAAAGACCTCATGCAGATTGTCAGAATCAGCTAAATATTCAGCCGTAACATCGAAAATCTGTTAGGTTACACCGAGCTTGTGACGACCGGTGGCACACAGTGGATCTGTTTAGTGAAAACTTGAAAAGCTGGTTTTGGTACACAGGAGATCAGTCAGCAAAGCAAACAAATCCAAAAGGGTAAACTAACACAAGGAAAAAAGCTGAGACGGTAGACAGAAGTACATAGACGACCTGACAAGGTGCAGACTACACAGGGTTAAATACACTCGGAACAGGGGCTGATGAGGGCGGAACTAATTAGAGGCAGGGCAGACAATAAACACTGGCGGGAAACACACTGAAGCAGGAAGTGGAAAATCTGAGGATAAATAACCAAATACAACAAGACGCACATGAGACATGACAAACACATCAAACCGCACGGTCGGTACTCGCCTTTTTACTGTGGAGACTGTTGAGCGAGAATCTCTTACATCAACAATCATAGCCTGTCAGTGGCAAAAACATGCACTTGGAGTGGATGTTAATGAGAGGCTGCCACATACAGCGCTCTCCCTCAATACTGGACAAATTTGAGAAATTGTTGTCCCAGTCGTTTGTCATATTATGACATTTTTATATTATAAGTGAGGGCTTGAAATAAGCCCAGTGGGTTTTTTTGCCTCTTCCCTCACTGTGATATTATACATTTTCCAATATTTATCTGTGTTATGTTTGTGGTTTCTTTTTAATTGTGCTATAATACTAAACTAAACTTCTCCTCATTGCCATCCCAGTATACAAGAAGAGGAGAGACATTGTCTTGCTATCAAGGTTCTAATGAAAGGCACTGGATCAAATTTGTCTAAAGTGGTCAACAAACAGAACTGAAGACGGGCTTGCTTCACCTAACCTGTTGCTGCTCTAGCTGGCTAGTGTCATTAACGGCGGCAAATCGTCTCTCGCACTCACAGTTCATATTTTTGAAATAATGTTGTGCAGTTGGAATAATGAAAACTCCTGAACATTAGTAAGCTTTGAAAATACATTTTAGTGACAATTGCAAGTGACAAATAATTGTCCTATGATTTTACAGACCCCTAGAAATTATGCTATTGGGGATTTCAGTGGTCAGAAGTGTCATTAAAGGGGTCTCAGGACCCCGAGAGCTCCTGTATTTTGCACATTGCACTTTGTTATCACAGCTCATATCACAGCTGCAGTTCAGTGAAATCACATCTGCCAAAATGGTGATCAATCTTATTTTTTATTAAATTCTACCACGACTTGGTAGTAATTGATCTCATGGTAGATGTTGAAGATGCTTGTTTTATGATAGGTTCTGGTTTATTGTAGATAAACACGCTCCTGCTTGAAGGTTTAGAATGAAAGGACTAGAGAATGCTTGGTTCTGGCCGACCTGGCTAAAAGTTACTCTTTCTCTCAACATGGCACTGCCTCTGGTTCCCTTCTCAAACAGTCTGTGCCTTTAAACACTTCACCATCCTCTGACATGCCTGTTGATTGTAGGTCTAGTTATTTTTTTTTTTTATGGCCAGCCCTTTTATTTTATTAATTTCTCTGTTGATGGACTTTACAGAGCTTTTCTTTCACTGGACATTAACAAACTTGCAGGTCCAGCTGATTTTATTGTTAAACCTTAAATGAGCATTTTTTTAAATCTCACTCTCACTCAGAATGTATTCCCTATCATTTTGGAATCTGCCCATGTTCTCTTTCTGTCTAAAGGGGAAACCCCACTTCACTTAAAAATTACAGGCCTATTTCCAACTTGGCAAATTATCCATTAAAGTAGTTTCTGAGTGCTAATAATAGTCTGGCATTGTACCAGTCTGGCTTCAGGAAAGAAACTAGTACCATCACTGCTTTCCTCAAGGTTGTTTACAAAATCATTGCATCACTGGATCTATTGTCGGTTTAGCACGTGCAGGGCTTCCTCTAGAAGCAGTAATAATTATGACGAGAGTAAAGGAAGAAGTCAGCTTATGTAGGCTGTGTTTGAACTCACATACTAACATACCACTCATGCTAGTCATACTATGTGTAACGTCAGTTTATCCAACCCGTAATGGAAATGTGCTCTAACGTTTTTGTAGTGTTTCGAAACAGGCGCTGACGGGGTGCCTTGAAACCCGCCTGGCCATCAGTGTTGTTAGATTTTCAGCCAGGATAAAAAAATGTGTCACTTTATTTAAATTTTAAAAAGTTCTTATGTGAGAAAGTAACCATTGAGGCCGCTCAGAGGTCCCTGCGGCCGATCCACCCGGTCACAGCTTTTTTCTGTCCTGGCCCCTCAGTGGTGGAATGAACTCCCCACCGACGTCAGGACAGCAGAGTCGCTGCCCATCTTTCAGCGCAGGCTGAAAACTCACCTCTTCAAGAAGTACTACCCTGAGCCTTCCTCGTAGCACTTATTGCATTCATATTCGTTTGTTGCACTTATTGTATTCGTATCAGTTCGCTGCACTTATTGTATTTTTATTTGTTTACTACACTTATCCTATTCGTATTAGTTTGTAGCACTTATTGTATTCGTATTAGTTTGTTGCAATTATTGTTTTCGTAGTAATTTGCTTCTGCACTATACTTTTGCTCTGGTTTATGCTTTTAGATGCTATTTAAGAAAGGAGATGCACTTATGACTTCTGGTGACTAGTAGTTCTCTTGAATACTTATGTTGAATACACTTCTTGTAAGTCGCTTTGGATAAAAGCGTCTGCTAAATGACTGTAATGTAATGTAATGTAATGAGGTTCCCAATATGTGGTCATTTTTTCTAAATAAATCTGTTCGTCCTGTCAGAGAAGGGATGGAGCCACTGGTGTGGGGGGCTTGAAAAGGGCCAGGCCTTTGCGTGAGAAAACTTCAGAGTGTAAAGGCTGCTGGAAAAATCATACTTAAATCGTTTATTTAGTAGGCTGTGTGCAGTACATACTGATTAAGCTTGTAGTATGCAGTATGTCAGAATGCAATTTTGAATACAGCCATGGTGGATTTGTAGAAAACAAACATAGGACTTTCACCCAGGAGGCTACTGTTAGTCTTACTGGAGTGAAACCAAAAACCCTAACCCCTAACCAAACAAAAAAACGTATGTCGTTTACATAATGCACTTAACTTGCTAACATGACGTTATTTACATAACAAACATACTTTTTTTATTTGAATCCAAACCATATTTTCCCAACCAATTAGTTTTGTTGCCTAAAAGTTCTTTGAATTCTCAATGTTAACTGCGTGTTGAAAAATGGGTTTAGGGCTACAAAGGGATTTACAAAATCATAATGCCCACTTCCAAAACTGATATCAAAACCTTTTAGAATCAATAAAAATAAACCAATTTCCATTTTCTGTATGTTAGTCTTGAATGTGATAACTTACAAAATAAATAATAAAATATAATTAACTTAAGTTAACATAGCGGTTTTGGAAGTCAGCATGTTAGAAAGTGAAAGACCAGGAAGTCCGATTTCAAAAATCAATATGCTGACTTCCAGAACTTATATGCAATTGAATAAGGATATTTCAGATACTGCATGTGGAACTTCCATATTAGTTATGGAAGTTCACAGATTAGTTTTGCTAATCAGCATATCACATCGGGAAGTTGGAAAATGTGGAACTCCAACTGGAGGATGACCTGATTAGAATTTGGTGGTCAAAGGTCACTGTGACCTCACGTTGGGCAATTATTCTTGCAAACTTGATAACTTTAAAAGCCTTGATGGAATTTATTCAATCTTGGAACAAAAGTCGACTTGGACTCAATGATGAACTGATTATTGAAGCAAAATCTGTTCATTCTTTACCCTCTTACACTATGACCTCACAAAACACATTTTGGCCATAACTCAAGAATTCACAAGTCAATAATAAAAGGTTCACACAAATGTCTTTTTGTTCGATGTAATGGATTCCTTGGCAGGGTGAGATGATTCGTCGTGCATCCAATCAGAAAATGCAACAACTTGCATTGCTCTAACATTAATAGATTACTGGATTTTAATTGTGGATAGTTATTTTATATATGTTTTTACAAATTAGTTAACTTTTTTTCTGTCTAGGATAAATATAAATGACATTTGTAATGAAACTGAATGAAACATTCTAGCCGTTATTATTAAACTCTATCTAGAAAAAAGGGCTGGCAGCATCAGCGTGCTTCAGCAGAAACACAGTGTGGACACCAGAAATTGTTGCCGTGGGTTACAGTATCAAGTGTCAGGAAATGTGAGCAAATGCAGTCCAATCAACCTTATCTATGCATAACATAACCATATGGTTCTTAAAGTGTCTCATAATGCTATGGCCATATTCTCAAAATATTATTGTTTTCGGCAAAAAATTATAATAAATATATATATATATAACATTTTCTAGTAACATTATGATTTTATTCTCAAAATGTCCTAACATTACTTCTAAAATCATGATCAACCATATTTTCAATGCAGCTTTCACTCCAGATTTCAAAACCAGTAATAAATAGGGATTTCTTTGCAGTAAAAATCAAGCTTATTATTATTAAGTACTTCCTGTAATATATGTTACCTATCAAACTGTCCAGTGGGTTGATAACATACATTTATGATATGTCACGATGCAGTACAGGAAAATACCAGGCATTAAACGCACCAGCATTAAGACAAAATGTACATAACTGAAGACTGTGGGCTCAGTCGTAGGTTTGTTGAAGAGGAGTTGAAACACACACACATGCACACACACACACACACACACACACACACACACACACACACACACACACACACACACACACACACACAGTGCGGCTGTGTCATCACTCTTGTTTTTGAGAACAGGGAGGCAGAGTGAGTCACTGCTGACCATTTACACCTGTGATCCTTCTAGTCAACATGCAGTGCATCGCATACAGTATTGGTGTGTGCTGCAGTGAAATGGACCAGCCACCAAGGGTAATTGGAACACTCAACTTATTTAATGTTGGCTTTTCAAAGTGTTGTGAAGAACCTTGAATCAACCCAGCTCTGAGAGCAGGAGGCTGTCAGACTATGAAAGCCATCACATCGCTCTACAGAATTTTCTATCAACTTCTCCCACTCCTAACACCTCAGTTTGTTGTACATTTAAAATATTTTTTTATTTAATTATTATTCTAGAATAAAATGTTGGCATTGTATGTTTCTGCAAACCACTGATACGTTGAATATCGACATTTCTGAACCAAAAATAAGTTTCATAGCAACATTTAAACACTATAACTTTCAAAATTGCTTTTAGGTACGCTTAGGTTAGGCAACAAAACTACGACACAAACAGCTGTCTGCTGATTGAAAGTTCTGTGTTTACTTGTAACTTGTTGGGTTTTAGGCTGAGTGACTGATTCTGAGTCTAAATACTGGTGGCGGTAGATAAATTTATTGAAACTTGTGATTTGCATCAACTCATGGTTGTTGGAATTACTATAAATATAGGGGTTAGCTAGTGGCTGTGTGTGTGTGTGTGTGTGTGTGTGTGTGTGTGTGTGTGTGTGTGTGTGTGTGTGTGTGTGTGTGTGTGTGTGTGTGTGTGTGTGTGTGTATGTGTTTGTCTCTCTCCAAAGATTTTTTTGTGGATCTCTTTGTGGTTTTAATTTAGTTTAGATTTAGATAATTTAGAGAGATTAGATTTTTTTTAAATACTGGTGGTAAATTTAAAGTTTTCAACATACACTACCAAATTGCCGCAGTTATCACCACTATTAAAATGATAATAATTCAGCTTTTAGCAATTACATCAGACGTTAATCATGTTCTGTCCCACTCTGTCTAACATTGTTTCCTGACCCACTATAAAAACATAAACAATCAATTCAACACTGATATGTCTTTTTGTGTGCAAATCAATCAATGTGTGGTTACATGCTTCAGTACACATCATCAGACCAACGGTTAGCTTTCATGCTGAAGACAAAGTCAGTCTTTTCTAAAGAGCACCAGGAGGTTTACTTCTTCCTTTGTAAAGAACCCAGCAATGACTATATATATTTTTAATTAATTGACATTAGTTTGTAAAAATCTGTTTTCACTTTGATGTGAAAGAAGCTTTTTTTTTGCGAATTCTTGTCAAAAAAGCCAAATTATATTGACCATGATTTCATGTATAAAAACAACAAAAGGGGAACATCCAAGGGGGGTGAATACTTTTTATAGGCATTGTACTTGTGCATGAACGTGTGGTACACTACACTTAAGGGTCCCAGTTTGGGGGTTTGAAAATATGTTCACAGTAACATTTATGGTTAGCTGACTGCATGTGTGCATTGAAATGTTCCTCTACAAAGATTTAAATTTTGTTTCAATTATTTCTCTCACTATCACCATGCATTTATTTCTGGTTATTAAACCTTGCAACCCTATTGTGACTGTTTTGGAAAAGCACTATGTAAAGGAAAGCTCCACGGTGTTAACAGCCTCGCACCGTCTAAACCCCCACCCTCTTTTTCCCAAGGCTAGCTTTGGCCAGAATGCACATGCATTAAACTCCAGGCTGGTACAGCAGGAGACCGTGGCTGGAGTCCTCTACAAAGATAGATCTGGGTTTCTCTTCCCTGTTGCAAATTCTGCACATTGAATGACAGAAGTATAGTTTTTACCAATCAAGGATTTAATAATTGGAAAACTACATTAGAGAAAGATGAGGGATTCAGCAAGCATGCATCCAGCCACTTTCATCTGAAGATTGCTGTAGCCTGCTCTTAAATGCACCAAAGTGAGGTAACCTGGGAAACTAATTGGACCTCCTGGGCCCCACCCAGATAGAAAAAAATAGATATCATATCAAAAGCAGTGGAGACGTAGGGAGGTTTCTTGCCGTTGATGGGATTCCTATTGGTGGCCATCTGGAAAGCGCACATAGTGATGTTGATAACGAGCAGGACTTCTCTGCATTGAGTCTCAGTTATGAATGGGATCAGGGGTGGGGTCCAGGCTTTGGGGCATCCATCCCAGCTGCATTTGCATGTATTTCAGGCAAGCCACCGATTTTTGATCAGGATCACTGCTCTCCTTTTTCCATCGCCATTTATGTGCCACAAAACCATGACGCCCCCTTTCTTAAACGCTTGCTGGTGATACAGTGGACACTTCACCATGATGTGACAAAGTGCCTTGACGATGCTATTCTCAGGATCCTTTTTAGAGTTTTCAGAGGACAGTGCAGCAGCTGTGGGACTCACACAGGGGCATCAGGGTTGTGGATGATGCTGAGAAAGCAAGATTTCCTTGAAATAGGGGATTCCTCCTGAAAGTGCTTGGTGTCTTGAAGCCTTTATTCCACAGGCTCATCCTGTTCACCTGTGGTCTGCTTTTGAGGCAGTTAGGGAGATGGAGACCAGGTTATCCAGAGGCCATCTTGATCTCATGAAAGTAGGGAATTGACTTGCCCCTCTTGGAAAAGAGACCTCTCATCCATTTGCAAACACCTCCGAGAGTTAAAGGAAGCCTTTCCTAAGCTCCTGTGTCCTAACCTCCGCAGTGTTTTATGAGATAAAGAGAAACATGGTGTTTCTGGCTCATGAGCAGCTGATTTATCTGGAGTGGTACCAGGTGTGACCGGTTGTCACAGGCCGGGACAACCCGGAAATGTTTAATCAAAACAGAAAGAAATAACTTTAAGTTTCCTACGTTTGCAGAATTACAAGGGACAACAAACTTTCATTCATTTTCAGAATTGTAATCCTTTAAATGCCAGTGGGTGATATGATGCCACTATATTTTAAAATGAAAAAAAAAGGTTAAAGGTGATGTGAGGTCAGAGTGAAGGTGGATGTTTGTTGAGTGTGGATGAAACGGCTACAGAGGTGTGCAGCCAAAAGACAAACGCTTGCTGACTTTGTTCATCCCGGTGCTCCTACAATATATTGATCAAAGACAAAATAATCAGAAAAAAACATGACAACCACTTGCTCTGGGGTCATATGGTCATGCAATCACATTGAAATGCAGGGGATATCTCTTTAGCTGCACACATACTCTATACACACACACACACACACACACACACACACACACACACACACACACACACACACACACACACACACACACGCACACACGCACACACCCCACTCTCCAACGTCCTTATCAACACACACATCATTTTCTTAACAGTGCGCTATAATACAGCAGCAATGCCCCTTATAGAAAATAGCCTGAATGTGCCACATAGGGCAAACATGAGAATTTGGCTGGTGGAAAATAATAAAAACTACAAATTTATAATGAAAAAAATGATTAAGCCAAAATGAATTTGATGTGTTTACAGTTAAAATGTTGTCCTTTTCATAAATACAGTATAACGATAAAATATGTTGGATTTAAATTCTTTTTTGAACATTCAAAGCTTTCATTGAGGTTGCCTTTTGTTGCCTGTGTGCGGCAACTGGCAGAGCAAACAGTATTTGACTACAGTGAAAATGTTTTTGAAAGGCTTAACGCCAACAAGTATGGATTGAAGTGGAACATTTTATTAGATAAAAACATGTTGTGAATTTTGGGAAAAAATGACATCAATGTTTTTTTCAATACATTCTGAAACTCCCGCTGTGCGTCCGTGTGATTCAGAGTGAGGAAGAGAAGGTGGGTTATTGCACGCAGTAGGCCATGACAGCGTTCTCTGATCCTCGCTGAGCCAAGACACTGTAATTAGCACTACAGTGTCCTTTTTGTTCGCACTTAATGGGCCATCGATGTGTCATTCACAGGTCTTCACACCCACTGAGTGTGAGATGCTGTTTTATGTCACTGAGACAACACAGGGGATGTTAGGAGCATTCATGTATAGGCCTTCAGATAAAAAAAAGAAAAGCAAAAAATGTTAAGTGGTCAGAAATCTGTCAGAAATCCAGGCAAACTCATAGACAGCTTCAGAACGGCAGACAGAGGGAGACATACGGGAGAGACGGAGCAAGACATCAAGAACATTTTCAGCAGTGATGGCAGACAATATTCAAAAAAATAGGCCTAGCAACACTACAGTGTAGGAATTATCTGTTCCAAGTAAAAGCCCTGCTATCAAAATCTTACTTAAGTAAGCATACGAAAGTATTGACATTGAAATATGAGGTATTCATTATAGAGAATGGTCATATAAATTAATTATAATTATTGATGCATTAATGTGTCCATCACTTTAATGTTGCAGCCGGTATAGATGGAGCTAATTGAAACTACTTCATTCAGTATACAACCGGGTGGCTTAAACTATAACAATATATACTGATACAAAATATAAATAAATAAGTTTCTAAATGTGCCAATGTTAGTTTGGACAAATATTCTTAATTTGTTTCTCAAAACATGAAGCAACCCCTTATTTAAGATGTTTGAGTTAACTAGACTAGACATAGAAACAAGAACAAGAACAAGAACAAGAACCAAACCACAACCCACCTTCTGGTCTATCGACCAGAAATTTAAAATTTGGTTTTAGTCTTAGTCTCATACTGAAAATTGTAGTTGGTTTAAAGTAATATTTTAGTCCTTTTATTTTGTTTTAGTTAAGATGTAGTTTGGGGTTATTTACTTTTAATTCGAGTCTAATTTTAAATAGAAATTTCTCAGACAGTTTCATGTATCAGTTATGGATTTTGCTGAAGGATATTTTTCCCGGCTGTAAAAAATTCCATTGAGACAATGGTGCATTCACTGTCTCCTCAGATGGTCCAATTTCCACAGTTATTAAGTCATTAACGTGAGCTTTAAGTGGGAATATGAAAACAACATGACGCTACAAAGAAGAACTGTACTTTATATGCTTAAACAACAGATTAGCTGTTTTTGTGTGTACAAACAAACAGACAAACTGAGACAAAAATGTACCATCCTTGACAAAGGTAACTTTTAAATAAATACATGATTTACCATTACAACTTTTATTTAACAGAGTGGCTCAGGTAGAGGACACACCTGTGGAATGATCCTGGGTTTGATCATAGAATGACATGATGTTTGCATTGAACATAGGTTACCAGGTCTTGGTCACAAAGTCAGTTATGAGAGCGAGCGGTTTATTGAACATTAAGTGCATATTTTTTTTAGATCATTTGGTTTGATGTTTCAAATTAGATCAGAACATAAAAAACGCAGGAGATATACAAATAAGCTAAATAGTCAAATGATGAATTATGCATGTGTATTTTATTTACCTATGTTGAATACACTTATTGTAAGTCGCTTGGGTTAAAGCGTCTGCTAAATGACTGTAATGTAATGTAGTGTAATGTAATATTAAAATGCTCAGCTCACACAATGTTAAAGATCTGCTCAGTTTTGGATGCTCTTTCTCTGAGTTCAGTTAGAGTCCTGACTTTTCACTGGACCTCTGTTTGTTCTAAAGTAAAAGAAAAACACCAAAGAATAAAATAATAACTAAAATAATGGTTTGCCAGAGAATAGTGATAAATAAACAACATACCGATAAATTTAGAAGAAGGGCTTCCATGCTACCTGCACACACAGTGAAAATGAATCAGTTCAACCCATATGCAATGTTTCATTGTGAGACTAATCTTAAATTAACTCCATAAAGGACAGAAGCTCTTTGCTTCGTTTGCTGTCACACAATGATTTCTCTTTGTACTGTCATATTATTGACTGTTGTCAGCAGCGTTTGTTCTCCAACACTAATTTCACACTAATTACAAACAGTGTTTGCCAATGATAATTGATTCATCAGTAGCTGCCAGCTGTGGATCTGGTCCTCTTTAGATAACCCTGCTATACACCTGACGGCCCTATAACTGTGCAGTAATGGACTATATGATACGCTGCTTTCATTTCAATATTTGTATGACTCATTCAATGCAATGGAACATTCTACACAACACAAGGAGATATACGTTACTATTCTGAATAGGTCATAACTTTCCTGTGGAAGTTTTAATTCAAAGTAGTCTTTTCTTAAGAAAAAATAAATATGTGTCTGTTTTACATCAAAGCTGCAGTAATTTATAATTTGTATAAGAACAATGGGTTCAAATTAATATGTTTAATATGAAAGGGTCAAATGTAGTGATGAACTGACCCCAAAATCTACAGATTATTTTAGTCTTTAAGCCTCTTTCAGCTCATAGTTTCAGTTTTAAGACCTGCAACTTTATTGTTCTTGTTCAGTCTCACTGCTGACCCTTCCCGCCACACGGTTTGTTACACAGAACCATCTGAGATGTCATCATTGGAAACTGTACAGAAGCCAGTCGGGAGAAGAGCACTAACATCTTTTCCGTGGAGAAGAGCCTTAAGTGTCATTCTTTGCTCTTCTTTCAATGAAGAAATACTCTCCCGTTCTGACATAACTGATGCTGTTACAGCAGCTATGCTAACCTCTTTAGGGTCTGCCATTGTTGTTTTGACTCAAGACATTCGGCTCTTCCTGTACCCAGACATGACCAGACTGTATATAAGAAGTGGAAGTCATTGTTGTGATGTCACCCATTGGTTAGTGGACGGCGGTTTTGTAGCTTCGAGTTCAGCATTTTTAGCCATCGTTAACTCGTTTTTCTGCAACCTGTGAACGGGAGTGATCATATAAGGACTGCAGAGGTGTGGTTTTTCTCATAGACTTCTATACAACCAGAGGAGTCGCCCCTGATGGACAGTAGAGATAATGCAGCTTTAAGACACAGCAGCATTGGCTTCACTCTGCAGAACCTGAGTTTGCTACCTCTGTACACCACCTGCTCTGTGTATGCTCTGTCCCATTAGAACACACTGAGATGGGACATCATGACTTCAGCTATCTGTAATCTAATAACATGTCAATGTTGTGTTTACAGCTTGCAAAAATCTATTAGTGCTAACAAATGATTCTTGTTCTGCAGTGTGGCTATAGGGATGCTGATGGTTGGCTGGTCCATATATAGTGAAATGTCCACACAGCTCATGGATGCACTCTTCATCTGCACAGAATGAGTTCTGGTGCATGCACTTGTGCACGTTCAGTCATCCGACTGCTTACCCTCAGTTCACTAACGTAAGTCTTAACCTCAACCCCGGGCTCCCTTCTACTTCAGCCTCTCAAAGCCTCCTCTGTTTGTTCATTAGCGTGGTCAACAAGACCTCTGCATTCAACAAATTGATTGCAATTGATTAGCAAGTTAGCGCTTTGGGATTATTCCTCGAAGTGAATTCAGCTCACATAATGCTGCAAATTAAGCTGTTGTGGAGTATTGATTTTTTCCCCCTCTCGTGTAAAGCACACTTCTAGACAAAGTAGTGTTGTATGGTGAAGGAGTACCGATGGTAACCAAGCAGAGCGGTACAGAGCCCCACGCGCTTCCCTCTGGAAACTCTCCTGTCAGGCTGATGAGGTTTTTCTCTGGGTGTGTATCGCCCCGTTGGTGTGCTGCTCAGTCTCAATTAAGGGGGTTGCTCTGTTAAGCTGTGTGTTTCGTCTCATGTAAAAGGTGCAAGATCACTGCTGTGACAGCTATCACCTCATATGTAAAGCTGAGACCACTGGACTGTCAGAGCAGATGGTGTTTGATGAAGATACAGCCTTTTACTTTTAACTGTCCATCAATGTTTTATGAATGGAATGCTAAATCCGTACAGCGCGTTTTTAAAATGGAATTTTCGGTTTTATACTGGGTAGTTTTATATTTGTAGGTGTGTCCATCATTCTATTGATTTTTACAGACATTTCAGGTGTGCTCATTTTCAGTTTAACGTCTATATAAAGTGGTTTGGATCAGTGGTTTACAGCCTTTTCGGCTGGTGACCCTTTTAAACAGAAAAAAAAGTGTACTCATGGCCCCTTCATCACAGGAAGCATATGTGGTGGTGAGTAGCCATAAAACTGAACTCAAGTGAAGAACTTTTACTTTGCAAAAAACAAGTACTCAAGTAGTAAAAGCAGTCATAAATAACTACTTGATTAAGAGTAAACAACAACCAGAGGAGTCCCCCCCCCTGCTGGTCAGTAGAGAGAATGCTTCCGCATCGGCTCCAGTCTTCAGAACCGAAGGTTGCTGCCTTGTATTAGCATTTACAACACCAACGGTGTCAGCATGGTTCTCTGCTGCACTGACTTCAGACCAGCGTTCACAACCAGCCCTGACACTGTTCTCTGATCTTTCATCTGTAAATATTAGCTGCTAGTGCTAACGCGAACGCTAACGGAGTCACGTGGAGTTGGGCTGCAGTAGGATTTATCAGCCAGCAGACCTGGGACCAGCTGACCACCAGCCTCTTAACAGATCATGAATGCATGAGATAATAATGAAATAAACACTCCGATCAGCTGTATGTGTTCGTCCTGAGGGACCGCCAGTCCGTCCCCGCTGTTCTCCACCGATCGCCCGCTGGTAGAGGTAAGACACCTGCTGCTTTAGACCTTTTCAGACAAACATGTAACATTGCTGGCTTGATTATCTGATGACTTTCTGACATTCTGATGTACAGAATGTGTCGGCCACGTTAATGTTAGTAATGCTTTGCCGTCTCATATGAACCTTGCATCGGTAGATCCTCACTCATCTCCCATATGAAATAGCTGTATCCTCACTTTCCTTCATTATAAGGCCTAAAAAAAAATTTTGTTTGGTTCCGGTTTCCGACCGACCCTGTCAATCTATGTGCGACCCAAATTATTTTATGAGCTTGAAAAAAAAAAAAAAAAAAAAAAAAAAAAAACACAAAAAAATGTTTTAATGCAAAAAATAATTACGTTTTTGTACAGCACCTCTTCATTCTGTACAATGATGAGCGCATTCTCTCGTTTTCAAATGAAAACAACGGCTTCACACGGGATCTGCATGCAGACGACGCGATATCGGTACGGTAGCGCTTGTTATATGGTTGCGGGAGAAAGATGGACTTATGCATTGTCTCCATTGTTTGCCCATGCAACAACGTAACAAACAAAATTGTAAGATTGGGTACGAAATCTTTTGGAAATGTCCTTGAAGAAGTCAAGCAGTGCGCTTGTTCATTTGTGTCAGCAGCCGGCAAAGTGGACCGAGCTGACAGATGGACTGACATCGCCAGCGATGTAGTGTCGACCTCGAATGTCGGTAGCATCGCATCTGTATTTAACTTCAAATATTTAGCACTGAAGTGCGCCCCAGAGCAAATATCTGTGTCCTCCACGAGTACCACGATCCCGTCCGCCTTCGAGATGCTGTTTCGAGCACAGCAACGTACTCATTTGCCCCTCCGAAAGTTGTAGGCCTACAGACCAAAAAAGACGAGCTGAATAATGACATTCTGAAGAATCTACGGACCAGGGCAGTGGGCTTTTCTCTTCCAGAGAGCACAACCCAAGGCTCACTTTTGCTGACGGTAAGTGAACTATAATATTTGAATAATTGTAGGCTGTTATTACATTTGAAGAAATGATCACTGTAGAATCTACAGTGATCGACTGGTAGACCTACGGAGCATTTCAAGTTTGCGTGACAAGCCGTTAAAGACCCTTTACCTTGCGTGATGACGCGCCGCTCCTGTCACCTGCGGTTCAAACCGGACGGCGGAGGAGAAATATGAAGCCGTTTTATATAACCCATTCAGAGATGTCCACTTCTTACTTTATTCTTACTTTTATTTTATTGTATTTTATTTATAATTTTCTATTTTTTTATAATCTTATCTTCTATGCTTGTAATTTCTATTTGTACGGAACACCTGGAACAAAACAATTCCCCCGGGGATCAATTAAGTTTTCTGATTCGGTTCTATAATAATTATATAAAATATAACGTCAATTAGTTTAACGTTATATGCAGTGCTTAATTTGTCAAGTGGGAGCTCCCGGAGCGCACAGGCACAGGCACAGGCACACAGGCGCGCGCCTGTCTCCGTGGCATGACAACAAACATTCAATGACGGTGTGCACGCTCCTTTTCCACAATAGGCTAGCCCAGATATTTTGAGTATCTCGTTTCATGGGAGAATTGAGAAATCACCATGACAGATATTAAAACCAGATATTAAAACGAAACAAACTTTAATTTATGTATTTAATTATTTGATTTTTCACACACAAATCCAGATCCAGCTGGCGGAGCGCACGTCAGAGCTTCCGGAGCGCGCTCCCCCTTGCTCCCCCTCAAATTAAGCACTGGTTATATGGCTCGTGCTAATGAAATTGAACCTCGACAATAAAGTTACAAATTTAAAATATTCCCAGTTTTTTTTCACACTGTTTTTACATAGTTTTGTCATTGAATATGTAATTTGCTGCAACTGCCGCTTCCGCTCTCTCTGACGCCATTTCTGATTTTTTTTTTTTATTAAAGAGCTATATTAAAATATTAAACATCTTTAATATTAAATATCTGACACCATTTTGTTTTTTTGTATTTTCAGACGCTAACAAATTGTCTTTGGTACATCACAAACCAGCACACAGTGATACGTGATGCATCTCTCCAAGAGAGAGATGTGATTCCTGTTCCATCATGCTGGAGCTTTGAAGGATACAATGAAGTGAAGAGAAAGAAAATAAAGGAGCAACCCATGTGTGCTACCTTTCTGGACAGTCACTCCCAAGCCCTGTTGTCTTTGTGTGACCGACCATACATGTCCTCAACTGCTGCTTGGAGAACACTGAAAGAGGACATTTTAAATCTTGCCACCTGCCTTCGCAACTATGTGGAGTACCTGAAGAGGAAGAGGGATACTACATTTGCAAACCATAACTCAAGTCAACCTGTCAGAGTTTTATCTGAGAACATTGCCGTGACACACCACAAAAACACCCCTGAGATGGCTGCAAGGTACCGGTTGCTGGACAACGTTATGTGTCAAACAGATACTCTAACTCCTGTGCTCCTGGATGACACTGTACACCTGGAGGAACCATTTGCAAGTTCATGGCACAGATTTGACTTCATCAACAGAATCCAGCTGTCTGTACCTGTCGATGTGCTGAAATACCAACCTGGGGGCAGCAAGACTGGCGTCACCTTGCTGTGGAAAGTGGAAAGGAACAGAACACAGGATGAGCAGCTGACCCAGACCACTGGAGTTGTCACTTCTCTGCAGCCATTTCTCCCACAGTACCACACCAGGTACATGAAGAAGGATTTCAAGAGGAAGGTAGCGAACGTGGCTAGGGTGATACCAAGCATCGTAGAGGCGATCTATCAGGAAATCTCCCATGATTCTTCAGCCCCATCAAATCCTCACATGAACCAGCGCATCCAAGTGGCTCTCCAGGGAGAGCCTGGCATTATTGTCGACTTGCGCACCCTTAACAGTGGCCGTCCTGGTGACAACTTTGAGGAATTCTTCTCAAAGATGGAAGAAGCAGTCAATGAAGTCACTGCAGCAGATGAAAGGAGACATGGCACTGCCCACCTGTCACAGTGGTTGTCGCTAGAGGATCTCATTGAACAGGTTAAGTCCAAATGCCCTGAAGGAACCAAGGTGCCCAGCAAAGCCCTTGTGAGATTGCAATTTGCACCAAAGAATCCCTACACCCAGAGTGCCTTGAACTTCACTTCACGCTTTGAGCTCAAGTACAAGATCCAGCGAAGACAGCTCCGAGCATCTCACCCTGATGCACACTTCTGTGCTGCACTCTTCTTATTATTGCGTCTACACATGTATCAGCTCCGTTCGGAAATATTTGTCTTATTCATGGACGATAAGGCCAAGATCCCGGTTGGAGAACCAGGGGAGCCTGTGTCCACTGGTGTTCGAGGTCGACACTCAATTGTGCCTTCAGCCACCCAACTGGCAGCACTGGACCACGATATGACGAGCAAGGGATCAATCACATCCACAGTATACATGCAACCCAATGTCCCTTGTCAGCCAGAGGGTTCATGGTACAGTGGCAAGGTAAAGATCATTGTGCAGGACTCTGTATTCCAAAAGTCTACAGCATACAGAAATGCAGCAGCAACAGTTAGGCTCGCACAGGAAGACCCTTCTGAATGGAAACCAATCCATGTCAAGTACAGTGATGGTGGAACAGAACATCGCACCCTACTGGTCAAAGTTCAGCTCAGTCTGATAGCAATATTTAAGATGCTAAGACTGGACATGCTCATTGCCTGCAGAGCAGCTCCAGGCCAGAGCTGGCAGAATCCAGTTGAGAGAGTGATGGCTATACTCAACATCGGCCTGCAGAACTGTGCATTGGAGAGAGACAAGACAGCAGAGGACATGGAACACCTGCTGAAGAGGTGCAGTTCAATGGCAGAGATTCGCAAAGCGGGCGAGAAAAACCCACAGCTTGCTGAGGCTTGGAGCACTTCAGTTGCGCCAGTGCTGGACACAGTGGCAGGACGCTACAGTCGGCTGAAGTTGAAGGGAGAGCCAATGACGATCATAGATGCAGTCACAGATGCAGAGGAAGATTCGGTCATGCAGGTTATCACCACACTCTTCCCTTCCATCAATCCTGCAACAGTGACCAAGCAACAAGCAGACAAGGATCCAGCATTCACTGAGTGGGTGCAGAAACACTGCCGGCAACGTCAGTATCTGTTTCAGGTAATGATCTTATTTTCCCTATGTTTTTATGTATAACGCGTAATGATTATTTTATTATATTTCGACTATAAAGGATGTTGAGCTGCATTCCATGTATGAAGGACGCTAAATAAGTCTTTCTTTCTTTCCTCAGATACGCAAATGTGATGACCCTGAATGCTGTTCCGTACCATCCCTCCCGTCTGAAAGGATGATCTGGCTTCCTGACCCAATGCCTGATGCTTCTGGTAAGAATTTTACTTTATCATTCAATACATTGTAAAGTAAGAATATTTTTGTCGATTATCCACTTTTAACATGCTTTAGCCTAATATTACACCTGTTCACATATTTGTATGACGCCCACAGCTTATAGCAAAATACTTTAATACATGTCTGTGTTGTGCTTGTATTGAAATAGGTGACCATTACTTGACTCTGGCTGAGGTTATGGGCAAAGACACAGATGACGCCCATCGACCTTCTGCCCAACTGTCACACAAACACAAACAAGCTGCATGTGTTGACTTCTTTTTGTCGGACGCACTAGAGAAGCAGCAGAAAGAGTCTGGGCTGTTTACTGCCCAACATGCACGGGCAGTAGTCGGCTGCATGGAATGCTCTAAACCAAGAGTGATCTACTCAATGCGCCTCCTCTCTTCTCGCCACCAGGCCACACTGGCAGAGGCCTTGTCAGATGATGGCATGGATTACACATGTGGGAGTTACATCCTGGAGCCCCAACATCCACTTGCATCAACTGTGCAGGTCAGGCTGTCTCTCTCGTGTGGTGATCCCATAGAGCTGGCCTACTACCGGGCACCCTTTGGGAGGCAAGATCTCTGTGCACACTGTGGCGGGCCTCAGGGCAACACCTGCCCAGCCCTGTTATTGAAATTTAAAACGGTCTTGCCCTGCTGCCCCATTTGTATTGGGGCTGAAAAAAAGCACATTGTGGCCAGACCCTACGGCAAGCAGAAATGAGCAGTGGTCTGGTTTAAAGAGGCCCTGCAGTTGTATTGTTCCTTAATTTAACTAATAGCAGGCAGTAATGTTGGACAACAGAAAACTGAGTCACAGAACACCAGAGTTACACTTTAATTAAACAGCTTCGGAGTCATTCATGTTTCTATAATATTTTCCGGGTTGATTGGATGATGTCTCGCTACCTTGTTTAACGTTTGTTCAACGTTTTGTAGGTTTGTACATAAACACTGTATTGAGTATTGTAAGAGTTGATACTATTAAAGTTATTTAGGAAATATCGCTTGAGATGTCTTCAATGCCAATGGTCCAGAACTAGTGGGTTCTTAGTTTTTAGGAGTAGAAAATAGTACACACATAAAAAATCTGCACATTTTAATTGAAGCATTCGTATTGACTACATATTTTGTTCATATAAAAATGTGTGTGTTAGGGATGGGCACGAGTAGTAATTCCAAACTCGAGTGATCGATTGAATTCCTCGAGGATCAATCGAGTACTCGTTTATCTTTTTTTTTTTTTTTTTTTAACCCTAACGCTAACGGCAATATTACCAACCCAACATGTAGCCTAATGCTTATTCTCAATCAGTCAGAGTCAGAGTTATCAGAGACTATTCATTATTTATTAATATAACCTATTATTAATTATTACATTACATATTATTAACGTTCAAAAGTAAACACATCCTTAACAATAACAAATAAATATGCGTCGAACAAAGGCCAGTAACAATCACCGAACAAAGGCCTGTAACGGTTTAAAAAAAGAACGAAACATTATGCGAAAACCGAAATCAATTCTTTGTGAGAAAAACCAGCATATCGACGTGCTCTGGAGACAGACGAGAGCGCATTCTATTAACTATCAGTCCCGCGGCAGAGAACACTCGCTCCGCTGGCACGGAGGTGGCGGGGATAACCAGGTGCTGCTTTGCCAGAACGCTCAGTTTTTTGTACCGATCCCCGTTTGACTTCCACCACTCCATGGGGTTTTGATGTGGACGGATGCATGGCTCATTGAAATACGCTTCTAGCTCGTTGACGTCGCTAGTATTTACGTAGTAGTCCTCCCGAAGAGGGTGTCAAGTGCCTCTGAAGTGCTTTCGACGCTGCAGGCTTGTGCTTCACTACTTTAGAATACTTTTAATACTTTAAAATATACTAAAAATACTTTTAACGTATTCGTTGCGCACGGCACGCACCAGTGGCGCCAAACAGAAAATTGATACATTTTCAGAAAACTTTAACTCGAGTTTGTGTTTCCTCCAATCGAGTTCATTTGTAACGAGTAGTACTCGAGTAATCGATTCCTCACGCCCATCCCTAGTGTGTGTGTTTGTAACATGCTGGGAGTATCCATTGCTGCTGTGAAAAAAAAAAAAAAAAAACCTACCTATCATTCGCTGCCGCTGGAAAAAATAAAATAAAAAAATAAAATAAATTCCCTACCTACCCATGACCTCAACTGACAACCAACAGGAACCAAACTTTTTTTTTTTTTTTTTTTTTTAGGCCTAATAAACTATAGTAACATGGTCATCCTCTCAAGCATTAGCTGTCACGCTGCGGCTGCTTGGCATACAGTATCTTGATGTTCAAGTTTGCTTTTGTAAAAAAATCAGAGTTTTCCCAACCATGGCGGCCAATTTTTGCGCTGCTTAAAAAACGTAGAAAGCAAGGAACAAGGCGGTGCGGTAAAGGAGGGTCACAACGAGGGCGCTGTAATATATACATATACATATATATATACAATATATATGTTCAGGTTCTGCAAAGGCAGATCTACCAGTCATTTGGGTAAAATGATAGGCGGAACTGGATCTGTTTTCTGAATATTTTAATTTACAGAATAAGCAATCGATTGAAATGTTTAGACAAAGGTTGTGATATATGTAAATATTAAAATAACTATTTAACTACCAATAATAATAATGGGTAAAAAATAATTGCATAGTTTTAAGTCAAAGACTTTTACATTTGCTCAGCTTTAATCCCAAAAAGCTGCACACATATAAGTGTAACATGTTGACAGCTAATAAATATAAATGATTCTGGCCATTCAAAAAGAAGCATAAAAACATGAACGTCATTTAGCAGCATTAAGTATGATGTCATAACAAAGACTTTCTCTCAGCAACCCCGACTCTGACTGTCCCCCAGCATCCATGGCATAGACTGTTTATAAGAAGTGAATATAGTCAGTGACTTCACCCATTGGTCTGTGGACTGGGTGAAGCAGCAGTGGCCGTTGGTAGCAGCCACAAGATAGCCCTAAATTAACTATAATTTACTAAATGAACATCATGGTGTATTGAAGAAGACTTGAAACTAGAGATTAAGACCATAAACTCATGTTTACAATGTTTACTGAGGGAATAAATCAAGAGAGAAGTAGAGTCATTTTCTCATAGACTTCTATGCAACCAGAGTCGCCCCCTGATGGACATTAGAGAGAATGCAGCTTTAGGGCACTTCACTTCACTTCACTTGTCAGAAGCAGAGTTTGCCCCCTGGCTGTGAGAGCATTATAAAGAATTTAAGTACTACTAAATATCTGACATGAGTTCTTCTCCAGATATTTGAAAGGACAATTGAAACAATGGCTATGAGAAGAGAGAAGAAGGGTTCAGAGGAGCATTATATCTGGAACGGATCCAGGACAAAGAATCTTTTTTTCTTCTTCTTGAGAAATCATTGTGATGTCTGAACTCGATGCGTCAGCTACCATGAGTTAGCTCTAACACCCCCCCAAACCCCCAGCTCATGAATTCATGTGCTCATATTTCCACATGGATAATGGTGGCTTCACCCCGAAGATGGCCACATCGGCGTTGAGGCTGAAAGAAGCGTCGCTGATGTGAGCTCTGGGTGCATCCACCGAGACAAACAAACTCCCATTTGTATTCATGCAAAAAAAAAAAAAAAAAAAAATTGACAGACGAAACTAATTAGTGCCACCATAATGCACCCGTGGAGGAGCACGAAGAAGCGCTTTTACAGACAAGCACAGGAACACGGAGCTATTACACAGCACTTTAATATAATCAAATATTCTTAAATGCCTCTACTCGGCCTTTGAGTACCACTTCTCATCTGAAGCATTCAGAGGTAATATGTTAATGGTCTGAATCCATCATAGCACCATCTGTTTTTTTTGTCCCAGCCTCTGGTTTCTGTGGCCTGCTGCTTCACTTGCTGTCACCTTGGATGTCAAACTGTCTGCTGGATTTGGAGGACTCCAGCATGAGTTCGTACAGTTGACCTATCTGGTCGTCCTGAAAGCTGCCGAGTTTCCCCTCCGACAGGTTGGCACCGAACTTGACCGAGCCGTATCCTTCCCCCGCCGAGTCCAGAACCTGGGTCTGCAGGGTGTCCTTGTAGTTCTGGAGGAGGGGTTGAGACACAGACAGGAATAGCAGCAGTGTTTAGCATAAAGCAAATATTTCAACCTCAGCTCCTATAATAAGTCTATAATAAACCGTGTAGCCAAAATACAGACATTTTTTTAACTCTCACAGCCATTGCAGTAAAACATTTTGCATTCTATTATATCAGGCTTTCATTTTAGTTTTACTATTTTCCACCACATTAAGCAATTTTCTCATATTGATCCTCTATGCTAATGTCCTCGTTTCTGCTAGGGGCATTGCTGCTGTAATATGGAGCAGTGTTTGATGCAATGCAGCAAAATCAATGCAGCTGATCATCAATGACAAAAACAATGTGATATTGTTTTTAAATTTTCATTTAAAAAAATCCTCAAAAAACATCAGTGGCATTATGTAAACAAACTGCCATTAAAATGATTACAATTCAGAAAATGAGTTGGTTAAAATATTTATTTATTATTCACTCAGTGAAAGTGGAAATTAATATTAATAAAAAGTATTTTTACAGCAGTCTCAAAAGGGGGACTGTTTGTCCCCTAAGGACAACTTTTTAAAATTATGCACAAGGTTTAAAGGTAACTCTGTGATAAACTTTTTCTTTTTGGAAACAAATAACCTTCCAATGAGTCTTGTGTGTATCAGACCCTTTATATTGTTTCCAACTGATGCATTCAAGTGCATTAACCAATGTGTTCTCGACATCAGCTGCACTTTAGCTTTGGTTCTGTGTATGCATTGATCAGGAATTAATAGATCAAGGCTTATATTAATTTTGTATGTTGTGATCATGATATGATATGATACGACGGTGTCCATGATTGTTTTTGTAGATGATAAAAACACATTATTTTAGAAATCAAGTATTTTTGAAGGA
Organism: Anoplopoma fimbria; assembly: GCF_027596085.1. Lineage (NCBI taxonomy): Eukaryota > Metazoa > Chordata > Actinopteri > Perciformes > Anoplopomatidae > Anoplopoma > Anoplopoma fimbria. The sequence goes on from NC_072458.1 coordinate 14,048,191, forward strand.
GTATATTCAAATTCAGGCATATATCTTGAAAACATTAACATTAAAATGATCAGAGCCAAAACTATGAAAATGAGTTGACAATTATTACCTGAAAAGTACAGGACCCAGTAATATTTGGAATAACACTCAACCTCAGTGATCTCTTGCAAGCATTTAACTTTTTCCTCAAAGATCAGACAGATGTTCTTAGAATAAAAGCAAAGTGATGGTTGACTCTGACTGATGTGGCTCAGGGACAGATGTGGCAGAGCCCTGATGGTGTCAGAGATCCTCCAGGAAGAAATATCACTACATTTCTAATTCTCCCCTGTTCCATCACAATTAGTCCTCCTTGAATGGGAAGAAGATGAATGCTTACTAATATATAGTAAACTCAAGGTTATGTTCCTCTTTTACAGCATGGGTATGGCTCAGGGCTGATCTGTACGCATAGATCTCCTTTCCTTACGGAGTGAACCGGCTAGTTAACCTATTAGCCCGTGTATGATAAGTCATAGCTGTCAGAACTCCATGTGAATCATCCCGAGCAGGCCCGCGGTCCACCTCCGTCTGTTTCACTTCTGGAGAGCCATCCGTCATTTGAACAGAGGGCGCACGGCGAACGTCTGATGTTTGCCCATCCAGAGAGCATCTTGGGCGTTCCGAACACTTCCACTGCCGAGCAATAAGGAGCCGTTCATCTGGGAGGCTTCTCCCTGCACATAATGTAATTATGTTGAACATTTGCCAAAGGGAAATATCCTCCCTGAGGCAGCTTAGAGGATCACGCCAACAGTTTGGCATGCTCGTACTTTATGACTGTATAATTCAAGGACTCACTGGAACAGTCTGGGTGAGTATATGCATGTGTTCTTATTGCCTCTCCATACATAACATTAACAGGGGTCTGCCGCGTCACTGATTGAGCCATGTGAAGGCCTCTGGGAACATCATCACTTTGGTTTTATTAGAAGCAAATCTGATGAATCCTAAAGGGGAAAGTGGAGCATAAGGCCTGCTGTCTTTTCTGGGAAAGTCACCCGAGTCATGCAGTCATCAGTGTTTTGTTTAATTCTTTCCTTTGGTTTGAACCACACACTCATTTAAGTACATTTTAAATTTGCTTTGTGTAGGAACACTATTGTAACTCAAGTCAGAGTCTGAACATCCGTCCAAAGGGGAGCAGCTCAAACTCTCCAAACAGAGTACCAATGTCAAGGTCTAACAGGGAAGACCTGGCGTTATAAGCGGGTCACCAGGGGCCCACACAGCTGCTATTTTTCTATCGATACGTAAAGATTAAACAGACGGAGCCAAAAAACATCTGACACATTCAGGTCTTATAATTATTTAACCAGCGTCCTAAACAATACAATCTAGAGCCAACCCCGCCCATTATGTTCACATTTGGTCCGCTAACAGAAATCAATGTACGCTTGCTTTTCAAAATACAACGTCCCGTCAAAATGAATGTCTCTTAACTTATTGTGTGTGTATGTGTGTGAATGTTAAATGGACTTTAACACTACATGTCATCATTCAACCATTCACACCCATTCATACACTGATGGCACAGTCGTCAGGAGCAATTTGGGGTTTAGGGTCTTGCCCAAGGACACATCGACACGGACTATTGCGAACGGTGGTATTACCGGGTCTGACATGTGATCCAAAACTATTTTTTTGCCCATAGAATATTTGGGTTTTGTGTTGTTATTGGGTTAAGTATCAATGTGATCCTTTCATTAGATTTGATGAAAATATATAAAAAGACTGACCAATCTTAAACGCCAGGAGAGAGACGTTGCTGGCACCGCTAACCAAATAATATTAATTAAAAAAAATAGAACACCGTAAGACAAACCTTCACAACAGGTGGTTTTCTCCAGTTGTCTCAACATCACTTTATTTCCTATTTACAGTACTCCCTCATCTTCTCCTTTGTGCCCTACAAACACATTTCTCTGTCTCTTTGGGGGAAACTTGTTTGGCCCAGCGGAGCAGATTTATTAGTAGCAGAGAACTCCCATGGGTGCCTCTGAAATAAATGGATTACACGCTGAACACTCAGTGCTTGTAATCTCATTTTGAGTCCTGCTCCTCGTCTGTTCCCACTCCTCTGTATTTTTCTGAGGAAGCCGAGATACAGTGAAAATTCACCTCTTTTTGACAGAATGGACGGAGAGGAGAAGAGGACTATGTAAACAGTAAGAGGAGGGTTTGTTTAATTAAGGCTCTGCCATAATCATTACATATTACAATTTGGCGTATTTACAACAGCTGTCAAATACAGTAATTGGTGCAAATGGGTACAACGTGTGGGAATAAGATTTGTGTGTTGTCTACTAATGTAGTGTGTGATTGGACCGCACAGAGAAAAAACATTGTTTCGTTGAAGTTAACAGGGATCCTGATAAATGAAATAATTTTATTTGTATCTCAATAAAACAGCCCTAAAGTCAATCCTGGCCTCTGGACTGGACAATGACAAAAGTGTGAATAAGCTCTGGTTGTTATTAGCCGTATGTAACGTGTACTGTAATGCCTTGTTCACACAACATGACTTTAGCCCGGACAAAAGCCAAAGATCAGAGGCGAATGCGCGTTGGCTCGGCGTTTGCATAGCTCATGGAGCTCAAAGCGCTATACATGAACTGGTCAAAGACGCATCGCAGACGCGGTACAGATAACAAGCATGCCAAATATCTGGATCTGTTGGGGAGCTACAGCCAATGAGAGCACAGGACACAGGCTGAGGGGAAAGTTGGCGGAGGGATCGCCCTGCCCCTGGCCTACCTGTGTTGCTTTTGCAACAAGGACTTAAGTTGGTGTTGTCGCACCTACTGTATGTGGATGTCTGCATGAATACACATAACACATATCACAGTGACTGGTCCTCATAGAGGAATTAATAAAGACATGTGGAAACAAGCTATAATGTAAACACGTGCTGAGGACAACATCAACAAGCATGGCTACGCATAACAACTTCAGGTCTACCAATTAAGGTGTCCTTGGGCAAGACACTGAACCCCAAACTGTTCACAAAGGCAGTGCCATCAGTGTGTGAATGTGCGTGTGAATTGGTAAATGTTGAAATGTAGTGTACAGTGCTTTGAGTGGTCGGAAGAAAAAAATGGCGCTATATAAATAGAAGCACATTAACCATTACGAATTACAAGACAGCAAGTTGTAGTGTGAACAGTACGACGTGAACGATCTGACGACTTTGAAATTCCAGTAGAACTTAAATGGTTTTGCACAGTACATCACATGCATTTCGACATGTGAATATAAATAGAATGCAATTCAAATCAAGTTTCCTATACGGTTCAGCAAGTAAGGAATGTAGACCTTATTAATGAATCTTTTTTTGTTACAGCCCTGGAAACACCTGTATGTTGCGGTTTAAGCAGATATACTGGCGGGAAATTTCCCCAAGTTGACTTAACTAGTATGTCAGCAGTTTGTACCCAAGCATGGGGGGATGTCTCTTAAAAAGGCCTCAAACTCTGTGTCCATGCCAGAGCCATCGCAGAGGCCTGATGCTGGCTGTAGCAACCGAAGCTTATGAGCTGCCCTGTCAGACACATGGCCTTGGGTTCGGGTTGGCCATGCTCACGGCATCTCCCAGCGCCCTGTGGTTGCTATTGCGAGTCAATAAAACATGCTTTGAAAATACTGCATTCTACTGACATCTAGATGTCTTGGGAGACTAAACATCTAACCAGATATTTTACTTCAATCCACATTTGTTGGCGTTAAGCCTTTCAAAAACGACTTTTTCACGGTAAAGAAAACCAATGACCTCTCCCGCACCCCACTTTGTTAACGTGGCGCTCTGGATACAGCATTACAAACATCAAAGTTTCCCCCAAGAACTTCAATGAAAGCAGTGAAAACAGTGGTAGAGAATGGAAGATAATGGTACTTGTGTGTCCCCATGGGGCCAGCAGTCCAGCACAGGTGACTTTTCCCCACCAACTTATCATGGACCACATTGGCTGGTTTGTTGTTTTGGTTGGCTAGAGGTTACAACAATTAGACAGAGACCTTACAGTCATTACTCTGTACATTTCCAACCAAATCCAGAAACAAATGCCTCCCAGTGGCTTTAGTCAAACTTAGTTTTGCTTTGTAATGTTTCCATTTGAAATACAGCCAAAGAAGTGTGCAAATATAACAAAAGCCACTCATCCCTGATTATAACCAATGCAAATGGACTCTGGGTTTGAAAACAATGCATACTGATATAGTGAGGCATAATGAAATTGACTACCTCCTCCCTGGTGGCTTCACAGCTATGACAATGACAAAAGAACCTCCAGGAATCCAGCTGCAATCACCATCTACTTCATTAGATAAATTGGCTGCAGATGGGTGATTTACCTTTCCCCAGCAGTGTGTAATTGTGCCAGAAAACATTGGCTCTCCACCGTAGTGACGTAAAAAAAGAGGACCTGGCACACACTCATGATTATTTGGGGAACTGGAGGACGAGTTGCAAATATATACTGATCCCCCATCAGCACATGAATGCAGGTAGGTCTGATGCTGGTGCCAGGCTGGTATTCACAGGCACTGTGGTCTAACGCCAACACCACTGAGGTTTCTCCCAGGCTTCAGCAAACTTTCACATCAGACCAGATTAGGTCTGGGTTAATTAATATAAAAAGAAAAAAATGGTATGAAATGACAATGATAATCATTATTTTTGTGCTAAATTCCTGCTAATTTGCAAATGTTTGCATCAAAACAAGACTTAAAACAAGGTTCTTCTTGACATGAATTCAGTGTATTTTCGTTCTGGTCTCTGTAATACAATAGAGAGCAGACGGGCAAAACGAGCTACTGTACTCTGGACTGCAGCTGCAACATAGTAGAGAAGTAGAGTATTTCACAGGCTGATGCTGTTTGGTGCGCACACAGCGGCATGTTCAGGTCTCCGGTCTTCAGCACGCCACTCTTTGAAGCAAATTTAACATTGGCACCAAACGGTGAAATACAAATTCAGGGTCCGTCACATGATGCCAACGGACCGAGAAATACTTTTTACCCTAGACTTACATTGGAAAAGAGACTTAGCTAAATACAGACAAAAACAAGGCAAAGGAAAAACACTACTGGACTAGATCACTAGAATACTGGTGAAGAAGATGCATATCTGCTGATTCAAGAATATTTTTTCATGTTTTTACATTATTTAAAGAATAAACTTAATTCAACATATTAGCCAATTAGTATACTTATTTATGACATAAGTTTTCATTGTGGATACAATACTAATCAACTCATGATATTCTACTGTGGCTGAAAGCTCTGGAAAGTTCCAAATAAATGGGCCTTGTACCAAGATTTACTTAACTACAATTTCCAACAACAATAATGAACCTTCAAGCGCAACATCTCCCTGATCCTATGCTAGGATATATTTGCCAATATGATCAGATGGTCTATGAAATGTATCCTATATAGTTTAAAGGGGGATGGGCTCGGCTCCACATTCTGTTAAACTTTCCCACAGACATTCACTGACAGTCTGATGATCCCAAAATAATAAAGTATCTTTGGTTCAACAATAACACATGTTACGCAGTTACATCCTTTACATTGTGACCATTTCAGTGAAAGTTATAACCCAAATATGAATATTCAGTATACTTTTACTTCTTAGGTTCCAATCTGTTTACTGAAGCTGCTCTGCCATCATGTGGCGATGGACTGACAACACACCGGGAATGCAAAGGCCATCAAAGCCAACATAACTGAGGACTGGTCAAGTCAAAGAGTACCTTTGGTGCAGACATCAGCCCCCTCAAACAACACGAAGGTCATGTCCTCATTTTACAGGGAAATCTGTTTTTTAAGGCAACCCAAGTGGACTTTATATTCAACAATTGACATCTTACAGGACAAATTATAGGTTGATTAAACGTATTTCTAAACTCAATTTGACAAATTTTAAGTTAAATAAATAGATGATTTATCATTTCTCCCCCCAGAATTCTTTAGAAATATTCCCAACAGCGTGCTTTGAAACAGCACGTAAACTTTTATTTCGGGAAATAAAACAATAAGGCTTTATTTTAAAAGTCATTTCCTATGAATTTAGATGGACATTTCCTTGAATGAACTATGCAATCGGCAACTTTACCAATAAAAGGGAAATAAGCACAAACTTATTTCAGTTTGTGTTTAGCTAGTGATGTGGCTAAAAAAAAAAGAAAGTAAAAAGGACTTGATACTTGGTCAGTTGGACAGTTTTGGTGTTAATTGGGAATAAATCCAAAGCGCAGCATTTAAATAGCTCAGTCCACCTATCGTAGATGTGGCGTTTAAATTCACTGTAGAAACTGATGAAAATGTGGGTCTAAGTGAAGTGTATAACGGGGCCCCAAACTACAATCATGGAAACTTTTTTTTTATTAATTGAGAGATTTATGAATGGGGTTTGGTTGGTGCGCGTGGAATCATTTTACCTCCCACTCCGTCATGAAGCCCTTCACCTCTTCGGGTGCAGCACCTTTGTGTCTTCTGAACTCGTCCTTCACGTACTGGTCCCCGAGGGCTCTTAAGTCTATCGGCAGGAACCGATGCAGGACCAGAATCCTCTTGTAGAGACACCGGACTGTGGAGACGTGAGCCGAGGCCGCCATACATAAACTAAGAGGTTCTAACGGTGTCTACTTAAATAACACTTATAATAGTAGTCATATATTTCAAAACAGTGACTGACCAAGCGGAGGTAAAGGGTAGAGACAGAACACCGGCATTAGCAAGGGTAGTTATTTAACAAACGTCCTTGTTTATCCCGGAAATGAACCTTCTTCTTCTGGTTAGCTAGCTAGCTAACGGGCACATTACCGCCACCTACTGGACGAGAGCAACAGTTCCGCAGAAAAAAAAAAATCTGAGTTGTACAATGGGTATCTATATATTTTCTATGATACACTCCAAATATTATAGTTTCCTTTTTTACTCAATAAACTGAACATCAGACTTTAACATATTTTCTCTATAATCCCGTTTATTTGTTTATTACCCATGATGCTTTCCTCATTCCAACTCCTGCTTCATAATGGCGTGTATGCAGACACCCTCATCACCTTTCACACAGGAAGCTCAGGCTCTTATACAGACTGTGTAGGTGTGTTTGGTCCAGAGACTACTCTCCCCACACTCTAATGCTTTGTTTGTTTGTTGTTTTGTTAGGGCAGAGGTGGTCACACTTTTAAAAATGTGTGCCATATGCAGAAAAATATTAGGACTCACGGTCCAAACAATAGCAAATGTTTTGTTTTCAACAAGATTCACTGCAAGACAATTTTTCTGTTTCTAAACCAGAAAAAAACAACAACAATAGACTTCCTCAAGATCATCAACAGGAATGTTGATGGGCTGAAACTTTCATTGTGCATCGTTGTGGAGAAACTTGATCTTATCAGGCCTGCCAAACCGCTTTATGTGCTCATGTCACTGTCTAGTACAGCAGTTGTTTCCTGAAGTACTACCATAAACCGAGGCTCCTGCTTTCAGCAGCAGGACATGAACAATATGGTTTTCAATGTACTTCTTTGAATTTCTTTGTCCAAGCTTGACATTCTCCCTGTGTGTGAAGCAAACAACTCTGACTCCATTAAGTGTCATATCAGTATCTGAATAATATCCTGCAATTTGAATTCCTGCCTTTGTGTATACATAATAAACGTGAGTCTAATAGTCACTCTCTTTAAGCTCTGTTTTTGGTCACTACCATAGACCGTTAATAAGAAGAGGACGTAGTCAGGGTGATGTCACCCATTGGTTTAGAATTCTCGAGTTTAGCATTTTGGCAAACGCCATTTGGTATATTGACCCTCTGAAAATGGAATTTAGCACCTTTAACCTAGTTATGTTTTGTCCAGCCCTCATGTCTCTTAAATAGCATGGCTAGCATACAGTATGTTCCCGTCACTAATTTTGTCTTTTTGTTAAGGTCAGTTAAGTCACTCATTTCAGTTTGATGTATTATGAGTTTATTTATGTTTCGTTGACCTCTATTAGCGTTCAATTTATCTAATGTTGATATGTGTTTTTTTCATTTCTAGTCAAAAATTCACTTTTTTTAAAATATCCCAAACCTGAGTCCCGTCTCTTTTAGCTATGTCGACCGTCTTCGCCCTGTCTGCCTGTTGCTTACAGGAGCAGATACTGGGGGTGTGCGTGGAAGAGGGTCATCAGTTAAAATGGCAACACCCGGGCCCTGTGTGCCAGGGCTCTTTTAAAAACCCTTTTGGAGCTCAGTTGCTGGTTCATACTACATGCATTATCATTTTTTATTCCAAACATGAATACACATGTGCACATATGCAGTTATCTGGTGCAGCACTCCCTATTGAAAATAAGTTTGTGTGCGAGTCTATTGCTGAAGGCCAATTCACGGCCAAAGACATTTTTGGGAACTAATCAGGTCAAAATGCTCCCTCTGTTCTTTAACAGTACAACACTTTATAATACAGCCCTCACTTTACAGTGTCATTTTGTCGTAAAAACTTGAACTGAATGTATCCCTTTGTAACTAATGAATGTATACGTTTTTTAACGCCTTTGACTCTCAGGAGACTCAGAACATTGTATATCTTTCATCGCTGATGATGGATTCGTTTTCTTAACAAATTTGGAGAAAGTACTTTGTATCTTATTAGATTGACTGAAAACTTTGGTGACTTCTCTGGACATGGAATTAACAAATCTAAATAAGCATTATCAATTTAAAAGAAAGGCTTAACTTCTAAATACATCCTTTGTGGTAACAGGTGGGCTTAAATACCTGGGTGTTAAGATAACTTCTAAACATGGTGGCAGTGTTTCCATAAACTCTACCCATCTGGTGGACATAGTGATAGAGACATTAGATCGGTGGTCTCATTTGCTCATGGCAATGATTGGATAAATCTAATTTAAATGTCTAATTTGCCCCAATTCATTTATCTCTTTTAATTGCTCCCACTTCCACCACCAAGAAACTGGGTAACCCCTTAACAAAAATCTGTTTAAGATCTACCAATAATGCTAGATTCATAGTCCTCAGATGTTAGGACACTGAAAAAGCAGCCAAAAAAAAACTGTATCAGTTTGATATACATTGCATAAACTTGTCTGTAAAACTATAACTTTGTCACAATTTATTCCTATGTGGCGAAATGGTCAATTTAAACTTGGCAAAGTAGATGGGGGATTCAAAATAGAGGCAGAAGGCATTCAGGTAATTTTGGAGCCTGATTTGGAGGGTATACTTTCTTTCATTTGATCAATTGTGTAAGAAGTAACAAATTTCCACAAAACATTTTTTTCATTTTTTTTAAATAAGAAGTTTCATAACGTCAAATATAAGAAAATGATGGCCATACCACAGCTATCAATTATTGAGAAAACTAATAACTTAAAAATGGGGGTGGTAAGTGAAACATATGTAGATAGTATCACCCATTGGCAACACATTCAGCAGAGTCAACATCAGATAGATTAAATGTTTGGGGAAAAGACATAGAAGATATGCTAAGGGAGGAATGGGAAACTGTCGGTTTTACGGCACAAAAGCAGTCAATTAATACAAGCCAAAAACAACGTCGGTATAAGTGACTAATGATGATCTACCTTACCCCTGTTAAACAAAATATTATTTAGTAAGATTATATCATATTTCACCTAACATTCTGAATATTTGTGTTAAACGCCTGATGAATTTTGTTCATTGCTTGTGGGAGTGCTGAAAAATACAGATATTCTGAAAGATGTTGTAAAATGTTTATCACAGATAATAAAAGTGGAAAAATGTAAAACCACCATCACTCTGAGTGTGGAAACAGAGTTGTTGACAAGCCTTGGGCTGGAGAGGTGGACGTATTTTGTGTACAACCAAACGCTGAATAAAACATTTTTAGGTGTAGAAAATATCACAGTTAACTTTCATTGAGTGAAAACCCACTGTGAAAGGATTACAGTTCTAAGATTAAAACATAGAAACTCTCTGACTGGACAACTCCATGGTAGAGACCTGTCAATCACAAGGTAGCCCCGCCCTAAAGCATACCCTGCTTAATGTTCTATTTGACTCTAAATGGATCATACTTTACTAAATGAACACCATGCTGTATTGAAGAAGACTTGAAACTAGAGATTGAGACCATAAACTCATGTTTACAATGTTTACTGAGGAAATAAATCAAGAGAGAAGTAGAGTCATTTTCTCATAGACTTCTATACAACCAGAGGAGTCGCCCCCAGCTGGTCAATAGAGAGAATATAGGTTTGAGGCATTACTGCATTGGATTCACTTTTCAGAACCCAGGGTTACCCACTGGTAATGACTCTGTTTTTTTACCTGGTCTATACCAATATACAAATGACTTTGACCCAAACAATAATTGACTAATTTAACCTGGCTTAATCCCAAATTGAGATTTCTGTACTGGAATTGTATTTAAATTAGCATATGTTTAATAAGAGAATGCCTCATTAGCATATTCAAACATGGTTTTCAGATTACTCATAATTGCCTTAATGAATGAATAATCAGCTGTTGACGTTTCATGGCGATATCTATTCACCCGAAGTGTTAATGCATGTTTGTATTCAAAGCACCAGAATAACAGCTACTGTTTAACATCCAGGCGTCTGTGTTTACAGGGTTTGGTTTCATTGAGCTCCGCCTCAATGGAATCACATATAGTGGAAACAGCCGCGCGCCAGAGCAGTTGACAGGACAAACAGAGAGAGAGCTGCAGCTCGAGGATCATCCTTGGTCCCGGGAACATCATTATTTTGTCACGTGTGTCCTGGCTGGCAGCTGAACCAAGTGACTGGAGAAGTACCCCGTGCGCATGGAGCAGTGAGCGATTGTGTCCGGCAGGTCAATCAGGAGGATGAGGCCCATTACGTCTCATCTAGTGTTCACCACTGGACTCCTGATGGGGTTTCTCTCCTCTCGCTTACTGTTGGACTCGTACTTGTCAACAGAACAAGCCCCTTACTTCATGAGGAATGCCAAGAATGAAGTCCAACAGCATGTGCACACAGGTAGGCACTGATCTAATCCATATTCTTTATACAACGGCCTGTTCTATATATATATATATATATATATATATATATATATATATATATATATATATATATATATATACAAGGTCTATCAGTGTCAATGGGCTAATCTTCAAACTTAATTTTGACATGACTGACAGGTTTGACAGCTAAACACGTCATGAGACCTTCACTGACTCCCTGAACTCCGTAAATGCAATAACTATTACACTTACCTTGAACAACATATTTCTGTGAACACAATAACAGTCATAACATAACAAGTTCAACATTACATGTCACTCAGTCCGTTACAATAAGATAAGATAAGATAAGATAAAATAAGATAATCCTTTATTAGTCCCGCAGTGGGGAAATTTGCAGGATTACAGCAGCATAGGGTAAAGTGCATAGTAAAGATACATAGGAAAAGAAAGACAAGACAAGATAAAATGAAAATGAAATTAACCCCCCCCCCCCCCCAATTTTTTTTTTATAAATGAGCAATAAAAAAACAGTAGAAATCAACAATAACTGAAATATTATATTTACAGACAGAAAAAAAAACCTATTATAACTATAATTGCACAGTGTATTTGTATTGCACAGGTTTTTAGTGTCATGTGGTCTGCTGGGAGCAGAGCTGGTTGTGTAACCTGACAGCAGCAGGAAGGAAGGACCTGCGGTACCTCTCCTTCACACACCGGGGGTGAAGCAGCCGGTGGCTGAAGGAGCTGCACAGAGCTGCCAGGGTGTCCCGCATGGGGTGGGAGGTGTTGTTCATCAGGGATGACAGCTTGGCCATCATCCTCCCGTCTCCCACCACCTCCACCGTATCCAGTGGACACCCCAGCACACTGCTGGCCTTCCTGACAAGCTTATTTGGTCTCTTCCTGTCGGCTGTCGAGATGCTGCTGCTCCAGCAGACCACTGCATAAAAAATGGCTGATGCCACCACAGAGTCAAAAAAGGTCTTCAGGAGTGCTCCCTGCACTCCAAAGGACCTCAGTCTCCTCAGCAGATACAGTCTGCTCTGATAATAATATAATGATGATAATGATACCTTGCCGATGGTTTACGGTTAGCCTAGGTGTGATGATTTAGTTGTGTGGACGCTAAGAATAACTAAACGGTTGTTCATCCCTCATCCTACTGACTGGGGTCCCCACAAACCCAGTTCGTATACTGTTTTGTTTTATTTATTCTATCATTACCATTTTCCGTGACTTGTCAATCCATTTGTTCCTGGTGACTTTGTGTCATTTACTGAGTATTTATTCAGCTATGTTTGCCATGGCTCTTCAAATAAAGTATCGGTCACATCAGGAGCTGAGTGTTACTCTGTCATTTTAAAGGAGACACTGACAGACTCTACCCAGCAGACGCTCATTTCCTCATGCACTCTGTCTATTGCTTCACACAATATGCAAAATAACTGTACATTTACATGAATATTAATAATCTTTTTTCTTCAGAGGACATTAATTAAATAATGTTTTGACAAGAAATACATTATGCAATGCTGGTTGTCAGTAGCTTATTATTTTCAGTAGCCCTTGTATGTTAAATATGTTTGTTCAATATGTTGTTAGGATGAGGGTTAAGGGTGTTTAAGCTACCTTTTGGGAGTTCAGTCTGCATGGGGAAAATGTGATTTATAATTCATTGTTGGGAGTTAAATCTGAAACATTTCATCCTAAATAAAATAAATATCAAGGTCCAGCTTACCGTATTTTCCGCACTATAGGGCGCACTGGATTATAAGGCGCACTGTCAATGAATGGTCTATTTTCAATCTTTTTTTCATATATAAGGCGCACCGGACTATAAGGCGCATTAAGCGAAACAAAACTGTCAGTCAGTCAAACTACATTACCCATGACCGTTAGCGGGTTGATGAGTTAATGATGTGGGACGGGGGAGCGCGTGTTGTGTTTTCAGAGCGAATGCAGAGTGTGAAATAAAGCCGACGTTTATTTACTCCGTCCACAAAAAGCCTTTCTCAGCCCTTTTGTTTCCCACACTCCTACAATATATAAAATACTGACAGCCTTGAGTTTGAAGTCCGTGTCGTAAGCGTGTCTCTTGACAGGAGCCATGTTGGGTCCTTATACACACACACTGTAATATTATGGTGAAGCACAGTATGTATTACTCCGCGGCGCTCCTGACTACGGTGGCCGTGATGCTGCTGCGGTGCGGCTTTGTAGTTTACCAAAGTCGTACTAAAACATGTTGACAGAGCGCCGTGTACCACACAAAATCGCTTCGCGGTCAGTAAGCACAACCAGAATTAATCCATATATAAGGCGCTCCGGATTATAAGGCGCACTGTCGTTTTTGAGAAAATTAAAGGCTTTTAAGTGCGCCTTATAGTGCGGAAAATACGGTATATTGTGCTTTGACGGTATTGATTGACAGCCAACCAGTAGTGGAAGAGATATTCATATCCTTAATAGTAGTAAATGTACCAATGTCAAACTACTCACACACTTAAAAGTCCTGCATACAAGAGTGTAAAAGTACAGTAGTATTTTCAGTAAAACGTACTTAAATGATCAAAAGTACTGAGTGACTTCTTCTTATGTAACTTTATTGGAAATGCAAGCAGTATTTTGACTGTTGTAGCTTGTCAAGGCGGAGCTAGTTACGCTTGCCCTGTGGTTCTCAAACTGGGGATCGGGACACAAGACGTGTTAGTGTAACAAAACTTGAATCTCATTGAGACAGGCTGTCTAATTCCCAAGGGAGACCTGACAAAACCTGATGGCCACAGGTGGCCACCTCTTGGCGATATTTGGGGGTGACAGAGTTGCTTTTTGTGGCCATCAAGCCATTGAGCCATGGTGAATATCGTACCCTGCCATGATAATCAGAGTATTGTGATAAAAGCAGATACCAAGGACAGTATTGTTACCATGAGAACTGTTGGTCTTTAAACTTCCGTTCTAAAGTGTCCTCAACAAATTTCTGATACTTTTTTGTTTTCATTTCCTCCAGTCGAGAACAAGAGCTCAGCGGCTTACTCCTCTAGCGCAACGCGGATCTTGTGCTGGATCATGACGGGGCCAAAGAACTTGGAACCCCGGACCAAGCACGTCAGGGAAACGTGGGCCCATCGCTGCAACAAAGTGCTGTACATGAGCTCCGTCAAGACGGACTTCCCCACTGTGAAGCTGAACGTGAGTGAGGGGAGGGACAACCTGTACTGGAAGACCATCCGGGCCTTTCAGTACATAAACAAGCACCACCTGGACGAAGCGGACTGGTTCCTGAAAGCAGACGACGACACGTTCGTTGTCGTAGAGAATCTACGCTACACCTTGTCCAGATATGATCCAGAAAAGCCGTTGTACCTGGGCAGAAGGTTTGCCCCCTTCATCAGTCAGGGCTACATGAGTGGAGGAGCAGGTTATGTCCTCAGTAAGGAAGCACTGAGGAGATTTATCCAAGGGTTCGATACTGGTAAATGTACCCATTTCTCCTCCTTAGAGGACATGGCTCTAGGCAAATGTATGGAGACAATGAAGGTGGAGCCAGCGGACTCGAGAGACGTTAAAGGGAGACAAACATTTCATCCTTTTCCTCCAGACCACTACCTGGTCAGGCAGCCCCCAAGAGCGAGGCCTTGGTATCTGCTTTACGACCACTATCCTCCAGTAGAGGTATGTAACACCGTACACAAATTCCTGTTGAGAATCTGGATTTAGACTCAAAATGCCATTAAGATGCCCACTATTCCTGAATAGGAATTCATCCATATTACATTACATTACATTACATTACAGTCATTTAGCAGACGCTTTTATCCAAAGCGACTTACAGGAAGTGTATTCAACATAGGTATTCAAGAGAACTACTAGTCACCAGAAGTCGTAAGTGCATCTCCTTAAACAAGCATCTTAAAGCATAAGCCAGAGCAAAAAGTATAGTGCAGAGGCAAGTTACTACGAAAACAATAATTGCAACAGACTAATCCGAATATAGTAAGTGCTACAAGCTACTACGAATAGGATAAGTGCAGTAAACAAATACAAATTCAATAAGTGCAGCGAACTGATACAAATACAGTAAGTGCAACAACTAATACGAGTGCAATAAGTGCTACGAGGAAGGCTCAGGGTAGTACTTCTTGAAGAGGTGAGTTTTCAGCCTGCGCCTAAAGATGGGCAGCGACTCTGCTGTCCTGACGTCGGTGGGGAGTTCATTCCACCACTGAGGGGCCAGGACAGAAAAAAGCTGTGACCGGGTGGATCGGCCGGAGGGACCTCTGAGCGACGGGGAAACCAATCGCCCGAGGCAGCAGAGCGAAGTGGTCGGGCAGGGGTGTAGGGCTTGACCAAGGCCTGGAGATAGGAAGGAGCTGTTCCTTTCACTGCCCTGTAGGCTAGCACCAGAGTCTTAAACTGGATGCGAGCTCTTACAGGGAGCCAGTGTAGAGAACGGAGAAGGGAAGTTGTGTGAGAGAACTTGGGGCGATTGAACACCAGACGTGCTGCAGCTTTCTGGACAAGCTCCAGGGTCTGATGGCCAACGCCGGGGCTCCGGCAAGTAGTGAGTTGCAGTAGTCCAGGCGGGAGATGACCAGAGCCTGGATGAGCACCTGCGCCGTCTCCTCAGTGAGGAAGGGGCGAATCCTCCTGATGTTGTAGAGGAGGAATCTGCAGGAGCGTGTGACCGATGCAATGTTTGCTGAGAACGACAGTTGGTCGTCCAGGGTCACACCCAGATTCCTCACTCACACCCAGATTCCTCACATATTGCACAATTCTGCACACCATCCAGTGTAGTGTGGCTTTTGTGTAGAGCGGTTGAAATTCACAGACCTGCAATAAAAGTTGGCCTTTTTTTTTAACCACAATCCTTTCTTAAACAAACCTATGTAGAAGGTAGCAAATATATTGTGGGAAGAATTTAAGGTTGTGATTGAACGTTAGAAAGTATTGCAGATGAACGGAATCTGAGCTTTTGGGGAATTATCCTTTTTTATTACTGATCTTTTCTGGGGATAAGGTGCCGTAAGGGTCTACTACCACGCTAACGGCTCTGTCAGGGTGTACTAAATGCATGCTAACATGCTACATTTTAGCATGATTAGGTTTAGTAGGTTTAAGGTTTACCGTGTTCACAATGTTAGTTTTGTGTGTTAGAAAGCTCCCATTTGCTTATCAGCACTACAGTGGAAACCTTTTTATAGTGATCTTGTCTGTCCGGGTCTAATTGATCACTATAAGTGGATGATTATTAGATAAAGTAATGACAGCGTCGCTATTTGCTGACTTGCTGCCACTTCTTTTGCCTTTCCTTGACAAAGGGCTTGCTTTGGGTGAGGCTTTGCCGGTCTGCCGGCCCTATCTAACTGCTGTGCAGGCGTTGCATGCAGATGATTGCCGCCCCTTTGCTGGGGATCCTTGCTCACCCGGTGAGTGTCATAGAGGAAGGAGGGTGCCGTTCATCTGCATGTGCAGTTTGACTTAGGGGGCAGTACATGACCAGGCATTAGCAATCCCCTGGAGAGGGGCGACTTAAACCACAGGTGCTTAACCCATCCTCAATTGTTTTGTCTTTTCCCCCTCATGATTTAAATGTGGACACAGCCCTGGCCTCAGACAGCCAGCCAAAAAGCAGACTGCTTATCATGAGGCAAAGTATCATTGGTATAAAGTAAAAATCAAGTTTTGAAATATTTTGTCATATGTTGTCATTTATGAAAATACTCAAATTCAACACTGTAAGCAGACGATTTGATTACCATAAGCAGATTATTCAATCAACATTGGTATAGGAATGATTCTGTCCCAAGCTTTTGATCCATACGTGGTTGATCACTATAAGACATTTCCACTGAAAGTCAGGAGTTTTCCAGATTTTTGATCAGAAACCACATACTGAAATTTTTGCCTAATGAAGTTAGATGATCACTAAAGTAATTGCTAAAGTAATTCCAATCCAATAGTTGTCAAGACAAAACCACATGGTGGTGACTGTGGCTCAGTGGTAGAGCAGGGTCTTCCTTCAATCAGAAGATCGGCGGTTCGATCCCCGGCTCTGCTAGTCCAGTTCCTGTGTGCCCTCAGGGAAGAAACTGAACCCTGGGTGAATAATGACATGTAGTGTTAAAGCGCTTTGAGTGGTCGGAAGACTTTACCATAAACTTGAGGATAAGTCAGAGGATTGCCAAAGAGAATAATATACTGTGTTGTTTCATTGGGTAGCAACCAGGCGGCAACCTGCAGTTCTGCCGAGCGAAGCTGATGTAGTGTCTTAAACCTGCATTCTCTCTACTGTCCATCAGGAGGCGACTGATGGTGTGTGCGCGCTTCACAACTGGTATAACTAGCGTGCACTACGGCCTCTCCAAATAGTGTACAACATTTGACTTTGTTCAAAGGCATGTGGGAGACTTGTCTTTTGTGTTTTTGCATTATTTTCTTTCAGCAATGTCTTTTATTTTCTGGCCACTCCTCCATAGAATCCAGCTCAGTGTAGTGTGCGTCTTAAAGTGTGGACAGATTTTCCAGTCTTTCCAGTCTCCGTTCCAGCACCTTCAGGGTTACCTTTGGTCTCTTTGTTGCCTCTGTGATTAATGGCTAACCCGCAGTGAGTATTTGGTCCCCTCTTGGCAGATTTGTTGTGGTGCCTTATTCTTTACATTTTGGTAATACATTTTTTATTGGTGCTCTGTTTAGATTATGTGACCGATCATAATGACAAAATTATCTAATTATGTGACTTTTGAGAATAATTGATAGCACCAGGTATTATTAAGAGGCTTCATAGCAAAGGGGATGAATATGCACACCCAGTTTTTTGTTTTTTTCTCATTTCACTTCACCAATTCTAACCTTTTTTGTTTAGTTCAAGTTACGTAAAATCCAAATAAAAATCCATTTTACTTGAAGGTTGTAATGCAACAAATAGGAAAACCGCAAAGGGGGTTGAATACTTTTGCAAGGCACTGTACCGATACTTCAGTGTCTAGAGACAGGCTCACCAACAGGTAGCATTAAGGGAATACTGTAGCTAACGTAGGGGCAGTTGCTGTTTTTACTGGAATGTAAATATACTTGTTTGTGTAGTGGATGGAAGTTCACGGTATTCAACACTCACAGCTGCTGAGTCATCTTTGGCTTCCTGAAAAATAACCTTTATGCTGGTTGTCTCTCTTTTTTTCTCCAGGGTCCAGGCTGCTGCTCGGATTTAGTCGTGTCCTTTCACTACATTTACGCTGTCGAGATGTACGTTTTGGAGTACCTGACATACCATCTGCGGCCTTACGGATACAAATACAGATTTAATCCGGATGAACAAACTGAGTTCAAGACCACAATTAAGCCAAAATAAAAATGTTAGTGTGTGCACAACAACCTCTGCACTAATCTTAGAAGGGCTTGAGGATCTCAGCAGGTTTCAGAGCCATGCTTATCTTACTCACCATAATTTATTGAATTCCCCCTTACCATATCTTTATAATTCAAGACTTTTCAAGTTTATAGATGTGTAGTTTCCCTCTACCAGCACCTCCAAAGTATTCCTGATGAAGGTCTGATTTAAACTGTGTTCATGATGTTTTGTGGGGTGAATGGGTCTGTGTTACTAAGCTGTTACTTTGTATACAACAAGAAATCTGAGGAAGAATCCAATTCTAACATGAGGTGCCGCCAATCTGTCTTCCTTATATTTGCCTTTTTATAACCTATTACAAACTTGTACCGTTCTTTAGGAAGCTTGCCTTTCTCTGGGAAAACATCTGTGTATATAATGTAGCGATGTTGCTGAAAGAAGCTTGATGTGAAGTTTGGCAGCATCAAGGGTAAACCACATCAGGTTTGGGTGGTGGGGTGTGGGGAATATCCAGCCATGCAACGAAAAGACATGCACAAGATAAAGATTGTATCGATCAAGAAATGGGTAAAGGTCAATGGAAGTTTATAATTACATGGGTGTGAACAGTTGTACTATCTGGCAGGGTGGAAACCAGCAGCACTACACATAATGTACCTGACAAGCTAGACAAAGCTACAAAGTTTTTTTCTGTACATTATAAACACTATTGGGGCAAACTGGTTCAGTATGTCGAAAGCATTAAACTGTGAATTTGACCAAGAACTTTGTGTATTTAGTGTTTCTTTTGGTTCCACTTCGCTGTTATATAATTGTCCGACCAAGTTGTCACCACTTGAATGATAAAGCAAGAATAACGGAAGAGTTTTGATGCAAGAGTTCGACATTTTGAGAAATACTTATCAATGGCTGGGAGATCGATACAACTCAAGTTTGTACAATAAATATGAAGCAACCACTAGCTGAAAGACTTTACTTGGAGCCTCTCTCAAAAACTTGGAACCTGGCTGAAAAACTTTAGGCGCTGTGATGGAAATCTTAGAGCTAGTTCCCTTGAGACAGAAAAAGTTTTGGCAGACCCAGATGTCTTAAGTAACAGTAACATTTATTGTTTCTCGATCGAGGAGAACAGGGAAACACCACGTGTGAATCACAGCGTACTGCTACCCAATTCTGAAGATGGTGTCCTTGAGCACAGTATTTAACCTTCCCCAGACCAGCTAAGTTCCGCTATATCCAAATAGGGTTAGTTCTACATCAGCCTGGCATGTGTGGGGATTCTATTGGATATAAGATCTAAACAAGGAAATACATCTACCGTTGCTGTGCTAGTAACAACATAGCCTCTGTACAGTCTCTCTTATCCAGTGTCTCCAACCAGGCGCCAGCCTGTTGAGTCTAAACCTAATACAGGTTTCTAGCTGACCTTGGCCTACCAGCTGCCATAGCCAGCTCGGCCTTATCAGGCACATAGAGTGAGACAGGCGAAGAGAGACAGACAGTTGACCTGATCTACAGACAGTTACCTTTAACCTACATGAGGTAAATTTAACATACAACAAGGAAAATTCCTTCACAGGCGTGACTTGGACTCGACGACGGGGACCCTTGCTCAATGACTTGAGACTTTACTTTGACCCTAGCTCGAAGACTTAAGAGTTGACTTTGACTCCGGCTCAGAAACTTTAGGCTTGACTTGGACTCTAGATCAGAGACTTCACTTGGACCTGAGACTTGAACTCGAGCTTTAAGTCCTGAAACTTGACTTAGACATTAACTTTTAAAGACTCCAGATTTGACTTTGACTCTGGCTCAAAGATTTAAGTCCTCATTTGGAATCTTGCTCAACAAAGGTTTGCTATATGAATTGGTTTGCAAAAAATGACTTTTGAGCTTATTTGGTGTGTCCTCGATGTCAAATGCAATATCTGTGTTGCTCTGTGTTCACTTTTGAAAGGGTTATTAAATGGACAATCTTTAAGAAATTATATTTTATTTATTGAAAAAAAGGTTTATTTTGTTGAACTACCATGTACTAAGTCTACTATTCCTTCTGGCATTTTAACAGTGTTAAACAACAAAACAATATATTTTACAGTCAAGTGTGTCTCTTTCCATACAACATTCATCATAATGGAAGTTAAAATATTTTTCTTAAGATGAACTAAAACAACTACAGCTTAAGAAATCAATATTGAAGTAGCTACAACATTAGTGTGAATATACCTTAAATGGGTTAAAGGAAAAGTTTGTGTGTTTGGGACTTATTCATAGTCAGTCATGCCCCCAATATGGAGAAACAGAGCAAAGCAATGTACTGGTGTTTAAGTGTGCGCTATATTTTAAATATCAGATGGGTAACTGAACTTAAAGTGAAACTTGGCTTTGAAAAGAGCATAGCCAAGATTCTCTTTTAGTTCAGTTGCCTGTCTGAAAGGGCTGTCTGACGGTAATATGTTATAGCATATGTTTACATAAACAGATTTATTTAGTGAGCCTTTCTTTTAGGATTCCAAAATACATTTTACTGCAGGCCTCTTCCACAGCAGTATATTCCTTGTATCCCTTGCCGGTATTCCTTTCTGTTTCTCCAAAATGGGGGGGGGGGGGGGGGGGGGGGGTACCGATCTCTTTCTACTGTAGGTAATACACGGATTATGTTTAAGCACCTCATACGAGCCCACTTCAAAACACCAAAACTATCCCTTTAAGAATACACAGTGTGCTTAGGTATCAACATGCCCTTAAAGGCTCTGCTGCTTTGTGGACAACTCAAAGAAACACCCACAAACAGTGACCCACAAAAACAATAGCTAAACAAAGAATGAAATACCCTAAAATGAAATACAAAGTGTTTTATACACTGTTGGGTCCATAAACTAGATCTGTAACAATAATATATATTGTAACTATATTCACACTGCAGGTGAAAGTTACTCAATTCTGATGTTTTGCCCTGTGCTGTTTTGATAGTGTTAATATTGTCAGGACATAATTCTTACTGCCACATGTAATTGATCTAACAAGATTTAGACACAACTGCCAATAATTGAGAAATAAGTTGCCATAGTAACTGACAGAATGAGTTATAATGTTGTTTGTCCACAGCTGTGAGTGCTGCCAAGCTGCATGGACTAGATGGAATGTCCTGATTGTGGTGCAGAGTTTGACTGTTTGTATTCATTATACACTGTGTACTGAGATGTGAAACCCAGTTGTCTGTTGAGGCTCTGCTATTCTTTGGCTGACTCCACCCGTGTTGCTGCTATTGTTGAACCTGCTCAGACCGAAGAGGGAGGAATACAACAACACTCTGAATGAGTTGCACTTTCAGAGACGCTGTTTAACCCTCTAATGCACAACATGGGTCAAACATTTTCATTTCCCCTATTATATGACACAAAGCTGAGCGGTTCTTTTTAATATCTGTTTTTACAATATTATGTCATTACCCAGGATTTAAAAAATGTTTCTGTTCTACTTATTATAAGTCATTCTATATTGCATTCTATAAGTATATTATATCTATATATATAATATCTATCTATATATAATATAGATAGATATATATATATATATATATATATATATATATATATATATATATATATTATATATGTATTATATCTATGTCTATATATATATATATATTATATATATTAACTGCCATACATGCATGAAATTTTTCGGCACGCTAGTGCCCTTATATGTTTTAAACCCCTAACTCTCAGAGCCTGAGTTCGCCACTTGCTCTAAATGTGAATTTGTATTACCATTAAGACTCGTGGAAAAATACTGATTTTTTTTCTTTTTTAAATAACTCTTGCATTCCTTTGTTGTTATCTCATCACAGACAAACATAATCATTGTGCACTCACTCACATCTATCAAATTCCATTGAGAATACATATAAGTAATTTTGACCAACGCTGGGCATTTTTGGGGTGGTGATATGAACATTTTAATTATGTTTTTAAAAGACAACCTAGTTGATGAATTCATGAAATATTGAGTAATAAAATGCAAAGATCAGAATGTTAGTTCAGGTCACTTTGTCGTGCATTACAGGGTTAAACCGCCTCCAAATGTAGTTTAATGTGTGTCCATAGTCGCCATAAATCAGTCTATTGTTTAGATTTAAAGAAATATTTCCACATTTTGGGTAAAACTCTTATTTGCTTTCTGGCATATGGTTAGATATTCAGACTGCCACCACTCTCATATCTCTCACAAGTTAACACAAATGATCCGGCGGTCGAACTTGCACAGGTAACCTGAGGCGAAAATCTTCTTTGCGTTTGGAATGTAAAACAGAGGTAGTAGCCTGTTACTTTAACAGTTGGATATTTCAAAATTATTTTCAGCTATTCTATTCAAGTTGTGTGATTATAGTATTTTGTGTATTTCGCCTTATAGTAAGGTTTACTCATGGTACTGAAGGACTTGAGCGTGGTGGCTTGTGATTAAGAACCTTCAGGTTCACATGCTCAGAGCTGAAGAACTGAACCTGTTGACCCAGGATCACAGATGTTCAGCTCAATGAAGACAGAACAAAACAGACTAAGACCATTGTTGCTTCGTGATACATGCCCCTGGTTGTTCCAGTCCAGTGTAAAGACGAGTAAGGCTGAGTGTATGGACAACATAAAGAAAGAAAGGGACAATAAAATTATTAGCATCAGGGATTGCATGTTGAACCCAGTCTTTTAGATTCTCCTGTTTTAGTTTGGAGTTTTATATTTGGGTATAAATCCCAGAGCAGATATTAGTATTTTTCCTAAATGACCAGCTAGTACATGTGCAGCAGTTCAAAATTGAGCAGGAGCACCTGCAGTGGGAACGTAGCCTGAAAAACAGTAAGGAGGTCCAGGTCTGCTCTCAATCCCCTCCTTGACCTGCAGCAGTCCGATGAGGGTCAGCCTGTTCTGCCCTCGGCGAAGTTGATGGAGCATGTTCGCTTTGCGCACATCCTATTTTTCGGAGCACAGTTTGTTACGTGTAGACGCAGGAACTCCTGCAGCTGGCCTCGGCCTCGAAGTTGTTTGCGTTTCCCTGACAACCTCCGTACCAGAACTGAGCGCAGGCGTTGGCCTCTGGGTCGTAGTACCACTTGACCACATACTGTCGACAGGGACCCGGATCCAGAGGCTGACTGCACCCCTCACCTGAAAGGCCAACAAAAGGGTGCATTGAATGAAATGTTTTGTCTTGGTCTGATAACTCACTGTGTGTCACAGTTTCAACATGCATGTAGCAGGTCATCTGCATAAGCTGCCTGTTGTGGTGTAACAAAAGGCACGAAGTGTTGCACAACTCAAGATTTTATCTCTTATGACACCATCTTTTTTGTCATGTGTAGGAAATACACTTATCAGTAAAACTCTATATGATGCACAGGCGCATATCAAAGGCTGGTCCATCTGTCGCCACTCTGCTTGTTTACCGGGCAGCGATGCGTCGGTCTGGGGTGGAGGAGGGGGGCTGACCGGCGCCTGTTTGCTCTCAGCCTTATGCAGCCGGCCAGTCGGAGTCTGAGGACCCACCATGGAGATCACACCACGGCCCTGCAGCCCCCCGCCACCGGGAGAGGCAAACTTAATAACGGGCAGCTCATCCCAGTGCTTCACCAACAGTTTGGTATCAACCAGGTTCTCGTCGGCCCGACCTGACTCGTGGGACTGTGGAGTCAAGGCTGTCACTGTCTCCACTGGTAGTTCAAGCTGGAAAGTACAGGAACTCAGATCAGACACACTTGCAGACACTTTTACATGACACAGTTTGATTTATCTTCTCAATGCAGTCTTTTCTGTCTTCCATGCAGCCACTAGTGGAAAAAAAGCCCTTAGCCTGACTAGCCTCATCCGAGACCATAAGTACCATCATTGACTGCAGAGATGGGTGTCAAGGGTAACTTTTGGAGTCTGATATCATATTTCAATGAATAAAAGCCTGAATCATATCTGTTCATGAGCCAAGAGAAGTTGGTCAGCATCGCCTACCCCGACTGACTGACATTAACCTATCACATGCAATGATGGAGCTGAGATGCACCGAACGATCGTCGTTTGGGAGGTTTCTGGGCATCAACCTCTATAAGAACCAGGAGGCAACCTCCGGTTGACGTCACCATGACTACGTCCACTTCTTAAATACAGTCTATGGTAAGAAATCCTACACATTGTGCCTTTAAGCACAGTAATAGTTTGAGGTAAATAATATTATCAGTATGCTAACATGCCCAATGGCAATTTTAGCTTGACATTTAGCTCTATGATAGTTAACGATAGTTTATGGTGTTAGCATAACATTTACAAATTAGCACTAAACACAAAATAATGGGAATGCCAGTAGTTAGGTAAAAATAGTTTGATTCTGGAAAAAAAAGTACAGGGATCGAAGTTTTATTTTTCAATCTGAGTGGTTTAGTCTGTTAAACTTCATGGCAATACATTCATTAGTTGTTGAGACATTACACTTCAAACCCCCAAAAATGTCTATCTTATGGTGCAGCTAGAGAAAAAGAGAGATCACGGGTAGGTTTAATCCTCTGGGAACCATGAATGTCATGCTAACCCATCCAACAGTAGTTGAGATATTTCAGTGTGGACCAAAGTAGCATACTGACCAACAAGTCATGCTGAAAAGACTACTAAAGCCATTCTCAATACTAGTTTAATTCCAAAATGCAACAATGTTTAGCTATGATGATATAAAGTCAACTAACACTGTGATATCACACAGAGACAATGTTGTGGCCTAATCCATAGACTGACATCACAATGATTACATCCACTTCTTATATACTACCATTGGTTAGTGGACTGCTGTTTTTAAGCCTCAAGTTTGGCAATTTGCCTTCGCCATCTTGCCGTCACCGTTACTATAATTTTTTTTATTAGTCCTCTTCATATTAATATTATAGCTTTTGTGCTATCATTTTTGATCCTGTCTCTCTTTCTCTCAACCCAACAGGTAGCAACCAAAAGCTAAAGTACAGTGTAGACCTGCTCTACATGAAAAGTGTCTCGAGATAACTTCTTTTTTGAACAGGTCAACAGTAATTTATTTAAGTATAATTTTGCCAACAAGATAAAAAGCAGCATTACTTGTATGTTTTCCTTAACTGTGAACTCTTTCTTTCGGCCGTCTTCTGGAACCTCTGGGTGGATTTCCAGAGGTGGGAAGACAGAGTTTGGTAGAAATGCCATTCCGTCATCCTGCTCGCAAATCCGATTCAGTATTTTGCCTTCCAGAGCTGTACCAAAACAAATAACGATGCATTTACAAAAATGACCAGTTCAGGTAGTACTCATATATGATAGAGATTTTTTTGACTGTTAACCCCCCTTGGTCAATGTCAAACTACTGAGTCAATTACCACGAGATAGTGGACTATATCAACCCCTGTATCAACTGCACTACACATGCATACTATACATGAACACAATACATGCATACCATACATGCACACTATACATGTATTCTATACATGAACAGTATACATGCATACTATACACGCATACTGTAAATGCACACTATAAACAAACACCATACATGGATACTATACATCTGTACTAAGCATGCACACTATACAGAACGTAAAATGATCAAGGAGGTTGTCATTCCTACTTTTTTGTTCTGTCTGACATTTAATATTACTGAGTTTTTAGCACTAAAGTTATCATCATACTTTCCTGTGAGTGAGTCAGCAGTTTTATTTGCATTATCCCTGTATTGAGTAGCTTGTCTTTGTTTACATTTTGGAGAATCTGAGATATGAAAGTAATGCTGCATTAGCAGCTAACGATTCCTGTTTACACAGTTACCATGGATACATTATCACTAGATTACGGCTGAAAGCCATTTAATTTGAATTTGATGAAAACAATGGAAGATCTAAAGATTACAGACGTGGGTGATGAATGGTGCATACCAACTCGATTAGGTTTGAAGTTTCAACAGCATGCTATGTGTCAGCATGCCAATGTTGCAAATCGTCAACAGTGTGGTTTTTGGTTTAAGAAGACATTGATTGCTTACTGGGAAGTGCCCTGTAGTTATCTATGAGGTAGACATGCTCTTCATCAGGATCAGAGGCAATAACATCCATCTGAGCCTGGGACTCTTCATATAGAGGGTCGGTCTTGTTCACGACTCCTATCACAAACATCTCGATCCCCTCGGCGTGGGCGTCCGTTGCCGTTTCTTCAAACTGCATGATGTCACGGGGGTCGGCGTGCCCGTCCGTCAAAACCACAGCCACCTTCCTCACACCTGGCCGTGAGGCCCGAAACAGCTGGTTGGCTCGATGTATGGCGCTGCCCGTGAAGGTGCCCTCGCCAAGGTAAGGCATGTTCCGGACGGCGGCCTTGACGTCGTCCTGGCTGGACTGCTGCTGCAGACTGATCACCACCAGATCCACGTGGCTGTAGAGCACCACGCCGATCCGACTGGCTTCTCTGCTTACCGACACACGGTCGATAAGAGCGTTCACAAAGTCCTTCACCAACTCAAAGTTTTCTGGTCCCACACTCTCAGAGCTGTCTATCACAAACACCAGCTCCAGAGGGCTTTCTCTGCACTTGAGACCACAACCTGGACAACAAATGTCAGAGATAAATTTGAATTGTAAAAAAAACTGCGTTGTGAATATAAAATCATGAACCATTGTAAATCTAAAATTTCGGAATAAGTACTATCTCTGTGCAGCCTATTATCTCACCTGATGGAACAAAATACGCTCCAAATTCAGCTCAGACTTTAACTTGTTATTCTTACATTGCATTTGTCTTCACTCAACTCTGTTATGTTTTAAAGCATTTTTGGTGGGACTGCATTATATCATAAGATTTATTTAATATGTATTTTACTTAAACAGGCCCTATTATGCTATTTTCCGGGTGCATATTTTTATCTCAAGTTACCCTCTCTCTGAAATGCTCCGTTGTAGCGCTTGCTCCTCCCTCCAGAAAGCAAAGTCTGCTCTGATTGGTCAGCTAGCCCACTCTGTTGTGATTGGTCAACGTTTCACATTTCAAAAAACTCTTCCACCGGAGCTTCAGCTCTGTCTCTCTCTTTTGTTGTTTGAGTGCCGGCCAAACTAGCCGGAGAGTTTTACGTCACTTCTGTAACATTGTGATCTCATAAAGTTACAGAAGTGAAGGAGAGAATTCAATGGAGCCGTTTCAGGCAGCTAAGGAACAGTGATTCTGAGGGGGAGGGTAACTCCTTTAAGGCTTGGACTTCAGGTTTTACACTCCTTTTACGGACCTTTTACATGTACAAAAATATACAGTATATAACACACTAAAGAAGAGGGAAAAAGTGGAAAAGCATAATAGGGCCACTTTAAGGTCCAGTGTCTGGATTTAGGGGGATCTCTTAGCAGAAATGGAATCTTATATGCATTGTTATGTTTTCATTAGTGTATCTGAAACTATAAATCTTGTTTTCGTAGGCTTAGAATGAGCCATTCATATCTACATAGAGAGGGAGCGGGTCCTTTTCATGGAGTCTGCTGTATGTTGCACCGCCATGTTTCTACAGTAGCCCGAATGGACAAACCAAATGCATGTTTGTTCTAGGACCTTTACGTTTTTACGTTGAAGTGGGTGAAGTATTAACTGCTAGATGCCACTAAATCCGACCCACAAAATGTTCACCCCAATAAGCAACACAAAAATATTAAGATTGAACTGATGCAAAAAATGATAAAATTAGTAATTTACCACATATTTCCCTTATAATCCTGATGACCTCTTCTCTCTGTGTTCAACAAATAAGATGAAAAAAATTGGTTTTACATTTGAATGTCAAGACATTAGCTCAGTGTCATTGATGCCAGTCACTTTACTCACGCTGAGTCCTGGTTCTCCATTTTCTCCAGGTCTCCCCTGTAAGATTAAACTCACATTAGGAAGTATTAGGCTAATCTCCATAGGACAAATACATTGTGACAGTTATTAATGGAAGCCCTGATCCATTTGGCTAACTACCTAAACTTTTTTTTTTATTTGCGAATCAGAAAAACTGATCAGCAGCTAAGTTTTAGCCTGCTAGTTTCTACCGATTGGTGGAGGCTAGCGTTATGGGCTTGAATAAAAATAAGTCAACGTTTTTTTTTTTACATAGGACCTGAACAGTGTCCCCCTTGGTAAAAGTCCTGTTTGTTTGTTTGACCCATCCACCACCCTGACATCCTCCCCACGTGGACTTGTGCTGACTTTGATTAGAAACGTTTGTGGGATTCATCTGGGAGAAAATGTGTTTCCCTTGAAATAAATGGCCCCTGTCATCAGTGTATGAATGGGTGTGAATGGGTGAATGATGACATGTAGTGTTAAAGCGCTTTGAGTCGGAAGACTAGAAAAGCGCTATACAAGTACAGTCCATTTACCATTCCATTCCATGTTATCATTCACCCATTCACACAAACACATTCATACACTGAGGCTACCATGCAAGTTGCCACCTGAACACCAGGAGCAACTTGGTGTTAAGTGCCATGCCCAAGCACACTTGGACATAGACTGGAGAAGCTGGGGATCAAACAGCCATTCTTTGGATTGGACAACCCGCTCTATCTCTGAACCAAAGATGTCAGTGTACTTGACAATGCAGTTTCGCTGTATAGGAATGTATTTTTGTAGGTGACCAGGCTGGTATTCATTATGAAAGTTGTTCTAGGACAGATAATACTCCTACCTCAGAGTAAGACTTAGGACAGCTAATTGTCAAGTTTCAAGTCCCCCCCGAATTATCACACATACTAACTGAATGCATATTAGGAAGTGAGTGTGGTGTTAAATAGTTGGTGGTTCTATTTCTCCAGTAAGGTGCCAATTAACCTTTGGAGAAGAAGAGAGCACAATGAGATGACGTAATTAAACAAGCTTTTGTTAAACTCAAACAAATCCATGTAGAAAACCTGTTGGAAATGTTTAATTCATGCATTCATTTGAGAAAGGTGACTCAAAGTCCCATCATTAGTCCACCGTGATCTGTTTTAATCTGGTGCAATTTTTCAGCTCTTCGGTGGCATGAATTAAAATATGATGAGTCTGTTTGGATGCACTTTGTGACATTAGTTGTTTTGACCAATACACCAACTTTTCCACTTCAGCCAAGTGTAAAACTTTTTTATAATACTTCAACTTTTCAAATGAATGATGTTTTCACTCACAGTTTTTTATGCGCAAATTGAAAAAATAACCACAAAAACAGGTGGATGGAAACGCACATATTTATGAAGCTGCAATTACTTTTAGCAAAGAGAAAGATATTTCCTGGGAGGGATTGTGAAGTTGCTGTTTCATATATAGCACTGTGTAAAGCTAAAAATATGATGACCTATTGAAATTTGTGGTTGGCAAGTAACGAAAAATTATAAATGAAAAAAGTAGCACTACTTTTTGTATGTGTATGAGTAAATGAAAGGTAACTGAGGTAACAAGTCAATCATTTATATCTAGACAAGTTAGGTTGATTATTTTCCTATAGATTGAGGATGAATGGTCATATTTCTATGCAAAATAATATGTTAAAATTAATAAATATCAATTTCAAAATTATATTTACCAATAAGACATTTGAATTAGGCTGAAAGTAAACACTGGCAAGCCAGTGGTACGGATTATACACTAATTAAATGTATAATGTTAACATGTAGGCTACATACATTTTTGCCAGTTAGGACCAATTTCCTACTTTTGGGGCTTTTAGCCAAACCACCTTAAGTTGGAGTTTCAGGAAATATTGGATTCTCAGTTGTATTTACCATAAAAATGTTGACTTGAACAGTATTTATAAGATACAAAACTACTAAATACAATGTCTTCCATGTCACAAAAATACAGCACAATTATAACAGTTACTCTGAGTTATCTCAGTTTTAGTGCCATGCCATGTCTTTTTGGATACTACCACTAGGACTCGCATAGGTCAGAAGTGTTCAAATCCTACAAATAGAGACTACAACTGTAGAACAGGTCCTTATTAGTAATCTGTTTAGGACCAGTCCATCCTAATGATGATAAATTGCTGATTGCATCAGCCTGAAAATTGCTGATTGAAGCCTGTATGTGATACATTTTCCCACCATTGAAATTAACACAAAAATGCTATCAGGAGGTTCCTTCATAGGTTCCATTTTAAATTAAATAAAGCACGACGGGACATGCTGTGTTACCATTGGTCCAGTAGATCCAGGTTCTCCATAGTCTCCACTGTCTCCCTTCTTTCCCCGGTCTCCAGGAATGCCTCGGTCACCCTGTGTGTGAGTAAGTTGGTGTGAAAGCACTCCTTATTACAGCAAATTTGGAGCACTGGTAATCATAGGCAATAGGCCACAGGACATGCAACCATTGGCACATGCAGTAGCTGTATTGTCAGTACCTTCTCTCCTGCAAGGCCATCCCCAGGTGGTCCCCGAGGGCCCATTGGCCCCTGAAACCCAGGTTCTCCCTTAGAATAAAGATTGATGAATTGGTAAGCACAACAAGAGTATCATCAGCATATAGACGTATCTTCTAGCCCTGTTTATTGAGTAAAACATCACTGATGGATTTATTTGATGTGACAGCAAAGGCTTATGACTTAAGGGGAGACAATGGTCATCCTTGTAAGACGATGGATGAACATGCTCAGCTCCGTAGTAGCTGGTTGCTGAATCCTCGAAGAAAGTACCTATCCCATTCTTGATGAATAACATGATACAGTTGGGGCATATTTGTGATCCGATCATCTTGAAGTAATCCATTCCAGTCTTGGCAAGTGCTTTTATTGCCTACCTTTGGTCCCTGGATGCCCTCTCCAGGAGGCCCTAGCAGGCCTGGTGGACCAGGCTGCCCTGTAGAGCCCTGGGAGCACAATGCATCACAGTATTTGTTAAGTTATTAGGCTAATGTTATAATATATGGAAGAAATGGTTTATAAGAACAATAGAAATTGACTTCTTTAACTCCCTGTTTATACTGTAGATCCACACACTGACCTTTGGTCCATAAAGTCCAATTCCAGAAGGACCTGATGGCCCTGGTATGCCCGACAAGCCTCTGTCACCCTGACAGACAAAACAAACTTAGACTAAAAATACTTTCCGCTGACTATCCATCTTATACAGCACCTTAACCACCATTTTGTTTGTTACACTTCCACTATTGTCCCTTTCCATATCACCAACAACACTAAACACAAGTCAATAGTCTGTTCCAAATGGGAACCACATGGACTGTTGTAAATTTCACAACCATATCCACATTTAAGAGGAGTTTTGCTTCTTTGGTGTTGAAGCTGATATTAAGCAGTTGAAATCTGCATGAATCATCTTCATGCTTATAGTATGCTATGGTAATTGTGTAGAAATATTTCTAAATTGTTTGTGAAGAATCCTAACTCATTAATTCATTAAGTAACACTTAATGAGTGCTCACCTTATGTCCAGGCAGTCCTTTCCCTTCAGGTCCCATCTCTCCTTGCACTCCTGGTAAGCCAGGCAGGCCCTAACGGTCACAGAAAAATGTTGATTTACAAACGTGTCTTTCTTCCACGATGCCTCATACAACAGTTCTTATGATATCTAACGCAATGTTACTCTTATTTTTTGTGAGTTCTCCTACGAATATCAAGCAGTGCGAGCATGTGTTGTGATTATTTTTTCTTAACTAAGGCTACAAACACAAGTTACGTAACACGTAACTACTTTTTTTTTATGTGTTTATCTTCCTTAGAGGCAACCCTGCAAGAATTCCAGTGCACATCTTTTTGTACAAAGAGGGAATGAAAACAGCCTGATTTCTTGCATTAAATATGAGCATAGTTCGATTGTACTCCTCATTTTTGATAACAGTTTCCTCTCACCTGCGGTCCTGGGGAGCCATCTCCCTTCATTCCAGGTGGCCCCACAGGTCCAATATTTCCTTTGTTACCCTGATGGAGTACCAGGAGAACAGCTCAAATACTCAGGGGGACAAACAGTAAGGTAACACTGTGTCTATACACATTAGCATCAAAAACAGATTGAACTGGAGGTGGTTATATTGCAAACGTACTGTAATGTGATAAGACTTTACACACCACTTTATCAAAAGGATTAGGAAAAGCAGTGAGGTGTGATATATTCATATAGGTTAATAAATCTTGTGCTTGTGTTACCTTCGGCCCAATGATTCCTACTCCAGCTTCTCCAACAGGTCCAGCTGGTCCTACAGGACCAGGATCTCCCTGTTATATCGAAAAATTAACAATTAACCCACTATTAAAGCTCATAATATAAGTAATACCATTTTTACTGTGTATACCCCCTACAAATAGTTTTTTTGTTATGTATCAGGAGAAAAACAAACATAGTTGCAGAAAACAGATAAGATATTGATGTAAATAAGTTATGTTACATTTACTTTACTCCTACAGCTGCTAATTTACAGATTGTTATTCTATACACAAAACATAAATGGTGGTCTTTTTAAAGAGAATAATCTATATAACAAGAAAATAGAACGACAGACAGACAGATCAAATCTCCCCAACTACAACAATGGAGGGGAACAACATGAGCTACTCCCTTCAACGCCAGAAACCAGTCAAGTAAGTCCCAAACTTGTAATCTGGAGCTGCTCCATAGACAATACATGGGAGTATTCTTTTGTGTTGTTTTTTTTTTATAGCCAAATGAGTTTGTGCTATTGTAGTTAGGATTTCCACCAGTGTATTGCTAGCCCACCGGGCTTACCACATAGGCCTTTTTATCAGCAAGATAATTGTTGACAATGCACATCAAAGTAATGGAAGGAACGTAACTTTCCATTCATTTGGAGCACACCCAAAACATTGTTAGTATCCCTCATTGCATAGAAAAGGTGTGTACACTCAATGACAGTGAGCACCCAAGGTGAAACAGGAGGTGGTTGCAGTCTTCTATGTAAATAGACATTTACAAAGGGCAGAGGGGGTAATCATTTTAACATTTGTCCTCACTTTATCTTTCAAATCACTTTGGTTGAACTGGGTATATTGGGGTTTCTTTGGTTTCTCGCTTTGTTAGACTCATTCTAATGTCAAACATCACTTGATCACTCATCAGGCAGGGTGTCTGTTTCATTATGGGTCTGTGAGTGTATGTGCGTAACTGATTTCCTAGGTGTTATTACCTTTGCTCCTGGTAAGCCACGCCCAGCAGGTCCTGGAAGGCCCACCAGTCCCGGACTCCCCGGCTCTCCCTGAACAAAAATGTCAGTGAAATGACGTTAAGCTGTCTGCAGATGACAGCTTGTGTCAAGAAGACCATAACAGCAGTACTGTAGAGCAGTAGTTCCTCATTGGCTTCACTTTTCAGAACCGTCTGCTGCCTGAATATAAACTATGGTTTGTCTTACAGTCCTCCTGAACCCTGTTGAAAGTAACCCGAACCAGATGTTCTCTCTGATTTCTCAGACTCAAACTGATAAAAGAAGTTACAGGCCCAGACGCTGGTGGTGAATAAGACTGAACATCAAGATATGCATCAACACTGAACATCCCACCAACAGTTTCAGTTCTTCGGTAGCATATAAACCACTATTTTAGATAGTTTTACACTGTATGTATTTATGGTAATTCTTCCTTAAAGCTGCTGGTCAGTATTTTGAACATTTATAGATATTATGATTGTGTAATTTGAAAGGTGTCGGTTATAGGGATGAAATCACAGAGAAATATCACCGGACTCTGCAGTTTCCCTTCACCCTGGAGTGTTTCATCTTCCTTTAGCTCATTGTTTTGGTTTCACGGCACGCAAAATGTTTTGACGGATAAAGTTAGCAACAAGCTGGTTAACATAGTGGAGCATTCAGCAGCTGAGGAGACAGATGTTTTTTCTCAGGAGGTGGTCGAGACCAAAACAGCTAAAAGTCGAGTGGACGTTGGACTTACATTCATCAGAGACAGACAAAATGAAACTCCAAAAGAATGCTGATGTTGCTTAATTTCTGGTGTACATGTAAATAGGCTAACTGTTCTTGAACATCAACTAGCCTTGTGCTCTGTTTACAGTAATATCAATTAGCCTGGTGCAGCTTTAAGGCTGTTAGTTAATGATTTATAGGATCATAGTGGTTTTGTGTGTCTTAGCCCATTTAAAACTATTCACATATGCCTTACACAGCTAAGAATTATGCAAACCAGTCATTCCCAAAGATTGGGTCGTGACC
This sequence comes from Anoplopoma fimbria, assembly GCF_027596085.1. Classification (NCBI taxonomy): domain Eukaryota; kingdom Metazoa; phylum Chordata; class Actinopteri; order Perciformes; family Anoplopomatidae; genus Anoplopoma; species Anoplopoma fimbria. The sequence goes on from NC_072458.1 coordinate 14,082,759, forward strand.
CTCAGAGGGGTTCACTGGAGATTTGATTAGGGTAGCTGAATGAATTTGCTGAATTTCTTCCATAGTCTTTTGTTTAACATTTATATCTGCAGTACACCTTTGAGCCACACGAGGGAGCCTGAATGTTCCTATTGTTCTGATACTTGTAGCCAACAAGCTGAAAACTCAACATTTGATGTATTATCACCGGATAAAGTTGTAAAGTAGCTAGTATGTTGGAAAACAAATTATCTATTGTTTAACAAAATAGTTCATCTGGAGTCATGTTTATGTCCACCTGATGAATGAAAGTCCAATATTCACTCTCCTTTAGCTCCGTTTTTGGTCAATACCAACTCCTGATGAAAAACATGTTTCTTTAAATGCTGCATTCTTTTCACCAGCTGCTCTTTAACTGTGTCTGACTGCTGTTTGCAGCTGAGCAGGTAGGTCAAGCTTTTTCACTGGAAACAGCTTCTTGGGTGCAGCTGGAGGTAAATAGACCATTTAGAAATGGACAGCGGACAGGACGTAGTTTGGCCACAACAGCTAGAGATTATTTTAAAAGGTAAACTATTATATGGAGCTGTAGCGTAAGTTCAGTCAGGAATACAATTCTATTGTATGCTTAGTCTTGTAATTTATTTCTCATACATCTGCCAATGTCTCCTCACCATGCTCACTCATGATTTCCTCGCTGTCATTGTTCGGGGGTGTCAATCATGATATCAGCTGTTTAGATCAGCTGGTCTCCTCAATCCAATAGCACAGCGACACAATTAAGTGGTTAGCCTATCATCTTGCTGCTGTCTCTTTTTAAATATGATTGTCTCTCTACCTTCAGTACGTTCATGCTGCTGTTACACGGAAAATGGTTACATTTTTAATCAGGCGAAGGCAAACCTTAATGCAAAGGGCACGCTCATTTTGACATGTTCAGAAGTTTTCCATATCAGCGCAGCTCATAAAGATAAATTAAATAAATTCAAACGGGTCCAAGATTTTTGCAGTTTGAGCACGTCCATCAGGAGCCAAGCCCACTTTTCACTCTGGCCTGATTTGGCATCTTAGCTGCGCAATTCCATCGCAAGATGTCTTCCTGTTGATGTATTCATTATTTTGTTATTCATTCTAGATTCTCTTCTCTTCTCTTCTAGATACTACTATTCATAGCTAACCAATTCCTCCTATCTGTGGTACTCTGGTAAGTGGGTCACTGTCAAGGCACCATGGTCTAACGCGACCTCATACACTGCATCATGGTCTAATGTGTCCTCATACTGTTGTCCTGTCATGTGTTGGATGCTGCTATCTGACCCTGTCTTGGCTAGGTCTCTTTTAAAATGGTTTCATCTCAGTGTGTGTCTTCCTAGTTAAATAAAGGTTCTTTACATATAGTGCATTTTGACCTATCGTAACCCCAGTCATTGCACCATAGTCCTCATGACTTCACATGTTGGTAACTTTATTCTGTCATGTAACGCATTCATTGCAGCAGCACCATTGGGTGATCGGAATCACATGCGTTGCACCAGCAGCATGGGGATCTGTTAGTGGAATCACATATGCTGCAGCAGCAGCATCTGCTTTGGGTGATCTCTTAAATGGAATTGCATTTATTGCAGGAGCAGCATTGTGGGGGAATGTTGGGTCAATATAGAGGTTTGTCCTGATCTGCTCTATACAATAAGTCTAGATAAACTGATTGTTCAGGCTCTGCCCATACTTCTTTAAGTCCGCCCTAAATCTCTTGTAAGTCATGTTTTAACTGGTGTCGGAGCTTTTGTTACTGCCATTGCTTTCATTTCATTGCCTGCTATCATAATCTGTCATTATTGCGTTGTTAAGCATCTAAATTCTTCCGTAATCATGCCTGCCCACATTCTCGATACATACATATAACTGATGGTGGCGTGTTGGCTCAACAGCTATTTTGCTGCTCACTGTTACCTTTATCTGTTATTTCCAGTAAAAGATAACTCATAAAATCTAGTAAATATATAATTCGGCTAATTACTAATATTCATGTATTTAGCTAATTCTTCACATCCAGGTTTTCTATTTCTACGTATTCATCTATTTAGCAATAAGTTGTATCCATCGTATTTTTCTAATAACTACTTATGTGTAATCTGCAATTGTTCCATTTTCATCGTATTCTGCTAATTGCCAATATTAATTGTCTTTTGATATATGGTGTCATAACAGTCATATTGGGTAATTGGTGTTATATCGTCATATCTGGTAAGTAGCATCCAATCAATTTTTTACAAGTGGATCATATTTTTGTATTCTCGTAATTGTGTCTAGCTGTCCTCAAGTTATTGCTGGCTGATCTCGTGGATGCTCTGATCAGTGCTGACCTAGTCATTGCAGCACTTTTGTTCCCGTGTGGTGTCCATCACATCCTCAGGTCACCGCTGACCTCTTTTGGTTAAATCCATTCAATGCCTTACAAGCGATGTATGATATATTATTGGGGCAGGTAATGGAGACTTACTGCTGTGCCAAATCTATAAAATGTCATTTTCATTTAATTCCGGGTTGGTAAGTAAACATCATTTTGGGGGAAATATTAGGCAGTGTTTTTTTTTTCTTTTCCTCTCCTGATTGAAATGACTTAGGCACTGTGCAAAGCAAATCCTAGTTTAAAACAAAGATGTTGACTAAATGTTGTGAAATTATCTCTGTAGTAACCTCTTGGCGCAGAAAGCAATATATATTACCATTGTTGGCCTGTTCTTTTACATCTCAAAATTAAACTTATATATTCAGATATTACATTTGCATCGTAATCTTTAAAATGGAACTTTAGACCATTAACAAAAAACACCATTGGCTTTTTTACAGATTTACACATAACATCATATTTTAAGGGGGCACTTGAGTATATGAGTTTAAAATTATTGAATTTTAAACTCATATAATTCAATTTAAAAGTAGCAGAAACATAACTACTTCTGGTGATATTTGGGCACTGTAATGTCAAACGTTAAACTGTTTAGTATTGTTGCATGGTTGTTTTGACAACATATCATTTTTTTTGGCATATTAGGTTTTCTGGTCTAAAAACACAGTTTTTCTTGCAACTGGTTGAAAACTATGCATGCACTATTATTATTTAGCACCTGACCCCTTAATATTTTCTGTATATGGCCATCAATCAAAAAGGTTTGGCCACCCCTAGTCTATGTGCTTCAACTTGATTGTGGAATACAAGTCCCTCACGGACCGATAACAGAGAGTCAACTGGGAGCCAGTTCTCCTCCTGGAGCAACATACAGAACCCCTAACTGCTCAGTGGGCAGGCCACGGACGATGTGTGTGTGTAAAATAAGAACCAGGAGTGATGTAATTTAATGTCTCTTCTGGGATTAGTACTTATGGGTAACCTATTCAACATACCTTAGCTCCAGCAGGTCCAACGGGGCCTGGAGACCCTGAAAGTCCCCTAGGTCCACGGTCACCTCTGTCTCCCTGAGAAGAAACACATACACATGGCGTGTTACATCTCAGTACTTCTGGTACCCTAGTAGGAAGGTGTAGTATGTTCAAAAAGCATCTCTGCCCTGAAAGGTAAATACAACTTAATACAATAATCAAGATAGTAAACTTTGCATACATGACAGAGTAAATAAAGACAATGACAGTACAGGTATGAAAATATGTACAATCACCACTTTGAATTCTTAGTTACTATTAACCTACGTGTCCTAGTTTTTACAACTTTCACATTTAAAAGAACCCACATGCAAGGGATTTTAAAACAAATCAACATTTGTTTATGCTGAACAAACAGAAAAAGGGATATCCTCTAAGGGATTGGAAGTTCACTTGGGCAGCAGCTGCACAGTGGCTAATTATGGATTACCTTTTCTCCAGGGATACCTTTCCCCTGTGCTCCCTCTAGGCCTCGCACACCTGGCAGCCCCATCTCTCCCTAGAGTAAAACAGCAGATCAAACTGCATCACAGCGTTAAAGAAACATTTCTAAGTGAATTGCAAGCTAGCTTGTGAGTGAAGACAGAGCAGGGGTGTAGTTCATCTTAAGAGACATCATGAAATTGCTTTTTTCACTTCCTCGATGTAGTTTCATTCCTGTTGAAACAAAACGCTGAGGTGGACATGTAACACAAAGAGGGATCATTTAATGTTCTGTCCTACTGGGGCTAACTAACTAACTTTTCCAATCAAACAATACTTACAATCAATCCTTTTTGTGCTCCGATCTAGGATAAAACATACTATTTTCATGATGTTGAGCGCAGCCAATCACTGCAAGCATTTTTCGATTTAATGCAATGTGTGATTGGCCCACTACTTCAACCCATACAGCTCTGAACACCAAGATGTCTGAGTAGGCTGTTAGCAGCTAATGGTGTTAGCAGCTAATGGTGTTAAAAGGGCTAACAACGGCAAAAAAAAACCCAAAAAACATTCCAAAAAGAACTGAATTTGTGACGAGGGACTCGGAAATGCAAAAATGCTGACTCATTTATGGGTTTTAGGACTCATTCTTGCAGCACTGTATTTCTGGCTAAAGTAAATACAAGTTTAAAGTCTTTGTCCGGACACCATCATGTCCAGCACAGATATAGGGTTAAAGGAACCATCTTTGGAGGAAAGACCCCTAAGGAGTTAGCTAGCTTAACATTTGCTCAACTATCTTACTGTGTTATGCAGCAGTACATCAGCTCAATGCTTCTATGTTGATAGGGTGTTTTCATTAAACTATGTAATAAATAATACATATTTTATTAATAATATAATTTCAAATACTTGTTACACAGTAATGGTCCATTTCATAGCTCCACTGTCTTCAAATGATAGTACTGTTATGTATTCCTATGACCACCCGTTTCAAAATATATCACGTACTTAATTGTTTGGTTATGTTCATTATATCCGATCTGGACTTAATTCTGATTGGACCATGTCATTTTACAAAATGTGACCGTGCCTCACCTTAGGCCCAACAGCTCCGTCCTCACCAGGAATGCCAGGTATCCCAGCAGCCCCATCTGGCCCTGGCTCCCCCTGGGAAAACACAAGTAAAATCAACACTTCTGGGTCGAACTGGGCCTTTTATTCAACCTGTTTTATTCGATGGGGATTTTGGTTGTCTTACCTTGGATCCTGGTTCACCAACACCCCTCTCTCCCTGATGTCCGGGCTCTCCGGGGAAACCCTGATCGCCCTGGGAAGCAACACAAATCACATCAAACGACCAACAACTGAAAGATTCAAAAGGTGTTTTTGGCGCTCTATTGTTGGTTTTCAGGTTAATCTCATATTTTAAGATTTTACAACTTAAAAAGGGAAAGTAAAATAACCTGACTGTGAGGAAATCATGGCACAAAACTGGTATAAAATACCTTGGTAAAAATATTAGCTACCAGAATTATATGCTGTACACATCCATCACAGTTTGCAGAGTATCCTGCTCGTTATAGCCCACCACACACTCAGTAGAGGAAACTGGGAGTTTTATAGTGCAAGGAGAGATTGTTACAGACATTTTGGGTGTACTTATAGTTTAATTTTCTATTTCAAATCAAGGAATTCTTGCTGCTGGTTTGTGTAGCCTCTAACCTGTTGGATCATATGACTGCTTGTTTCTTGCCACATTGGATCTATTTTTAATGATTTCAAATAGTAAATGAGTGAAGTAGGGCAAGGCCTAACAAAAGAGACTATTTCAGTATTTTTGCACATGTTCGTTTAGCAGCGGCCACATGTGACAGGAGTATATTTATTCAAGTGCTGACATTTAGCACAATATTGAGGCCCAGCTGTGCTTCAAAGCCATGTATTTACTGTATATTCTGCTGTATCATGAATGTCAGATACATGTTTAACTCTGCTAAACTTTACTCATTCCTTTGAATATAAACTCCACAATGTCAACTCTTTATCCATAACTGCTACTGACCTTTGGTCCAACTATACCCAGTCCAGGAGGTCCTCTGGGACCAGAAGGCCCAGCTGGCCCTTGGTCCCCCTAAAGCCAGAGCAGGACATCAGAATTTAAAGTATAGCTACACAAATAAAGGATAAACAGGGGGAACAAACATTTTCATTGGCCTTGCCTTTTCTCCTTGCATGCCTGCCCCGGGGAAACCCACCAAGCCCGGCAGCCCGGGGGCTCCCGTGTTTCCCTGAGGGTCAGACAGGTCAGAGGTCAGACAAGTCGTCGCAGGTTTTCACTAGACGCGCGTCTGCAATCTCAACAATGTTTAACAGTTAACCCGTACCTTATCACCTTTGTACCCAACTCCTGGAGGACCACGGCCGCCCTTGGGACCTTCATACCCCCTGACACCCTGCAAGACAACACAGTGGGAGGGTTAAGAGAACAGCAACACCAAGAAGAATAACACAACATATTAGCATCCAAAGAATCAAATCATTCAACCAATGTACAGTTCATAAATACATTGTGGAAATGTTTCTCCCTGTGGATTGCAGACTGTCTTAAGTAGAGGACAAATATAAAGACACATGCTAGTTGTAGTGAACCAGCTTGTCCTGGAACTTACCTTGGACCCTTCAAGACCCTCACCTGGAAACCCTGGCGACCCTTGCATCCCAGGTGGCCCCGCTGGACCCTAAACACATCACACAAAGATAGAAGTACTGACTTAACAGACATTACATTATATTATATATTATAATATTCAAGCAACAATGATACAAACCAGTTGCTGGAAAAGCAGCTGCACTGTCAATAGTAACTTTTGTGTTTTAAAGGATCAGGTCAACCCCAAACCCCCCAGACCTGGCCATGCAGATAGCTCATTTTATCTTGTTGAGTTTTTGATATACACCCCAATACAAAGGATATGAATGTAAATGTGCTTGTGCTCCTGGAAACATTGAAAAAATACTCAGTTTGCTTATCAAGAGTATTCAGGACATTTATTGAATGAACATTTTGGATGTGTTCCTCAAATTATTATCCAACCAAAAGACTGGCCGGCAAAAATCTCTGTAATGATCCCTTTGGGTTTGTGACTAAATTAGTTTTTGGAGATTTGAGTGGGCTGGCCTTTAAACATCATTTTATGGAAGCAAAGGAAGGGCATAATAGTTAGCATTTTATAAGCAACTGAAATACCCACTACTGAATACTTAATGTGGAAATTGGAAAACCATTGAATATGTAGCATTCAAATATTTTACTTTAAAAGTCAAGTCTGAATTTACACGGTTTGAATCCTTCTAATTTTCTTTAAATCCAGAAATTTCAAATTTTCGAAGGTTCACAAATTCTCATAAAAATTCAAGCATCTAATATGTGGTGCTCAGAGAGTTTGTCAAATTCAGATCCAAAAACTGAATTCATGTCCTAAAATCAGGTTTGCTTAGGGTGGATTAGTTTAATTCAGACCCTACCGCTACCAAGAATGAGCAATCGAGCCTGAATGGACTCTATCAGACCTCCGTCAGGTCACGTTCTGTCAGTCACATGATTAAAATAAAACAGATCAGAAACCTTTGACACACTGGAATTTACAGGAAGGGATTACTGGTCAGAATCAGAATCAGCTTTATTTGCCAAGTATGTTTACGCATACAAGGAATTTTAATTCGTTTTTTCCGTCTATGAGAACACCTGTGTTAGCCTTTGTCACTAGGTAGCTAGGAGGCTAATAGCGAGGAGGCTAGCATGCCCCCCCCCCCCCCAAAAAAAAAAATCACCAATTCATGCATTGATAGGAAATTCAGTGACACTTTCTAAAATACCATAGCCTACAGGAATGAGATGATGGTATTAGTGACAGTACATTTCTTTAGTTTCACTTAGTTTTGTGAACTCACCGGTGCTCCTGGTTCACCCAAACCCATTGGTCCAGGAGGACCTGGTCTTCCTTGGTTTCCCTTGTCACCCTGAAAAGTAAGTTTGCAGATTAGAAATGACTGTAAATCAAACAGGACACACATTGGCCTTCCTAGCGATAGGAAAGAAGGAACATATTATTCTTTATTCAGTCAAATTCTAAACGGAACCTGAAATTTACCTTGGGACCAGGGAACCCAATGCCGTTGTCTCCTGGAGGTCCAGATGCACCCCTCAGTCCTCTTTCCCCCTGTTAGGGGAGGGAGGAATTAACAAACGTGCCTATAGCTTCAACCTGTGAACAAACTGATTCAATTGATATATTTGAAGTTTGACTGCCAGCATTCTTACTTTAGACCCAGATGTCCCCTCTGGACCCTGGTCTCCAGGTCCTCCCCTGGCTCCCTGAGACAGGAACAAAACAGGAAGGGGTAAGTAAACACATATAAACCATAAATAACATTTAAGCACTTAAATATAAAAAAACTAAACTACCATTTTTAAAAATAAGAAATAATCAGTATTTTAGTTAAAATAACGGTAATGCAACAAGACTTGTGTATTTATTTTTATTTATTTATTTATTTCAGTTCTGCAGTCTTGTCACTGCTCTCTGGGAATTATGTGTCTGCTCTGATTCACGGATCCCTTACCGGCTTCCCATTGACTAACACAGCGGATTGAGCCCAGTTACCTGTGGTGGTTTCTGAGAGCATCTTCCACTGCGCCAACTAAAGGTACGTAGTCACGTGTTACACGTGGGTTATCAAATATTGGATATTAAATGTGAGACGCAGATGCAGGAGAACAAAAGATCTTCTTTACTCCAATAATTTTCCTTTCATGTGAAAATTGTGCGCCTACATCACCACAGATGCAACTCTGCAACGGTTGGAGATTTGGGTGCATGTTTAAATGAAACTGTTAATTATGCATGTCAGATATATTCAGCTTGTAAAACATTGGGAACAGCGTATGGGGCACTGGCTGGTGATCTATGAGCGCCCTCTGCTGGAGTCTACGAGCAGAGTGACTGGACTTTATGGACGTCTCCCCCACATGAAGCTCTCTGACACACAGTCTGTCCTAATAAGTTATAAATCCTCAGAAGATCAACACTGTATCATGAGAAAAGTAAGCAAAATCAACCAAAGCATGCCTATATAATTCATGTCACTAAAAATATCAAATGGTCAGGTCTTTTATCTGATGGTCAGAGATCTTTTAAGTATTTATCACACGTTGTTTTATGAAGTCATAGTTCTGATAATGTGCGCTTTGATTTTTTTGCAAAGTTTAAATATTGTTGATGTTTCAAAACAATCAGAGCTTCAAATGCATTATCATGCAGGCATCCTCACACAAAGGCTCATATGATATCGCATGAAAAATCAGTCCTCATTTTTCGGGAGTTTTCCTGTGAAAGCCAGCAACACGTGTCAACTTCCAACACGAAATACTAACTGTAGTTATGGTTTAAGCACCAAACCTGTATGCTGACTGTGATAGACAGTATTACTGACTCAAACCAGTATGACTGTACCTTGAAGCATAGGTTTTACCTCCAAATATCCAAAGTAAGAGTTAGGCGCCAGACAGGAGAATAATCCCACTTCTACCCTGTCACTTTAAGAAAATGTTACCGCTACCACCTCTCCAAAATGCACAAGATAAGCAAAACATAAATATTAGTGATGAAATAAGAAGTGGTTCATACTCAAATACAGTTCTACACCCAAAATGTTCATTAAAGAGAAACCCAATTCTGAATCCAGATATATAGACCAAATGTTTCTTAATCTAATTAAATGTGGATTCTAGATAAATGTCAATCTTTTTTTAAAAGAGATGTGGTGTGCATGCATGTGTGTGTGTGTGTGTGTGTGTGTGTGTGTGTGTGTGTGTGTGTGTGTGTGTGTGTGTGTGTGTGTGTGTTATCTTAATGGCCAAACAAACAACAACATTATTATTATTAGTCATATTACTATTACTATTCCCTGTACTATTACGCTTATTGGCTTTGCTTCTTCCCTGGAGTCTTTGTGCTTTTTCGCCTCGCAGGTTTCCATGAATCGTGGTTATATCTGGACCGTGGTCATGCCTCCTGCTGTGACCCGGCTGACACCCACTGCTACTTTGATTATTATTATTAGTCACATTACGAATACTATAACCTATATCATTATTTTAATTCCACTATAGTCATTGCTGCTTTTATAAGTACTTAAACGTTTCCTTCGTTACTCTGCTTACTTCTGTGATTATATGAATCATTTATGTCATATACATTGAATGTGTTGTATCTCTGTTATGCTGTTCATTCTGTACACATGACATCTATTGCATTCTGTCCATCCTGGGAGAAGGATCCCTCCTCTGTCGCTCTCCCATAGGTTTCTTCCTTTTTTCTCCCTGTTAAAGGGTTTTTTTAGGGGAGTTTTTCCTGTGCCGATGTGAGGGAAGGACAGAGGATGTTGCATGTGTACAGATTGTAAAGCCCTCTGAGAGACAAATTTGTAATTTGTGATTTTGGGCTATATAAAATAAATTGAAATTGAATTGAAAGCCCACAATTGCATCCCAGTAGTTCCAACCTGTAGATGAACAAGGTTCCATTCTAACCCCATGCTCCCAGGATCAGCACACCTCCACCAATGCCTTGTCGTCAAAGAAAGTTTAAGAAAACCCAGTGGTTCTTGGATCACGTGCTGCTCTGTTTACTTTGATATTCATAAACTGTTTGCTTTTTAAATCAAAGATGTCCAGAAACTGAATGAAACCTCAAATGATCTCCTCCTACTTTTTGTGTTTTTTGAGTTCGTCCACTTATATTCACTTCAATCAAAGTAGTGTTTTTTGATTTTTTACATTTTTGAGGGTTCTTGGTCACAGTTTTCTCCAGGTTTGACCTTTTACACTCATCAGCTCTGGGAGAATGTCATTAGTTTAGAGTGGGAGTAAGGAAAGGGATTTTTTTCCACTCACAGTTGGGTTTTACTGTTTTGTACTTAACTTTAACTATATGTGGGTTTTAAACGTTCAGCTGGCGTGAAGCGATTAGTTAATGGTAATATCTTTTCTTTTAATGATTCTACCACCTGAGTGAAACGCCATTGAATTTCATGCATTTCTAGATCTTTTGGGACAGAAGTTGTGGCTGAAAGGACAAAAAAAAAGGGCAAGAATAAGGGCGATAATTGCCGATTTCACCTGGGTGTCATGTTTCCATTGCTGCCAATAAAAACCTGTGATCGATCTGTTCTATTCAATTGTCCCTGTTAACAAATCTCCAAATAGTGACTGTCCTTTAGAAACAACACAAGTGTTTTCAGATGTGACGCCTCCTTCAGCATTGTGTGTCCTCCAAAGAGCTTACAAATCACTGATGAAAAAAAAAGCTGTCTCATGATGATGATGATGATGATGATGATGATATGGTTAAGGTATGGTCTGATTTAGGCACAAAAATGACTTGGTTGGGTTTAGGAAACATCATGGTTTGGACTAAAATGTCGGATGGTCAGTCTTAAAGTTACGGTAAAAAAGCTAAACTAAACACTGCCATCACTTCGTTTGTGTAGGAGCTGGAGGTGACATTTTTATTGTCACAGAGATCCTGCTTCATCCTCTGTCCTTCTCAGATCCAAATCTCTGGAGTTTAACGGCAAAAAGATTGTGACGGCACCATATTTGCACCAGTTACAGTAAAGTACAGACTCCAGGAAGTAGACTGTTAGCCACCGGGCTCAAACTTGGCCATTTCTATCAGAATCCTGTACTGTTCTGAGGCGCAAAAAACAGCTCCATGCAGAAACATGCTTTGGAAAATGGAATGTAAAATAGATGTGATTTGATGTAAAATGGGCCAAAACATGCAAAAACACCAGCTGGTCCTTTAAATCGAGATAATGTTATTATGACTATACTGATATACGATATACATGGCACTGAGACTTTTCAGGCTGTTGAAGCACTGGTGGACTCTGATACTGTGGCGGTGTAGACTTTGGTGCTCCAGGTTTATGAATACACATCTGACAGTGTGTGTAGGTAGATCCCATGGGAACCAGAAGGACGTAAAAGCCAATGGCACTCTGACGATTGGTGGCCGTTGTTCTACCGACGCTGAAGGGGGCAACCAGCATTTAAGGAGAGAGGGAATGGATTACATGTGCCCAAATCCTAATCCTCTGGGACAACGTCTGCTCAAAGACTACGACCAAACATTGCAAGCTCGGATTCCCCCGCTTTGGAAAGGCTACATTAGGAGGGGGATAAGACCTAATCCACAGCTCACATTCCACCAGTGCAGAGGCATGAGATGGACCCGCAGTGTGTGGCTCTCACTGCAGAGATGACTGTTTCAGCGCGAATATCTGAAGGGGGGGGGTATGACCACACAACCATTGAGGTATGAGGATGAGGGTTCATATGCATCGAGTTCACTTCAATTTTTAAATGAAAACATGTCTCAGTTGGGTGTACTGCATGTAGTAATATCAGGCTTTTAAATGAAACATCAATCGTCATATCTTTTTAAATATATAACCAACCTACTGCATGATATCGATATGGAGACAATGCATCATTGGACAATAAAGTATTAATAAAAAGCAACATGGTGGTTACAGTGCATGACTCACAAAGTTCAGTTTTTACTGAACTACAATCACAGAGTCTATTTTTTATTTTTTATTTCTTACATTTCAATGCCATGCTTGTAACACTTATAGGCACGACAGTAATCATAACTCTGATATAAATTATAAAGTTATACCTGTTGTTGATTATAAATAATTTGAATTTATGACTTGAATCTAACTCATATACTATGGAATGCCATTTAAGTCAGTATTAAATAAATAAAAAGTAAATAAATACGGCCATAAAGTAACCCAGAAATAAATAAATAAGGGAATGAATAAAGAAATGTAAAATCTATAAATGAGTTGATATAGTTCCATAAATAAGAGGGATTTTCTTTCAAACATTTATTTGTATTTATTTGAGGGGGTATATTCAAGTGATATATATATATCATATACCATTGACATGGACATATATATATATATATATACATGGACACATTGACATGGACTGGAGGAGCCGGGGATCGAACTTCAGATCTTCTGGTGAGAAGACCATCTGCTTAAATGGGTATATATTTCACATATATATATATATATATATATAGATATAGATATAGATATATAACTGAATATATGAAATATATTTATATTTATTCAAAATTGACTTAAATGGCATTCTATAATACTTTTTGGACTGTGGATCCATATATGTGTAACATTGTGTATTAATGCTATTGGTGACCAAATTAGACTGCTTGAATATTTTGGGATTTCACAGAGATCACAGAGGGACGTCAATGTACTGCCCAGACATTTATAAATGCAAAGAGTGTTGGTTAATTGGATAAAAACGTCACCTGCTCTCCTCTGGGGCCTCTGGAGCCAGGAGGTCCATCTTTACCCTGAGGAAGGACATCAGTACAGTATCACTACGTGTACATACAGCTCTTTCCACGGAAAAAAAGTCATAGTTTTGATTAAAAAGTAAATAAATATTGAAACCTACTTGTTCTCCCTTTTTACCCTGAGCACCACATTCACCCTGCTCTCCCTAGAAAATGGAACCAGTTAAGAGTAAAGTGATTCATCATGAATAAAATATATATTTTTAAAACTTTGTAATAATAATATTACAAACCTTTTCCCCTTTACTGCCAGGTCGACCCTGTAGAAAAGGAAGTTTTAATTCAACTTATATATATCAGTTGGCTGTCCCCCAATCATGCTTGTTGTTATAGACAGTCAGATACCCAACATCAAAACTGTCCTTATTGATGTGATGGGAGCACAGGAGAGTTCATAGATGTAAAGACTATTTAAAAAAATAGATTCTATTCATATAATTTCTATAGATGGTTTTATTTGGTAAGTTGTATTATTATTATAGAAGATATTATTATAAGTAATATTAACCTATCAACTATGTGACATTTAAGGAAAATTCACTCATTCTGATGTAATGAGATAGAAAGATAAATTCCTCACATTATCAGGACGTGATTAGCCTAGCTTAGCATAAAGACTGGAAGCAGGGGGGAACCAGCTGTCCAAAAGTTCATTTATTTGGTGAAACAGCTGGACGGAGTAACTTTTTTCATAGTCTTGTCATCACAGTGAGGATGAAAGCTGTATCCAGCTGGATGTGCTGTACTATAGTAGTGAGAAAATGGATACTCTGCTGTTGTTAAATTAGTTTTTTAATGTAATTTTATTCTATTCTATCTTTAATATTTGTATGTGTGTGTAGCTTGAAGGGGTGAATTTACCAAAATGTTACATTAAGTGTGAACAAGAAATAACCAAAGACCTGAGAAGAAGGTATTCCTTTACCGAATAAATTGGCCCATTATTTCTTACAGACTTCATTATTTTACAGTACAATGTTTTGATGAGAAAACATTGAAGAGAAGGTCAATAAAATCCATTTGGAGCGTCCTTCATGCTTTAAAAACAACAGAACATCATGGTCAGATTTACAGCCTGACCCAGACAGGAGGAGGTCGAGAGAAATATTTGATGATTACCTCAAGGCCCTCCATTCCTGGACGTCCGTTAATGCCAGGTTCCCCCTACAGTGACCGAGCCCAGACAAAACAGCACATCAAACACCACTTCATGGACTCTCTCTGTTACCAGCGCTGGATTATGGGAGACAATAGGGACTTACACGAGATCCCTTTGGACCCAGAGCTCCATCAAACCCCGGCTCGCCTGGTTTCCCCTGGATGAAAGAAAAGGGAGAGATTGTGCCGAATGAGAATATTTGGGCCCCCTTTTAGTTTGGACTCTGTGTATGTATAGGCAAAGGTGAGACGGCCATTCTCAGTGTGACCTGTCTGTAACCCCAGCCCAACATAAACCTCCACCTCAGAGCAGCAGGTTCTCACATCTTCTCAGCCTGGTGTGTTTGCTTAATCTTCCATCGTTGACCTTTGCTTCTTTCCAAGGGCCTCTCTAGCAGTGAAAACAGCCCATTCAGCCGGGGCCCCAGCACCACCTGCTACACTTACATTGTGGGAAACATTTCCTGCTCTTTCACATCTTTTCCCTGTAGCGCTTTGAATGCGGGCCAGACGCACCTGCTAGTGGAGGCCCCCCAGCCCCACTGTGTGAGGCTTACTGGGCTCTGTGTGACTGAGGAAGTGACTGTCAACCTGAAGCCAGCAGACACTACCACAGCCGGGCAGTAAACTGGTGCAGAAAAAACAACCCCGGCACCAGAACATTTTTTGGCGTGGTTTTATGCAAACCAGGGGATACTTTGAGCGTAGCGCCTCTGAACCAAAAATATGACCGATATCAGCCTTGTATCACGTTTTCAGAGCTGCACGATGTTAGGCAACCTAACCAATCGTTGCCTAAACGATTGGTTAGGTTGCCTAACATTTAGGCAAGCAAACAACTTTGATGAAGTTATAAAAATGATCACGGTTTGTGTTGAAAGAATAACTTAATCTTACTAGCGTTAATAAATAACAACCGTCCTTAGAAGACTTTCTCATGTAACGTAACGTAACAACATTATTAAACAACAATACGTAACAAGCCCAAAGTCAACATTTACTTTTGGTTTCACACAGGACCTGTAGAGCGGTCTCCAAGGTGAAAGTCCAGTGTTTCTATGACCCTCCCTAAGTGGACTTCCTCACTTGTTGTGGCCTATTCATCGTTATAGTACGTAACTTTCAATACTGGTCACTCTTCAAACCACATCACTTGATCTGACTGCATGCAAAAAGTAGACGTTAAACGTATCTGTGGTTTGCAGAAATGACTGGGCCGGAAATAGTGTCACATTACACAAAAGTCTCCAGGATGTCAGGCCAGGAGAGCAGCTCATTCCCACTACTCTCATGAGAAAGTAAAGAAAAGTAGATTTTCTCCAGGTAAGAGGATCAGCTAGTGGCCCGGCTCCTTCATGGTGGAACTGGCCAGTTGTTCTGTCCAAACAGGCCAACACTCTGATGCAAACAAACTACTAGGAATATCTTCAATGAAACATGTCAACAGCCCCATCTCCATTCACTCATCAAGACCATCTCATGTGGTTGATCCAGAAAAAGCTAGTTAGTGGACTTGCTTTGTAAAACTGTGATGATATTGATTTTACATCATATTACCTGGCCCCATTGTGTATTGTGAAAAGTTTTTTGAAAACTCGGTAAAAAAGTTAGTTGGTGAATTTTTAATTGGTATTGTATGTGAAATTGCTGTTTCCAAGGTAACAAATACATTTCTAAGCTCATCGAGATGAAAGATCAGATTTGCATTGTTTTGATATAACATTTTGCATTTCCTTTTTGATGGTGGCTCATGTCTCATTGGTGTTTGACCTGTTTGATAACATTAAGACCAGTTACAGATTTTGGGCTGTCAGCTGATTGATTGTCCAAACGTATGGTTATATCTCATTGGTTGTTGTAGCTATTGCCAGTTTATAAACATGTATTAAGAATTGGGATACATGTACATTTAGGTCAGCAAGAGTCCCATCCATACATCCATCTATTCTATGTGGAATGAATCCACAATACCAGGTAGTATATGTAGATCTATACATGCATATTTTTGAGAAATGAAACACAGATTGATAGATACAGAAGTTAGCACATAAGGACAGTGATTTATAGTAAAGTAGCATATTATAATACTATAATACTATAATACACTCACCGGGCTCCCAGGGTGACCCCTCTCCCCCCGCTCACAAACACAGCTCTTTGGCTGTGGGCACTGAAATAAAGATGTGACGGGAAAAATCAAATATAAACAAACAAAAAACAAGAATCTGCTTTAGATACAAAGCAAAAAAAAGACAAAAGGTGAAATGATTAGAAGAAAAACAGAAAATTCTGACCTACTCCGTTTGGTGTAATTTTATCTTTTTTCATTTTTGTCAAGGCTAATGTTGATAGTTTGCTAAATACTTTTTTTACACTTTATCTCATCTTGAATTAGTTTCATGCACCTGTAAGAACAATATCAATATATAATAGTACAGAAAATGATCATGTGAGTGAATACTCTCAAGGATGATATTAGTTGAACACCTCATAGTACTTACCCCAGTTTTGACAATTGTGTTCTGAAAAAATTAAAGAAAATGACAGACAGTCACTCATAGTCCAATGCTGCAGAAATGTATATTATTTTCAACATATATGATATATTATTTATATTCAAAGGTAGAGTGGGTTTTGCAGATATATTTATTTTTACTTTCACATGTCATGTCTTACACATTTGTCATATAACAGTCCTACTTCATGTTTCAATACTTACATTTTTCTTAAACTACCTAGTTTTTCATCAATCGTCTACCTTTGGGGGCCTTGCTGCTCCACATAGGGGTCTCATTGAAATGAATGAGGAGGGTGCAGGTTTTTTTTGCTTTAGTACAGTGAATCAGTCTGATTGCAGCATAACCTTGAACTGTTTCACATACGCCGGTTCATTAACTACACTTCCCTTTACAACCTTTACAACTCTTCTTCCCTTACCGGAGTCAACACGAGTGGATATCCGACGGGGGGGCTAGATCGTACCAGAGTGTATTTCAGTGTGACCGGGAGTAAGCCGAGACTTGGGTGGGTGTTTTCCACCGTAAGACTGTCTTTCCCCGATGTATTACTTGATATTAACTTATAACATTAATAGCATTACCACAAAAAAACCCACCAAATTAAAGCCATGCTCTATTTTATAACCGTGGTTGTTACGTCAAAGCAATCGAGTAATAAGCCTATTTGGAAATTATCTCCACTAAGTGAATTTCACCAACGTCTCTGTCGCGAGTAACTGTGACTGTATTTTTTCCATTGGGCACATTAAGTGGACGTGTTGGCCTCTGGAATTTACTTTACAGCCTCTCTCTAACTGGGAATATTGGCAGAGGTAGAAGATAGGCCTACTTAAAAGTTTTTTGCAAAGTAAAACTATTAACTATTATCATAAAACAATTAATACCGCTCAGTAAGGTTCCACATGATCTACAAATTTTCCTGTCTAATCATAATACAGGATAGTAGCAGTTAGGAGCATTTTGCTTTGGGGGCCCCCCCAGACCCAGGTTGCCCACTTTGCCTAACGGTAAAGTCTGCATCTAGAGTTTTTTTCCCTGTAAACCAGAGCGTATTTCTGAGCAGCCGCAAGTTGGGTGTGTGACACAACTACGTCATGGTTGGTGCTTTTATTGTTTATTTATATGTTGCTCATCTGTATTTCATATGTTTTAATTGTGTATTTCATGGTTTATCTGAGTATCAACACTCTGTTTTCTCTTTATGTATGCCAGTAGATTTGTGAGAGTAACGACATCATCAGTGAAACTTCAGACTACACTGAAGACTATTAACCCCGATGCAACCCTGACACAGACATGACTGACCAGTTCATTGAAGAGTCTGTCATCCAGCTGGCTGTCAGTGAGGCTGAGGACGTGCTGCTGCGGGGGGGCGCTGGCGATGGATCTCAGTCTGGCCCCCATGGAGTTGTCCCTTGGTGGGCCCGACAGCCTGATGGCGAACACCCTGATGTTGTGCTGCTTGGCCTCAGCGGCAGCCGTCACAACGCTGGGGCTGCGTGGGTGGTCCGCTCCGTCCGTCATCAGCAGCGCCACCCTCAGGCTGCTGGAGGAAGTCTCGCGGCCAAACAGCTGGGTGGCGTTGCTGATGGCGTAGGCGGAGTAGGTGCCGTGGCCGATGAATGCCATGGAGGCCACGCGGCTCTGGAAGACGTCCAGGTCCTGCCAATCCCTGAAGTTGTGCTCCACCGACACGGTGCTGCTGTACTGCAGGGCGGCCAGACGCAGCCGCAGACGCCAGCCAGCCGACTGCAGCTGCAAGAGCTTAGTGCTGAAGCGCAGGACGAAGTCTTTCTGTCGCTCGAACAGCAGGGATTTGGCTCTCTCTGAGCTGTCCACGATGAACATGATCTCCACCGGGCAGATCAGGGCTAGGTAGGAGCCAAATACAGCCGGCTTACATTTTAACAGCAACCAGTTAGAGAAGCGTCAAGCAGTTGGTGCAATGATACATTAAAACTTCGACAATGAACACCTATATCTGCATGTTTCAGAGAGCGGTAGGCTCCATTGTTCCACCAGCAATGATACCGTCACCCATCCAACACTTAAGAACACTTTTTTCCTGGACAAACCCTTTCAGTCAATGATGAGACATCTCTAATTCCTACTGAATTCTCAGAGTCCTTATCAAGTTCAGTCCTTAAAACAGATAGAGTAATTAATGTAGGTGATTATAATATTTATGTGGACGTTTATAATTAAAGCCTTAGCACTGCATGTATCTCATTATTAGATTTGATGGGTTTCTGTCAGAGACGCACATGCTTGACATTGTTCTAGTATATGGCATTCAAAGAGAAAATGTTAAAGTCTTTTCCAGGCGGCAACCTCTACTGTTCTGGTGAGTGTAGCTGATGGTGAAGTGTCTTAAATCTTGCATTCTCTCTACTGACCATCAGCGGGCGACTCCTCTGGTTGTATAGAAGTCTATGAGAAAATGACTCTACTTCTCTCTTGATTTATTCCCTCAGTAAACATTGTAAACATGAGTTCATTTTGTAAATTATGATCCATTTAGAGTTAAATAGACCATAAAGCAGGATATGCTTTATGGCGAGGCTACATAGTGATACCAGAGCCGTATAAAGGTGTCTCTACGTCTCTCCTCCGCATTCAAAATGTGGTAACTTCCTTTCATTAGTTATAAAAAAACAACATGGTGACAGCAATATTCCAAGACGGCAACGGTGAAATCGCCAAATTCAAGGCTTCAAAACTTCAGTCCACAAACCAATGGATGACGTCACCATGACTACGTCCACTTCTTATATACAGTCTATGCTATTAACTGCTTTTAAAGGGGATTTAATGAAAAACTCACTTTTTTCAGTGCTTACCGACCCACAAACTGTGTTTAAAAACATGTGATTCAACAAGCCATTCAGATTTGGCTCCACATACAGTATGTCACATGCACGCTCATTGGAAAGTACCGCACACTCCTAGAGAACTACATTTGGTAAAAAGACGTCATATTTTTCTCAAAAACTAATCTTTTTTTTTTCCTTTTTGAACTTTAAAGCATGTGAATATATTCGAGTAGAAACCCACAAATACAAGTATGAACCTGAAAACCAGCATGATATGTCCCCTTTAAGTCATTTAACACTTAACACATTTACTTACAATCAGACATATGGCTTTGTAGGAGATAATGTAAGATGTAAGACTTCATCAGTGACTCTAGGATAATCTATGTACTGTATCCTTGTATCCTAGGTGATACACAGCATTGATACATGTCATGTCTGTTTTAAACACTTACTTTTGGCCTCATTAATGATGACTTGGTTATTATCCCTCTGTCCTTTCCTCCTTCTGTTTTGGCACGTGGTTGGGCTTGACAGGGTCAAAGTAAGGATCAGAACCTTAAGGAGCCACCGCGTAGTCATCGTTCAGTCCAGCTGCTCAGCCTGGGAAAATGTAGAGGCGATTATAGCAGCACTATTGCTAAATGATGCTCCTCTGAGACTTATAAATAGACAGCATCAGCCCTTTGCAGCATCACTTAAATCTACAGCAGTGATTTCACACGGACACAAGAGGGAGACAGGACCGCCCTCAGGTGAATTCCCTCAGCATCCTCTCTGCTCCCTGTTCCAGCTGAAGTCCCAGCTGCTGTTTGACATCTTCACTATTACCTCTACCTTTATGGCTACATCTGCTTTAACTAACCACTACTACTGCTAATACTAGTGTATAATGAATGCTTCTCATACAACTACTGCTGCAAAACTACATTCCAGTGCTACTTGTGCTAGTATATAGTAGCAGCTAGTACATTAGCGTTGGACAATAGGATGATATATATACAGTGAGACGACATACTTTTATCCACCATCAGAGATTTTTGGAAAGCTTTTTTATACTCTGGTAACTATTTCTTTATTAATTCTGCTTGAGTGAGGTCATTATGGGCAAAGAGACAGACTGATTTAATGCACTATTTTATTCTAAAGGGTTTTTGCGTTGTCAAAAATTCCTTTGCTGTTACAATAACCCGACAATGACAATACCTCAATTGATTTCATGCAATATGTATTGATATTGTGATACATAATCACATATACAATGAAAAAAGGATTTTATTCATACCGCCCACCCCTACTATCAACACTGTTACTGCAATTACTACTGATAATATCATTATGTTATCATCTTCTACTACTACCAATGACTATTACAAGTACTGCCAGTGGCTTTCTAGTGATATTATTGTTTTTATTTATAACTCTATTATAATATGACCACTGCCCTGCTGCTGCCACTGAAATACTTCCACTACAGCTAATTACCAAAACTACATATTGCTCCTGACTCTGATGATACTAGTGCCAGTGTAGTGATGCTATTTATATTTTGAATCCTACCAGTAAACTGGCCCTGCTAACTTGCTGCTGTTACTGGTGCAATATATCTGGTAAATAATGATAATAATAATAATAATAATAATAATAATAATAATAATAATAATAATAATAATAATAATAATAATAATAATAATAATAATAAAGGCAAAGGTTTGCCTAGAGTTTGTGAACCCCTCCGGGACCCGTACCTGTGTGTGAGTAGAATAGGAGCTGCGGGTTAATCCATCAGAGGACCAACAGGAGCTACACTGCTGCGTCTCCACAAGGGTTTGAGCTCCGGACTCAAACCTGCAGCCCTTCTGATGGTCACAGTACACCGGTGACAAGACACCCACATTACACCAACTTACACTTCCTGTCAGTCCCCTTCACAATTATACTTTACTTGAGAAACAAAGCAACTGGTGGTTATTTGTTCAAAGTGTTTACAGTTAGAGTTGTTTTTCATATTAAGGGCATGATTTCCACGTGCAATTAGGAGCACATTTGGAAATGCTGTTCATTGCTCTGCATAGCGCCAGCTGCTTTTATTCTGAAGGCTAATCGCTCTAGCAAACTGGAGCCAAGTTTCACTATTGAGGGATTCTGATGAAGTGACTGGAAATGCACCACTAATAACGGGAACTTTTACACATTGAACAGCACCAGTAAAAGCCCTTCAGCCACAATGCACAGAAGAACCATGAGCTAACTGTAAAAGAAGAAAAAAATACTATTATTCTACTATTGTACAATGTATATTATTCAAATTATTATATTTGAATCATTAATGTGAAAGCAGCAAATTGTTGTAGCTTTTTTAGGTGGAAATTCAGGATGTCTGATATGTTTGTGATTGCTCTGTATCCAGAGATCCAGGACCAAGTGTTAGGGGGACAGGCTCTTCTCTACGGCTGCCCCATGGAATTCTCTTTCTCCCACTTTATGACTATCCCATTCTTTGGGATACATCCTTTAACTGCGCCTTTATATTATTACTAATCCCTGTATCCATGTATCTTTTCTTTTTCTTCTATTGTGTTTTGTCTCCATTATTTTGCTTGTTTTCCTCTGTGTGTACTGTAAAGCACTTTGGGTCAACTGTGTCATGTGAAAAGTGCAATAAAGAAAAGGATCAGAATAGTTGGATGAAATGTTTTATCTAAAAAGCAACTATCTGTCAAATACATTTAGATGGGTACATTTTTGTAGAAAGCAATATCATTTTAAAAAAGGTTGTTAGTGTGAATGTGTTCGCAAACAGTTGTCTAATTAAACAAGGCAACCCTGTCTCTGACAAATTACGTTCCCACACAACTAAACTGCATTCTCAGTTACATTTCGAGGTGAAAAATATTTTCTCTAAAACTATGGTTGAAGTTGTAAACACGAGATAAACGTTGTGAATTAAAACATGTTTCTTACCACATGGTGAGTTTATGCCCAATATTCACTGTCTATTAGCTCTGTTTTGGTCTCCACCAACTCCTGAGAAATTTTATTGAGTTGTAAGTTTCTCAGAGCATTTTTTTGTGAACAGCTGCCTGCTGCTGTTGGAAACGTGGTTGATGAGTGCTGGTTCATCACTTTTTACATTACACGTAATTATTTCCTCTTTATGTTGACATAAAATTATTGAGTAGAGCAGCTTTAAGTACTTGGCACTAAATGTTTATTTCCACCATTGTCAAAATACGTGCAAAATGAAAAGTTGCAGAAGTCGCCTAATTCTGCAAAATGCTCTCACCTTCACACTGTCAAACTGTGGCTGGTGTTGATCCATGAAAAGATAATTGCATCCATCAACCATCTTTCACTGCAAAGAAAACTAAATAGCATGAGACTTAGTCAAATACAATACAAGTCCATACTAAAAATGACAAAGGGTGAGGAAGACAGAACATGGAGTCTGGGGTTAGACAGAGATACAGTTCTCTCAGGGTGGGGGAGAGAAAAAAGGAATATTGAGGATGTTTTAATCCTAATCTTTATGGAGTCGTATGCCGAGTGGCAACCTGAGAAGGTTGAGCGTCTGTGTGAATGTACCTAGAGGTTGTCGGCGTGAGAAACGTCTATTAGCTGCTTCCATAATTCATACAGACAGGCTCAGATAAGGCCTCATGCCCAATTCCTGACATAAATCATGGATTTGTCTGAGACCTGCCACTGCTCCTGCTGCAAGAAGTTACCTGGAACCTCAGAGAAAGCATTCCTTCACAGACCCTCCCTTTTAAGAACATATCTTTTTGCCACTGCTTAGAATAAACTGTGCTTTGAACTGAAGTCATCCACGCTTACACACCTGTTTGCATAGTCAATATTGTCAATATCTATTCTGGCAAATGGAAATGATGGTAGGCTAAGTTGGGGTAACACATGATATCTAGTAAAAACCTTCACCATTAAATCCTAACATATTTTGGTTTGGAGAAAGAACTGGAAACTGAAAGTAAGAAATACATTTAACATGATATTTTGTGTTTTGTCAAAATTCCGAGCGTCCTGCTGTTGCTGTAAACAAGGTTGATGACAAGTTTCTGGCAGTAAAACCAAGCCAGTGAGCTGAAGATGCTAAAAGGTTCTATAGAGCTGAGGGGGATTGCAGAGCTGATAATGTTCTCTGGGTTTGCCAAGGCAAACGACCCCTACAATTTATTACATCAGTCATTTGATTAATTGTTAACATGAAATAATATATATATAAATTGATGTAGCTTAAACGCAATCATCCAGTGTGTAAACTAAAGGGGTGTCTCTGGTTGACACATCAGACCACCTGAAAGCCCTAATAGCAACATTTCTGGGGGTCTCAAAAATCACAAGACAATTATTTGTCACTTGTAATCGTCACTTAATGTCTTTTAAAAGCTTACTAATCCCTAGCAGTTTTCATTATTCAAACTGCAAAACATTTATTCACAAATATGGAGAGTGAGTGCGAGAGAACAATTTTCTGCTGTAAATGACACAGCTGACCGGAGACGCAACAGCTTGCGTGAAACGCGCCTGTCTTAGCGTCTGCTGGTGGATCTAAATGGACCTGCTTTGGACAATCACAGTATGAGACAAATAATACGTTTTTTGGGTATTAAAGCTTGTAAACATGATCTAATAGAAACCCCAAATACAAGTATGAACCTGAAAATAAGCAAAACATGTCTCCTTTAATTTCCAAGAAAAGTTTTAAACTTGCTGGTTTAGATCAATGGAAACACAGTTACTTGTTTTAACTACTGTTGATTGTTGTCTGCACATGCACACATTGCGAAGGTAATTCATGAATTGTAATTGTTTTGTGGGAAGAAACAGTAGAGTCAAGCTTAATAGTCACTGGTGAGTCACGTGAGTCGTGAGGCTCTCTCTAGTCTGGTGAGTCGCTTGTCATTGAAGTTAACCTCAACCACCATCTTTTCCGAACCAGAACCAATTATTTTTGTGGCCTAAACCTAACTTCCCCTGATGAAGTTTATTTTGAAAAGACACTGTGCATGTACAAAGGTAGAGGACCTAAGTAAATGGTAAATGGACTGTACTCCACTCAAAGCACTTTAACACTACATGTCATCATTCATCCACTCACACCCATTCATACACTGATGACAGAGGCTGCCATGCAAGGTGCCACCTGCACATAAGGACTCTAACTAACATTCATACAACATTCACACTCTGATGGCACAGCCTTCGGGAGCAACCTTGGGGTTTAGTGTCTTGCCCAAGGACACATGGACATGGACCGCCAATCCTTTGATTGGAGGAAGACCCTGCTCTACCTCTGAGCCACAGTCATTAAAGACCTAGAGCGCCATATTGTGAGACTTAAGGCAGCCATCCAAGTGTTGAGCGTTAGATGTAAAAAAAAAAAAAAAAAAAAAAAGGGCCCTGGATCCACCACTGTGACAAATATAGAATCATAGCGTCAGAGATTTTATCTCAAATGAAATCTTCCAGATATCACACAGAATAGTAAATACGTTTAAAAAGCATGTTAAATGTGTGTGTGTGAGGCAGCAGATGTGTGGAGAAAACAGGCCCGGGGGCCTGATGCCGCCGGCTGCATGGGAAGAGACTGACGGTAACTCCGGCAGTGGCACACTGTCTGCGGACAGCTCTGCGTTAAGACAACACAGCCGGGCGGCTACAACACCAGTACCAGGCTGGGAGTTTAGACAGCGCTTCCTGCCGCAGGTCAACATATTTTGATAAGACCAACGGGCATTATTACAGCACACAGCTGCACGCCCAGATGCTTTCGGGACTCAAGCATGGCCCTGTGAAATGCTGCCAGGGTCCCAGTGGGAACCAAATTGGTCGTTGGCAATTTGACAAATTTGGGACCGTGTAACCCCTAATAAACCTTGTTATTCCTATCATTTTTTGGTGGCCTTGTGGGCCAGCCTACCTAGCATTTACCAGAAAAGGACAATGGGAGCAGTATCTTTTCGACTGCATTTCACAGCCTTATGAGGGCATGATGAACTTAACCCTGCAGGTTTTGTTTTTCAAAATAAAATAAAACAATGGGGCCAACTTCTATTCATACAACTATTCAGGACTGAACAAAAATTCTGATAAAAAACACATTGAATGTGATTCAAACATAGGACAACAGTCCTAACACTTGCGGAAGAAACTGTTCTTGAGGTACAAATTCAAACAGACTTAGGCTGAGCGGTGGTTATTCTTTTTTAAACAGCAGCATTGTTTAAATGTAACTTCATAGTGCCACATAGCGCTATATATCTGCTGCAACAGGCCGCAGAGATTTGAATGCTTACATGAGGAGCTCGCATGTATGGAGTCTTCCTGAACTTGCCATGCTTGAATCATTTGTCAAAGCTCCCTGTGGCACTTTGGCAGGCCTGACAGCTTCGTAGGGCCGGTCCAAGAGCCCCTCCCAGGGGCCCTGATAGGCATGTGGTAGATATGCAGAGGTTGTCTTAGACATGTTGGCTCACATTGCATTACGAGGAGCTGCTGCATTCAGGGGGCAAATCCTGAATAAAAAGAATCACGGTGTCCACCTTGGTATGCAGAATATGAACTAATAACCTCTGGACGTATGGTGATGTCTTAAACGCAGCGAGTTTACAAGATCCACAGCTCAGTCTGGCAGTTATTGTGGTCATGTCATGGTTAACAAGCAGAGCAGAATGGCATCATAAACATCCAGCCCTCCAAAAAAAAAGGCTTCTCAGGGACTGAGACCAGTCAGCGGTGAACCACCAACAGCATCAAAAGGATCATTTTATTTGACAGTTTTTAGGAGTGTCAGTCTGTAAAACGTGCCTCATTCTGCAAAAGGAGCTCTTAACTCACTCAGAGAATTTCACTTCACAGCTTTAGTTATCCACCAAGAACTAAATCTAAAGTTTGCACAAAGTTCTGTATAACAGCAAGGAATACTAAAAGCGGTCCATTTCAAAATGGTTAAATACTACTTTCAAGCTGCACTAATCAAGGTTTTATAAACAAACATCAGATTAATTAAGGCCGGCACGGTGGTGCAGTGGTTAGCATCGTTGTCTCAAAGCAAAAGGGTTCTGTTTGCATGTTCTCCCCGTGTCAGCGTGGGTCCAAAATGATGCAGTTCATTAGGTTAATCTGCGACACTAAATTGCCCATAGGTGTGAATCAGGGTTAATTAAGTAAACTATAGCTGAAAAATTGAAAATTCATGTAAATTAATGTAATATATATTATATATATCACTACCAAATAAAGTAGACAGCATGAATTTCCATCACCTCTCGTGACCTTGAACCAGTGAAAATGATCGGACTTGACATTCCAGGAGATGACGCTATGCCGCTCTTGATTCACATCGAACACTAAAGTAGCACGAAGATCAAACATTCTCACACAGTTCTCCAACTGTATTTAGTTTGTAGCTGCATACTTCTGAGGTGTTCTACCTGGCCCTAAAAAGATAACTAAAACTAAATAGATGAAAAACTTAAACTTTCAGACAAACTGAAACTAAACTTTAACTTGAAAACACGCTCTGGTAACTCTGAATATGCCATTTTATTTGTTGTGCTCTACATCATTATTATAGCTTGTTTTGTCAGACCAGCAGTCCAAAACCCAAAGTTTTACAAGGATATAAAATGCATTAAAGCAGCAAATCTCACATTTTTCTCCATAAATCATGTAAACTGATTATCAAAATTGCTGTCAATAAATGTTTTGTTGATTGACTAATCAATTAATTGACTAAATGTTACAGCACTAGAGTTGTTTTACCACCAGAGTGTGTACCAGAGTGTGTACCTGGATAAAATGCAGGCTTAAACACTATAAAATGAATCAGGTCGTGATCACAAGATTTTGGTCTTTTAGAGCCAAAGTAAACCAAGAAAAAAAAATGTATGTGTGTGTGTGCAGGATTTGACCGGGATGTGGCAGAAAATGAAGACGTTTTCATGACAAAGTGTGTGAGATGGAGGCGATAGTGTCCGTGGATGGAGGCAGATGGAGCAGATGCTGCAACATTAACAGTGTCTGGACTTGCTGGAACGTGGCAGCTGGCTTCCTCCAGGCTACTGCTCTCCCACCCATCAGCAGACTGAAGGTGGATGCATCTCTGTTAACAGTTGACATTATCACCCCGCCTCTTTGGTAATGATATACTCATCCATACATCGGTTTGCCATGAAGACATATTTCACAGGGATCGTTTCCTCCTTGATCGCATTTTATATCACAATTAAAAGTGGTTGGCATTTATCATCCTGCTGAAGGATGACAATTACAATTTAAACTCATGTCAATGTACATTTAAACCCAGGGCTGTGGAAAAAAACTAAACAATGATTATTAAAAGCTCCAATGAAACCATAAGATTTCCTGTCTGACAACTTGTGCAGGCAAATACATTACGTATTTACTGAATGATTGTAATTTAGATATAGGAAATATTGTACTTTTTACATTACAACAGCTGTAATTACTAGTTACTTTGAAGATTCAAATTTACAAATCATTAATTAGTGTATAAAATGTGATGCATGCAGAAAATGTTATAAATATACCACTTTTGCGTGTCTTTTCAGTATAATTGCACTGAAAAGGTTTATAAAATATTTTTAAGGATGCTTGGTAATACAGTAAATGAAAGGGCCATTCTGCAGCATTTTGAGGAATGAGTCCTTCATATCTACAGGTCCTCTTCACGGAGGCCACCGTGTTGCTGCGCCCTGTTTCTACAGTAGCCCAGAATGGACAAACAGAACACTGGCTCTAGAGGGAGACTATTGCATTTTAACGTTACCTGAAGGCCACTGTAGTTCACAGACACGCTTTATGAAACTGAGGTTACGTGGAGGTGAACGGCGTTACCACGGCTTTGCACTCGATGGCTCAAGGTACCTCAGTTTCAACATCCAGATTCAGATCTCATCACAGCAGAGAAATGGTCCTATTCAAAGTCACCAACGACCTCCGTCTCTCCTCAGATGACCACTCTCCCAACATCCTAATACTACTAAACCTCAGTGCAGCCTTTGACACCATCAACCACTCCATCCTCCTCTCCCATCTTGAGTTCTCCCTCCATATCACTGGCACAGCCCTCTCCTGGTTCAAATCATATCTATCTGACCGCCAACAGTTTATTCGCATCAACTCTGACACAGCCCCAGTCTCTCAAGGTGTCCCCCCAAGGTTCGGTGCTCGGTCCCCTCCTCTTCATCCTCTACATGCTCCCCCTTGGTAACATCATACGCCACCATGGTCTCCACTTCCACTGCTATGCTGATGACACCAAGCTCTACATCTCCACCAAATCCATCACCCTGGCCACACACTCCACCATGCCCAACTGCCTCACAGATATAAAGACCTGGAACTTTCTCAAACTCAACAGCAACAAATCTGAAATCCTCATCATGAGGATCACGAACTTCTCTCTATGCACAATGGCACCACTGTTCCTGTTTCCACACATATCCGTACCCTTGGTGTCACTTTTGATCAAACTCTCTCCTTTGAACGTCATGTCAACCACATCACAAAAACCGCCTTCTTTCATCTAAAAAACATTGCCCGTCTATACCCCTCTCTCTCCTCCTCAGCCGCTGATTCTCCTCATTACGCACAAAGCCCTTCACAACCTGGCCCATTCATACCTTTCTCACCTCCTACACCGACAAACTCCCACCCGCTAAACAAATAAAAATTTAATTTTGATTATTATTATTAAATTGAGTTTTTTTAAATTCAAACAGTTTCCAATGATGGCTTCTTGATGGTTCATTCTGATAAAACCATCTGGCCGGTCAGGTTAGGTTTACAAATGAAATTGGCTGCTGTTGGTTGGGAAATATAGGATCTTGTGTTTTTGGAACTTGCTCCGTACTAGGAAGTAAAGGTCCTGATATCTCGTCCTCTGCAGCATCAATTCTGACCAATCTTTTTCAAAATGTGTCTCTTCAAAGTCTTCCAACTGAAGCAAGTACAATACGAAAACACTTCAGTGTCACCTTTAAGACAAACACCCTTCAAAGGATGCAGGTCTCTGTATGTGTAGACCACATGTGACCAGCAGAGTGTGCTACAACCAAAACCTTGATGCTGTGGTCCTGTGGCTCATTGAGTTGCAGGGCTCGGTCAAGGGTTCCACTCCTATGGATCCACTCAGATACAATACATCAAACTGTCTAATGGCAAAACATGATAACATCAGATAGACTGGTAACCAGACAAAGAGATCAAGGTATGAGTGAATTTAGGAGGCCATGTTTAATTGAAATGGAAAAAAAGAAAAAAAAAAGAAATCTTTAGGGTCTCAATGTGTCATTTTCTGGTCTATTTAGCATCCTGTTATGCATTTATCAAAGAGAGGTTAATCAATACTAAATGTATAGCTGTATCACAATGAAATTATTATAAAATATTAGTTCCAACTAAAAAAATCTTAACAGAAGGTCCACTTATTAGATTTTTCTGGAGCTTTAAACACCGTCTTCATGGTCTTCCTCAGCACATGGAGCTGTTGTTTTCTTTTCACCCAAAACAGCTCAACAAACTTCAAGCAAACCAGAAATGAAAGTTTGTTTTGTGAAATAAAAAATAAATAAAAGTCAGACACCAGTTTTCACTAAAATGAATAGGAAATGGATTACTATAAGGACTTGAGCGGAAAAGTGGCAACAGCTTTTGAGAACCGATCTTTGAAAAAGAAGAACCAACGCTTACTAGAATATATATATAAATTTTGATTATTTTTGATTTGGACCTATATTTACTACATACTTATAGATATTATTTGTCTGTGATTATTGACATACATATATACCTTACAGCTCACATGCACCATTACAAATGAGAATCAAATAAGCTCAAGACAGAATAATATACACATAGATATATATATATACGCACACATAATCCTTAAATGGAAGAAGTATGGGATATATATACATATACATACATATGCATATAGTTCCACAAATACTATCATATATACACACAGCCTCTCC
Source organism: Anoplopoma fimbria (assembly GCF_027596085.1). Classification (NCBI taxonomy): domain Eukaryota; kingdom Metazoa; phylum Chordata; class Actinopteri; order Perciformes; family Anoplopomatidae; genus Anoplopoma; species Anoplopoma fimbria. The sequence continues at coordinate 14,113,583 of NC_072458.1, forward strand.
TCACACATACATATATACACATACATATACATACAGTGGGTACGGTATGTGTGGGAAAGTATTCAGACCCCTTTAAATCTTTCACTCTTTGTTTCATTGCAGCAATTTGCTAAAATCAAAAAAGTTCACCTTTTTTTCGCATTAATGTACACTCAGCAACCCATCTTGACAGAAAAAAACAGAAATGTAGAAATTTTTGCAAATTTATTAAAAAAGAAAAACTGAAATATCACATGGTCATAAGTATTCAGACCCTTTGCTCAGTATTGAGTAGAAGCACCCTTTTGAGCTAGTACAGCCATGAGTCTTCTTGGGAATGATGCAACAAGTTTCTCACACCTGGATTGCAGATCTCCTCCTAGAGCAGTGATGTTTTGGGGCTGTTGGGCAACACGGACTTTCAACTCCTCCACAGATTTTCTATGGGGTTGAGATCTGGGGATTCTTTCCTTTACACGGATCAGACTGGACTCCCCTTCCAAGGAGGATCAGGACCATGAACTTTAGAATGTGTACGTGCAGACTGACATCACGTTTAGAGGGGATCTCATGATGGAAAATATAAATAAATTAAATCAAACTAACCACTTTATTTGGTCTTTACAGGTTTTATTTACTTACAGAACTTGATATTACAGAATCTCCTTTGTACAAATCTATATTTTACTCACAACAAACACATGGGCACATAAACCAAACATCAGTCTCTAGTGACCACCTCCTCTTACACATAATGAGCCTCATCCACTGGCAGCCACTTCAAAAGGGTAGTGCTGCGGGAAGTCATGGATGACTTTCAGGGCTTCAGTGTAGAGCTCTAAGTCTGTGTGGTGAGCAGACAGAACACAGTTTAGAATCTTTAAAGAGATGCGGTTATTCACACATATGAAATAATAAAGACGACCTACCAAAAGGAATGCCCTTGTCCTCTCGCAGCAAGTTGTATGTGCTGGCCATTATTGCTCCTTTGTTGGACACCATGCCGATGACCTCCACAATGCCGCTCAGCTCTTCTTCAAGCTGGGCAAATGTATATATAGAACTTATTAGAATTCCATTATTGATACCATGTTGATTAAAAAAGAAAAGAAAAAAGGGGCTAGCCTTTTTGATGGAGGAATTGTACTAAAAGGCATGTAATTTTAGCATAGAGTGGTGGAAGAAATATTTTAAAAACCATACTTTTTCCTTTCTCTTTTTAATATTTTAAAATAAGACAGATTTATACCAATAATTTCAACCATTTTTTATGCTGTCTAATTCTGCAACGACGCATCGTTACAGGGTTTTGTTTGTTGTAAAACGTTTCCTTTTTATTCACATTTTCTTGAGCTTAACACAAAACACATTAGTAACGTACGACTGCACACAAGTGAAAAGGAGTGGGTTAGAGTACATCTGTCAGTCCACTGTGAGCGGTACATTAACAGGACATCTTTCAGGAGACTCATTGCCCCAAGAAGAATGTCTGCTACATTATATATATTGAATGTGCAGACAAATATTCAACACAGTACTGCATGTCCACCAGTACTGTGAAAGTCTTTCACAAAACCAGTTCCAGGTTTTGCAAATCTGCATACTGTTTTACATTTAGGCCAATAACGTGAGCCCAGTCCTGTATCACCTAAACATACAACTCACAGAGCTAAGAATCAAATAAAAAGTTAAATGTGGATCTTTGAAAAACCCGAAAGGTAATTTAACAACTAAAACACTCAAGTTGCTCCTGTGTTTCCAATCCAGATAGCACCAAATGACACAACCCCATGTCCGTTTTGGTTGACAGACAGAATAATCAATACCTTATTTTGTATGAAAATATAAAACAATAAATTATGTTACAATACAAATCAAAACAGACTACATATAGCTGATCGTAAAACACACTTCAAACATTATTTAACAACATACAAATTGAGAAAATTCATTTTGGGCTTCCCTCTTTGTTTGGATTAGGAGACAAGATTTGGACATTCATAAAAACTGTGACAAAGGGTGACATGTAGGATCCGTGACGTCAGAGATGTTGCCTCTGGTGTTACTACAGAACGCGGCATTAGTCAACGGAACCTCGTTTGAGTTTTATGCCGAACAGTTAACAGCAATTTGATGAGCGTTAAAGAATGGATTCATAAAGTGTTGTTACTCACTGGATCGTTTAGTTCAACCGTTGCGATCTTCCCTTCTCCATCCGAGACGGTGAACGTTTTCCCCGTTGGGTGAACCTGGTACAGAAGGAAAGTAGCGCGTTAGCAACTGTTAAAATACCATTATTACTAAACCTCGTTGAAGCAATACTGACCTTTTCCACGCGTCCAACGAAGCAGACCGGTCTGCCTATGTGCTGGGACAGCATAGAACAGGTTATTCTCGGTTTTGGGACATCCAGTATACCTGCCATCTTTACAGTTTGCTGTTTATGGTGTTACTGAACTCCCGACAAAGCAATATCGCGCGGGAAATATTTAGTTGCATGTTTTTATATCACATACAAGCTCACGCGGGCGGGGTTTCTGTGTTTACGTTGACAAACCGCGGGCGTTCGTGATAACGGCAAACGCAGGAATTAAAATCCAACGCCTCCAACGTTTATGACGACATATCCGCTGTGTTCTGACATTTCATTCCCCGGAAACAACAATCAATAGTTCTGCTACATGTTGCTGACAGCGTCGTTTGTGTAGGAACTGTAGGTGGTGTTACAGTTTCTACACGAAACACGGACCATATTGTGGCCAGTGACGTCAGCGCCATAGCATAACACGGATATTATTGCACTGTTAAAGCGTCGACGGAAGGTTAAATGGGGTTATAGCGTGTGGTTTACAATAGTTAGCGGGGCCGTGCTACGCTGATACGGACCGGACGGAACCGGACTAACTGAAACTAAAACACAAGCGAACCATGAACTGAACGTATTGCCGTCTCTGAACCTCATGACAACAAAACACAACGACAGTAAGACCGTCATTATCCAGTTCTTGTGACATTGCTTTCGTTAAAAGAAGCCTTTAGCATTCAGTGCATGAATACGCTATTACTGTCCCTGTCCGATATATATGAGCTAAAAGTATCTCAGGAAGTGTAAGCTGAATGTTTAATGTCGGCGTTGAGAATAAACCTATAAATAAATAAATAAACATCTCAGCCACGGTTGAACTTTGAGTGTAACTAGCTAATCTCTTCCCAACAATCAAAATGGAACCTCCAAGTTGAACACACGGATACTTGCAGCTCACGTATCGCAATGCCTCATGGTCTAACTTTTAATGTCTTCTATTTTTTTTTTTTTACAGAGGGTTATCATGTTCAGTTTCCTTGGACTCCGTAAAGACTCAAAGAAGTCAACATCCGAAAAGGAAGCAGATGGAGGCTTTGTTATCATTGGTGAGAAACACAATCTCATATCAGAAGTAAGGGACAGTTTGGCATTTGAAAATGCTATTTGTTCCTGGCTCACCATATTTGTCTGTTCAAATGTTCTACACATTTAAAACACCAAACTGGCTTAGCAAAAGTGGTAGGATTTGTTTTTCTCCAAGTTCAGTCATTTGATAATTTGAATCTGAATATTACATGTGTATTTTTTCATAAATATGAACAAATATGGGGAAAAAAATCAACCTTGTGGTATCAAACTACAGTCATTCACAGTGTTTTGAGCTCATTGAGACGCTGAGCTCTTCAGATGGGTTGTGACGGTGAAGGGAGGAATAGAAAAAGGAAATATTAGGACAGGAAGTTAGTGGTGTTTCACTGTTTTGCTCCTCGTCTCATGATCATCCTTCACCGTGTGACCAAAACTGAAATATCACACGTTAAGCAGTTTCCTCAGAGTGTGTAACTTTGTTTTGCAATCATTTTTCTTGAGCGTAGACGTCCTTCTTGACCTTGGAGACGGTAGTGTGACCAAAGACGATGCATTACAAGCTCTGCCAGTTGTTTGAAGTTGTTTGCCCTTCTGTGTCCTAAATGGGCGTGATCATGTCATGTTCACCTCCACCCCCGACCCCCCTCCTCGTTTAGAAGTGTGGTGAAGGGTATATGGATGTATGAAAGCACACTGGGATATATTTGCATGATGTATTTATATTTTCTTTTGCTATTATTAGATATTGACACAGCTAAAAAAACATAATTAGCATTAAGGGGGAAAAAATGGGTTATCTAGGGTGTTTGTGAACTTCTGTTGCAAGATTTTGCAAGAATGTGTTACAGAGACAGGTCTGGAACGTTAGTTTTCTTCTGAAATGTGTTTGAACAATTCCATTTAAGTGTAAGAATGTTGTGAAGATGTGTGGCTTTGAGAAAATGGGTCCAATATTTACTTTGGTGAGTATGGAGCCATAGAATGGGTCATTATTTGTCTTAGTTCACTTCTCCCATTGGAGTTCACAGACTCAGGAGCTGCCACTATAGTCTCCTAAAGGGACGGAGCAGTGGCCACATCCATGTCGCAAAGAAACAGGAAATTACTTTCATTTCTGATATCTCTGGTTTGACTTCAGAATCTTAACTCAAGGTCCCCTTACATCTCATGGTCCTCAACAGAGACAGAGATCTTGAGATTACATCAAATACAACCACCTGTCATTATACGACAGAAATTCCTGGCTAAGGTCACGTGTCACCAACTGAGCTACTCCCATCATAACTGTTCAACGTACAGTTGTATAGATTTATTGATCAATTAAAAAACATATTTTTAAAGTCTGTTATTCTGTTGTTCAGAAATGCCTTGACAATGCTTAGCAATGGAAATGAATGTGTACAGAATTATTAATAGTTCAATATTAAGTTTGAAGTTCCTGTTAATTACCAGTGATTCTACATCCTCCAAACTGTTTTTACCTAAAATCACAACCATCCCCAGAGCAGTGCAGTGTTATTTGCTGATAACCCTCGCTGTGGAGCCGACACAGATGGTCAGGAGGTGCGTGATATTTTTGGCCGAGGAAAACAAATGTCAGAGCTAGGCTGTTTTTTTTCACATCGATGTAAATCATCTGAACAGAAGAGATCCTCTCCAAAGCTGAGTGGACGGTCTCACACATGGACTCAACAACAGGAGCATCACTGAGTCAGCCCGGCCAGACCAAACTGGAGCTGTGGGAAGTCCCAGCAGGACGAGGCTGGTGGTCAGATCTGCCAGACAGAAACCAGTCTTGTGTGAAATATAGGCGTAAAAAAAAATCTGTAATGTCAACCGGTGTCAGAAAAGAGTCACTCGTCATTGAGCTTGAAGGTTTATAAGACACGCTGCAGCTCTCTTGTGTTGTTTTTTATCAAAACAGATGTGAATCAAGTGCTTACAAGTAGAGTGATACAGTCACATAGTAAAGATAGAGCATTGAAAAACACCATGTAATAAAAGCAATACAACACATTATAGACAAGTATATAAGATAATGAATATTAATAGGGGGCGGTTACAACAAATGGGTCAAACTATACGGATATGTCTTTAAACATGATTTGGAAATATTACCAGAGCCATCCGTCTAATACGATATGCTAAGTGGTTCTCATGGAAAGGATTGTTTGGTTAAGAACAGTTTGTATTTTACACACCTAAAAACATCTATATCATTTGAATTGTACGCTATATTTAAAAGTTTTCTGACGGGAAACTGAACTGGAAGTGAAGTGAGTCTGGCAGCTTCGAAAACAGCATAGATAAGTTTTACTTCAGTTCCCCGTCAGAAAACTTTTAAATATAGCGTACAATTCTAATTATTTTCTTTTTTAGGTGTCTAAAATATGTGTGTCCCCAGCAGCACATTGCTTCAATGACGGCTTCTCTACCTCACTCCTCCACTGTCCATATATGGTCACTTACTTTCACTGGTTGCAAAAAAAAACAAAAAGCCAAACTGGAGGCTCAAAACCGCAGTGGGTGACGTCACAATGACGAGGTCCATTTCTGCGAGCTGAAAGTCTGCCATTGTCTGCCGGCTGAAGCAGTCTCCTGGTGGTGGGTAGGACAGAACCAAAACATTTTCTTGTTAATGCCACTTTGGATTTAATCCAATGAATGTGTCACAGTCAACACAGCGATGGCTAACCTAAACTATAGGCAATAAGATAGCAGTGCTACATTGATCTCTCTCAGAGTTTCAGCAGTTTGGTTGAATGTAGCAGATTCTTGCCCTGCTGTTAGTTACTGCTTTTTTTCATAACTTTATGACTGTAAATTTAGATTGTGTGGACTCAGTAGTGGAGGTGAAATGCTGACGACATGGCATGATGCCAGGAATTACACATTGCACCTTTGTATATATACTTTGAATAACTTGTCAACAACCTTCTTTCTGCCACGTTCCTCCTGCAGGAGAGACGGTTGAGGAGCAGAGGAGGAAGATGCAGACCATGAACATTGCACATCCGTCTACAAACGTCATTGTGCAGCCATCAAGGGTAAGCGTGTTGAGGTTTTCACTTCCTGATGTACACTTTCACCCCGCAGCATTCTACTCAGCATGGTGGAGCTCATGAATCATGGCAGGAGAGCCTTGTTTTATCTTTGTACACTGAGTGACTCAGCGTTGGAGCCGGTAGCTGTGAGCATCACCAGCTGGCCTCGTCCTGCGTGGTTCATACAGAACCATCTCTGCTGTAGTGATGTAAACCAGTGTACCGACATGTGCCGCCGCCGCAAACCAGGCGGAGACAGAAGCCTCCAAAGAGCTCTGCTGGCCTCTGATTGTTATTACGTACATGTATGAGTCTTAATACTTCCGTGTTAATTGCTCAGTTTCTAATTAGGGACAGTGGTGTGTGAGTGTGTACATGTGTGTACGTGTGTGCGCGCACATTTGGTCCATATGGTATCCTGTAGCGACCACATGTCACACAGTCAGTGAGTCTCTAGTTTTTAATCACAAGGTGCAAGAAGCCCTGAGAATTTCACTCCAGAACATATATGGTCAACAAACACACACCTACACACCTACACACACACACACACACACACACACACACACACACACACACACACACACACACACAGATAAAACAGTGTTTTCAAAATGACGCTGTGGCAGTAACAGTTATTATCCCCGCAAAAAACAGTAAGAAGAGTCCAGCTGTAGATTTAAGCCAACTTCTAAAGCTAATAACTTAATGCTAAGCTACGGCCTGTGCTGCTGTGCTGCAGCTACAACCACAGCATCATACAAACACTGCCTGCTTTGATATTGTTGTACAGTTAAGTTAGTCCTCCTCACTAAATAAAATAATATGTCTTTGTAACTTCCTTCCACACACCGGAGCTCTGATGTATACTTCAGAACAACACTGTTCTTTCAGTGCTTCTTAATCAGTCTCTTATAGTGTCGACCCGTTTCACCCCCAAACGTCTCACCTTCAAACGTTTCACGTCACGCTAGTTTCACCTTTGCTCCTTACAGACGGGAGTCATAATTCACATAGACCCCTCTGTCTGTTAAAAGTTATCATCTGTGGTTTTGAAGGGTATCAGGAAACATGTGATCCAGGCTCCGTAGTGAACGACACGGTGTCATGCAGACGGATTCCATGTTTTGTTCAAAGTTGCTACTCTAGAAACAAAAATGTATTTGAAATATTCAATTCTAATCTGCTTCTGAATATACAGACAACCAGGCTGACATAGGAAATGTATAGCTAACACACACTCTTCAATATTAGTTTTGTTTATAGAAAGTCATTGTAATATTGAACAATGTTGAACAATATTGTTGAACAATATAGCCTATTGACTCCTCAGCCAATCACCTTAAACCCCGTTGTTTTCTTTAGGCCGCTGTCTACTGTACCTTTTTTTTTTTTTTTTTTTTTTACCTGTTTACTGGTATGAGATGGAGGCCAGATCAGCAGGATGTTGAATTATTGTGTATAGCATAGCTGGGGTCCATTAGGACAGATGATACATAATAATCTCATTCTTGCAGTTATTACTGTATAACTTAATTTGAAGTATACTAAAAAGCTTCAAAAACAAATGAATCTGCTCATTACAAATATTAACATATAGTGTGTAAATCTTGCGCACTCTGAAGTGTGATAGGGTGCTGCAGCGGCATCTGAGGTGGGCCAATACACACAACATGTAACACTTCACAGCTGCAGCCTCAGTTCTCTTGTGCTCTGAGAGTCTGTTACAATCCCCTCAGCAGTTGGTAGAACTGTGAATAAAGTTCCTGTCATCTGATGAGATGGATGGAGAGCTTGATTCAAATAGTTCATTAGAGCTGAATCAAATAATCCATTGGTCATTTGACACAAGAGGAATCTACAGCTGTTGATAATGGATTCGTTGTTTCAGTCATTTTTAAGCCCAGGCTGGTTTCATGTTAAATGTGAGGATACTTAATGTGTTTTAGTTTTGGACGTTTGGTTGGACAAAACATTTGAAAATGTCACCATGGGCTCCGGCAAAGTAAAATGTGCATTTTTCAATATTTATTTATATTTTTATAGACAAAATGATTAATCAGTTAATAAAAAAAACAATGAGAAGATCGGTCTGTAAAAAAATAACCGTTAGTTGCAGCCATGCAGGCCGGTTACCAAAATGGGGGAGCTCTGACTTTACTTGGTTCGTCCAGCAAAATGTCTCTACATTCACCTTAGTGTGAATGTCACTTAAATTATTTTCATACATTTTTTTTCACTTACTCTCATAAAGATATGCAGGAAAATGGGACCAAAATGATTGTTGTGTACATAGATTCTGTGTCCTTACTGCTAACGTCACAATCATTCCCAGGTGCAGCATCTTTGCTCTGTGCTTTGTTTCATAGAAACTGCCTCAGAGATCATGACACAAAGCTAGATCTTACTCCAGCTGCTCTGTGCTCCAGTCCCAGAGGAAACCTCTGCCTCTTAATTGCAGAGGAATAACCATTTCCTGTAACAACATCTTCTCTGCATTTAGTCTCACATTTGCCTCTAATTACATGCCAAAGCACAAAAACAAAGTCTCAAATCTGCCACTCTGGATGGGTTTCACATTCTGGTCCGCTCTTCTCTGAAGGCGGTACGAGCTACAAGAAAAGAACGAAGTCGCTATTTAAGAGAAACCATTTTGTAGAATGAATGTGTGAACCTCACCCACATTAGGCTAACTCATCAAGAAACCTTGCAACATTTAAAATCCTTCATGAGCTTTTTTTCTCCCTCACTTTTACAGCATTGTCTCTCCCTCTGAACCCAAAGCAGTTTCAGAGCGTTTCTCTCCCCTGTCAGTCTTGTTTTTTACTGCAATATAAAAGTTCAGCTCAACCACTAGAAGTAGAGAGAACTCAAAAATGTCTTTAGTGCAGTAAACTCAGTAATAATACAATAAATCATAAAAATTTGGAAAAACGCAAGTTGGATTTCTTTGATAATTTATTGAACAAAAAATAGCAAATGGAATGCACTTTTTTTACAACCTCTACTTACTCTCCTCTCCGCTCTGTGTTCAGCAGCAGTTCAGTCAGAGTTTCATAGAACTTTTTGTCACATGACCAAATCAATCATGGCTTCCTAGTTGCGCTGAGGGGCTCAGAATTGAATGTTTTTTTTTTTACAGAATCTGGTTCAAGCAAAGGGTTTATTCAGGGCGAGTTTTAAAATGAGACATGTAGAAGGTTTCGGGGTTCAGAGGGTTAAAGTCACTGCCGCTGTGAGTTTGACGACATGTTGTGTATGTCCATGTTCAGGACGCTTGTTTATGATTTTTGCCTTTGACAGAGAGCAGTGTAGAAATGGAAGTGCATTTAAGGTCAAATGGCAGAAGTGGAACCTAGGACATTGTGGTTCGATAGCATGCGCTACCACTCCACTACCAAGGCGCTCCCAGTACACGGTCAACAGCTGTAGAAGCATAGTACGTAATGGTTGAGACAAAGTATTTGTAACTTCCTTCCCTAGGGGGCTTTCAGTACCCCTCAACCTTCAGCCAAAGAAAATACACCTCACCTTTAAATCCTCCACACACAGCACAATGCTCTCTACTTAAAAGTCTCAGTAATGGAATAAACAGGATTTCATGTTCAGTCTTTACTCATGGGTGAGCGCTTCCTTGTGCTTAGTTAAAGCCATTATGAATCACAGAATGGTCACCGTAATTTACCAACAGTCTTTCATTTCATGACAGCGGTAAAGCTTTGTTTTTCAGCAAACTGCACTAATTAGGAACAGCATGTTGGAATGTGCATCTAAGTGCAGCACTGTCCGCAAATAAATAAATCCAAACCATGACTGAGGACTGAATATCACATTCCAAGAAAAGCTTGTTTAGTCCTAACTGAATCGAACAACACTAAACGTCAACCTTCAACATCGTCGCCAAATCGATATCAAAGCTTTTGGTCAAATTTCGTGATATTTGATTTTCTCCAAAAGTGTTCTGTTGATGTTCGCTGATGTCCCACAATTCAATGCACAAAGGCAGTTAAGGTGCTGCTCTCAGCTGCAAAACTTGTAAAACCAATGTGGATGGTGGTTCGTCAGCTTGAGGGAGATCTTTTAAGGATAGTAAGAAATGTTTGAGAAAATATTGTTGTTTCTTTAGAAAGAGTTTAGTTTAGTACAAAAGTTCACTAGTTTCTCTGTCTGCATGGTCATCCTCAAGTTCCCGCCCCGCTGCTTGCAAGGTATAAAAATAAGAGACGACCAGCAAATGTGTATCTTAAGGTAATATCTCAACTCTGCACACTGACATGAACTCTGCGTCTCCGTTCCCTCACAGTCATACTATACAGCTCCCGCTCAACCCACCGACACAGAGCGCCCGGCGGCGTTGTCTACCACGGGTGCAGCAGCAGGGACCTCGGTGGCGGAGGCCGCCTCAGCTCTCCCGGATCTCCTCGGGGACGTCCCCTTCACCCTGGCTCCTCACGTCCTGGCCGCGCAGGCCGGGCTCCCCCTCGTCCCCGATGTGCTGCTGTCCCGGGACATGAACTACAACCTGACCAGCTTTCAGTACGACTTCACTCTAGAGAACTCCGTGCTCCACAGCGCCTAGTCTGTTAGAGATCTGATATCAGGAGGTCACGCTCTGGGGAACTTCCTCTGGTTGTTGGGTATTTGAGAGGTTCCAGCCTGGCAGCATACTGAACAAGTCAATGTGATTCTGTAGCATTATGAATGAGTAGAAACTTACAAAATCACATGAAACATAAAATGTGTTGTGGAACTACAAAGCATACCATTTCTGTTATGATCGGTTAAGACGTCCTGACTGTCCAGTCCTAGTCATGTTACACTACGGATACAGTGAAGTAGTGGGTCATAACGATGTTGTACAACTCAAGAGGATACTCATGGTATATTGCTCCTTAGGTTTCTAGACTTTATGATAACCTTTGCACTCATCTCGTAATTTGCTGAGATTTGGGAACATTGCAATGAAAAGTCAAAGTGGTAGAGCCAAAAATGGCTGTGGACACAAGTACGGTAAGTACGGTAGGTCAAAGTTAAACTGCTCAATAAACTGTAGTGGATGTTTGATAAAGTTTGGGTGATAATGTTACCGTTAGCCTTTGTTGTCACTTCCAAATAAGTTGAACTAACCTGGTAACCTGGTATCTGATCATGGGAGCGGGAGAATTCCAAACCGCGCAGGTCCAAAGGTTTTAAGGCTTTTGTTCATGATTGGTTATTTTCAAATCTATTTTATTCGAAATTTCTCTCTCTAACTGTGCCAATCTCCTGGGTCTGTACGTGTCTTTATTTTCCAAGCATAGGTATAGCTTCAGGTCTCGGTAGGTGGGTCTGGTCTTGAAGACCCGGGTATGGGCCAGGTTTATGTGTCAGTTTTAGGACTACTGACTGGTCATGTTTCTTGCCGTGTCGCACTTTTTAGTGATGCTTCAATTTTGCCAGATCTCAGCAATTAACATGGAGAGTACGGTCTGATTATTACCAATATATGAACAGTTGCCAAAACTACTAAAACCAGTTGTCTAAAGTTGAAATAGTCCTTTCAGTGATGCTTGATATTTTATTGCACGCTTAGAACTTGGACAACAAATAGCATTCATCATGGATGGAATATGCGGTAACACTATTTTTACTAACTACAGCTTTTGTGTAATAATTGATATGATGCGATTTTTGTATTTGACATTATATATATATATATCACTTCCTGCCACAATTCATGTTTTGACTCATACGAAGGTTATTCTCTCCAAATCTTCACCATGTTTGAACTTTGCTCCCTGAATGTGGCCTTCCTTCAGATCCAGCATAATCTTCTGCCAGATTTTGTTTATTGGATCATTCATTCTTTCCGCTTTTTCCATCCGTCATGGCTTTCTTGTGTTCATTTTGCAGTAGAATACAATCAAATATACATGCCACTAGTCAGGCTCAGTATGACTTTTGGAACGTTTTACATCTACTGAAATAGTTTCAAACCACGACAACATGTACTGTACTCTTTGTTTACCCAAGAGATGAAGCTGTGTTACTACTTTTTACATTTAAACATTGCACAGTGTCAACAGCATATGAGGATTATCTGTTTTTAATGATGCTGAAGAGTGTTGTGCTACTTCTCACATTAATTTGTGTCACACTCTCCTCTCTACTGCTCTGAGTTACCAACAGAAAAAAATGTTTGCATTCACTCACAAAGTCCAGTCTGTTCTACTTTTCTCTTTTTTTTTATTCTTATGTTACTGTCAATAGAAGTCAATATTTCCTTCCCTGGTATTTCACATTGAAAGTCTTAATCTTCCTGGTAGGCTTTTATTGTGAAAAATCTGCTTACTGACAGTTGCTTAACATCCTTTTAATTTTTGTTTTTTTTTAAACGGGAGGATGGAAGCGTTTGAAAATGATTGTATGAAATTAGTATTTATGTTAAAACTCAGAGCAGCAGAGTGAGGAGTTAGAATTTACAAGAAGGTAATCCTAGTTCCAACATTCTTTTACAGCCAGGTTTGTCAGCGTATGGCCTTCTTTTGTTTGTGCTGGTTATGACTTTAGCTTAAGCTGTTATCTGAATATTATTTTTCATCTGAGCAGGTATTGTACTTGAATCCCCCAAGTTACAATCTCTTTATGCTTCATTGCGGGTAAACACTGTAAACATATAGGGCTTGTTGATGAGTTTGATATGTGTAACCTGATCTGAATCATGTTCTAGGCAGTTAACATAATGTTGGCTCGATTGACTACTTTACAAGGGTGATTTCCTTTTGAGTTATTTTGTAAACGTGAGCTCTGGAAATTAACAAAGAATTGTCGCTGAGAAGAGGAAATACATTTGCGTAGAGTCATGATTTTACCCAGGAATTTAACAAATACCGTATTTGTAGCTCTTGATTGTTTGTACATAGTCAAATTAGGTCTCTTTAAACCTGCTGTGCCTTTTTAATATACAGTCTTTTAGAAGTAAGCACGTAGCCACCTATTAACTCCCACTTAGACCCTCCTCTTAAACCATGCTATTCCTTGAGATCACATCTGTTGGTTGTAACTGTGGATGGCAACTTACTTCACAAATAAATTTTAAGAGCATTGTCTATTTTGTGACTGTCTCTGCTTATGAGGGGAATGTTTGATCATTGATTGTATCTATATTCAATACAATTAATTAAAAAGCATTTTTGGGTTAAGTGTCTTGTCCTAGGACACATTGACATGGACCGGAGGACCAGGGGATCGCACTGTTGATCCTCTGATTGAAGGACAACCTGCTCTACCTCTGAGCCAGCAACCTCGATATGAGACCTGACTTTGGTCTGCTTGTTCTTCGTACAGGATTACATTTGGGACTTACCTGTCTTGATCTTGCACTTGTTAGCTTTGAATTGGGACTTGTTGTCATTGACGTTGGACTTGTTCTTTAAACAGGATTAGACTTGGGATTTCTTGATGTCTTGATCTATCCTTGACTTGGGACTTGTTGGTCTTGATGCAAGATTAGACTTGGGACTTACCGGTCATTATGTGGGACTGCTAGCCTTGACTTGGGATATGTTATCCTTGATTCATGACTTGTTCTTGACGCAGAATTAGACTTGTTACTTACTTGTCTTTATCTTGCCTTGACTTGGGACTTGTTTGTCTTGATGCAGAATTAGACTTGTTACTTACTTGTCTTGATCTGGGACTAGCTAGCCTGGACTCTGGACATGTTAGCCTTGCTTTGAGGCTTAATTGTCTTAATGCAAGACTTTACTTAGGACTTTTGTTCTTCACTCTGGACTTACAGCAACCCATCTTGACAGAAAAAAACAGAAATGTAGAAATTTTTGCAAATTTATTAAAAAAGAAAAACTGAAATATCACATGGTCATAAGTATTCAGACCCTTTGCTCAGTATTGAGTAGAAGCACCCTTTTGAGCTAGTACAGCCATGAGTCTTCTTGGGAATGATGCAACAAGTTTCTCACACCTGGATTTGGGGATCCTCTGCCATTCTTCCTTGCAGATCCTCTCCAGTTCTGTCAGGTTGGATGGTGAACGTTGGTGGACAGCCATTTTCAGATCTCTCCAGAGATGCTCAATTGGGTTTAGGTCAGGGCTCTGGCTGGGCCAGTCAAGAATGGTCACAGACTTGTTCCGAAGCCACTCCTTTGTTATTTTAGCTGTGTGCTTCGGGTCATTGTCTTGTTGGAAGGTGAACCTTCGGCCCAGTCTGAGGTCCTGAGCACTCTGGAGGAGGTTTTCTTGGCCGCATTCATCTTTCCTTCAATTGCAACCAGTCGTCCTGTCCCTGCAGCTGAAAAACACCCCCATAGCATGATGCTGCCACCACCATGTTTCACTGTTGGGATTGTATTGGGCAGGTGATGAGCAGTGCCTGGTTTTCTCCACACATACCGCTTAGAATTAACGCCAAAAAGTTCAATCTTGGTCTCATCAGACCAGAGAATCTTATTTCTCATAGTTTGGGAGTCCTCCATGTGTTTTTTGGCAAACTCTATGCGGGCTTTCATATGTCTTGCACTGAGGAGAGGCTTCCGTCGGGCCACTCTGCCATAAAGCCCCGACTGGTGGAGGGCTGCAGTGATAGTTGACTTTGTGGAACTTTCTCCCATCTCCCTACTGCATCTCTGGAGCTCAGCCACAGTGATCTTTGGGTTCTTCTTTACCTCTCTCACCAAGGCTCTTCTCCCACGATTGCTCAGTTTGGCTGGACGGCCAGGTCTAGGAAGAGTTCTGGTCATCCCATACTTCTTCCATTTAAGGATTATGGAGGCCACTGTGCTCTTAGGAACCTTGAGTGCTGCAGAAATTCTTTTGTAACCTTGGCCAGATCTGTGCCTTGCCACAATTCTGTCTCTGAGCTCCTTGGGCAGTTCCTTCGACCTCATGATTCTCATTTGTTCTGACATGCACTGTGAGCTGTAAGGTCTTATATAGACAGGTGTGTGCCTTTCCTAATCAAGTCCAATCAGTTTAATTAAACACAGCTGGACTCCAATGAAGGAGTAGAACCATCTCAAGGAGGATCAGAAGAAATGGACAGCATGTGAGTTAAATATGAGTGTCACAGCAAAGGGTCTGAATACTTATGACCATGTGATATTTCAGTTTTTCTTTTTTAATAAATTTGCAAAAAATTCTACATTTCTGTTTTTTTCTGTCAAGATGGGTTGCTGAGTGTACATTAATGCGAAAAAAAAATGAACTTTTTCGATTTTAGCAAATGGCTGCAATGAAACAAAGAGTGAAAAATTTAAAGGGGTCTGAATACTTTCCGTACCCACTGTACGTGTCTTGACTTGGTACTTGTTAGCCTTGACTTAAGGTTGGTTGATTTTGACTTAGGACTTGTAAGCTTTGACTGGGGACTTTTTGGACTTGACTTGGGACTTGTTTGTCTTCACTTGGGACCTTTTCTTGTCTTGACCTTAGTTTAAATTGTATAGCTAAGCCTTGAGATTTACTTGAGACTTACTAAACAATGACTTCGTCCCATCTCTGGAATGTTCCCCTTTGTGGACACTTCAACTAGGATGACTGATTGTAAGTCGCTTTGGATAAAAGCGTCTGCTAAATGACTGTAATGTAATGTAGGACTTCAACATGTACTTATAGTGAAGAAGCATAAAATGTATTATTATAATGTTATAGGAGCATGTTTGAATGTCCAACCGTCAATTTTAACACACCACTATCTGATAACCTAGAAAATACTTTTTGTGTTACACCAGCATTAACCTTTGTAGAAATATAAATCTTAAATGCGATGGAATAAGAAGAAAAGATCAGGGTCATAGAAAGTTCCAATTAACATAAGGTATAATGTTATGTCCTGTTTAAATGCCCATTAAATGTATGCAAATAATACAACTTCACCTTATGACCTTATGGCAGTGGTCACCAACAAATAGCAGACCCTGAGGTCACTTCTTTAACCCGACTCTCATTTATATTGGTCAAAGCTCCCTTACGTCCAATGAAAAACCGATTGACATATCCAGGAAGTAGTCCCGCACCAATCAGAAAGTCTTCGTAATGATTTGGGCCCACCCATGGTCCAACCTCTTGGGTCGGTTGTGTCAACTGTCAACTACCGTGTGAGGAATCAGGAGTTGCGAAATTGACAACATTGACCAAGTAACGCAGTAATAGCAATATTTTAGGCTTAAAGTTTGTGTTTGTACTCAAACACGGAAAAAGAAGTGTTGACTTGGTAACGTTAGCTACGTCTCGTCGCTGACAGCAGAACAGTGGAGACTGTTTGAGACTGGACAACATGAAATAACTTCAGAAAACTTGAAAGCTGTCAAAGTTTGTCAAATGGATAGCCTATAGGTATTGTGCTGGAAAACATTACCGTAAAGTACGTTTTTTAGCTGTTTAACAAGACACACTTGTAAAAGGTTTATCCGCTGATAATGTCAGCATCACCAGCTGCAGCCTGCTCATCCCAGCAGCGGGTTAAACGCAGCGGCTCCCCAACGACCCCCGGCTCTTCCTGTAGCAACAACGCCACCGCGGTCCGGTTGCAGCCGCCCATCCGCGCCACGGTGCCGTACCAGCTCTTGCGTGGAAGTCAGCACAGCCCAACCCGCTCCGCTTCCTGCTCCCTGTCAGTAGCCGGGAGCAGAACAGGACCGACGACGTCCCGTTGCTCCTCCAGTCCCGCCAACCCGGGTGGAAGCAGCTCGGACGGCAGGCTGGTCCCCAGGCAGAGACTCTCACCACCGGACAGCAGGAGCTCGCCAGAACGTCCCCCCCACTCGCCTGTCTCCAGAGGTAATCCCTTCAGAAGTACGTTGAAGTGTGTCTGGTATTGCAGCCGTCATCGTTCAGATAGCTGGCTGCTAACTTAACCGTCACGCCAAACTAGGTTGAAAAATAGGACATTTGGAGGTTTCAGCAATTAATTGACATGTTTCTTGCTATTTTAAAAACGAGAGCCCAGATTTCCCCAAACGCATACACGCTATTCTCGTTATCGGCCAATGCCTAGCTCGCTATCAAACATTACATTTAAATAAAATCTCAACTCTTAACAATCTTCCTCCACCATTCGCCATCAGGCGCCACGTTGTGTTTTGGTGATATACGTTGGTGGAAATGATAGGCGAGGCAGCTAAAACTAATACGTTTGAGTTCAAATGAGCGCAGTTTCTAAATTAAATATGCGCCGAATTGTAAAGCGGACAGTCATTATTCAGACAGAGGCTGTGCCATTTGTTCTAAACTTATATAACTTACCTCATAAGCCCGAACACCTTTAAATGTCGAGTTTCCCTGAGCAAGATTCAATTAAGCGAGCGTCTCTCTGTGTTGCTACGATGAAACTATCCATATCTGGGCGAGATGCTAGGCTAGATGGCTAGCTTTCTAATTGGGTCATAACATATAAGGGATCTGAAAATTGACGCTATAACGTTGCACATTGAGAAGACACATAATACACTCGGAAAACATAGCTACATTTCCACAGATATATCATTATATCGGTAATATTTTTGAGCATGCGAAAGCTTTGGGCTGTTTCTAGTGCAAGTTATTATTCCACTGTGCTTCTGTTGCGATGTAACGGGTATAAATGAATGTTGTCGTTATGACATTACATTGGTATAACCCTTGCTACGATGAGGTAAATACGTCAGGATATGGATGCCTGTGTTGGTGATGATGCAGCTACTCTGTCGGAGATAAACAGGGCTCGCTGATCTGCATTACACGGATGATTGGCCACATTTTCAGAATCGGATATGATGATTATTATTATTATTATTATTAAGCCCATAACGTTTAGTTTTTTTTAAATTTTATTTTACCATCATTGAAACGGAAAAAAATAAAATATATGTCGTCAGCTGGTAGCTCTATGGCAACATTGGGGCCTAGCCGTCTGTGAGACATAAACAGAGCCCTCTGGGCAAGCAGGCCAGCCTCTGCAACTACATGCATACATATACAAATATAATATGGCAAACATGATCAAATGAGAATACATAGCTGTCTACAAAGAAGAATGCAATGTTGTTATCTGGTGTTTTTTTTTGCTGGGGGCTGGCCAAGGTGGGGCGTGAATTTAAGCCAGGGTGGCACTGTGGGTGGTGTTTTGAACACATGCCAACAACCAGTAAACACACACAGGGATGGCTTATGGAAGGCTGCTAGTGCCATCAATGTCGGACATATTAGACGGATAGATTAGCCAGCATCATTTCCTCATTTTATAGTCCTGTTCATGCTACATGGACATTTTAGTCTATTGCAATATCCTTGTGGTCATTAGTCACTTTGGTGTTTTAAACAGTTCAATGCAAAATTGAAAGTTGCAATAAACAATGTATTCATACAGTGTTTCCCACATGGTTTTGAGACTTTGGTGGGTGGCCCTTGGGCCCTCTAACGGGGGTCTTCCCGTTAAATGCATCAACCTGGTGCACTTTGAAGACGAAATTAAAAGGCTAGGTCTATGACAGGACTCTGTGCTCTCTGTGGCAAGCCAGCAAAGCAATAAACTGCAGACAGACAAAGTGCAGACATAGCTAAAGAGCCAGATATTTTTCTCAGGACTTTAAATGCCAATGTTGTTTTTCTTCTTCTGGATGTGTAAAACTAGCAAAGGTTTGCTAACATATCAACTTTGAATTGAAAATAGACAAAAAAAAATGTATGTTTAGTATAAAAGGTAATGACTTACAATGATAATGTAGACAGGATGTAAGGCTCTGAGGACGACTGTGACATGAGGCTATTGAAGCGTGTATTGAAGTTCCAGTCAAAGGGATTTTACTAATTAGCACTCCTTCAGCTAGAGAGGATCCAATGAGTGAAGGTTCCTGCTGTGGTCTTTGTTGGAATAATGACTTTGTGGCACTCTTTTGTACATGGCTAGGAAAGTATGGATATATATGAATGCAGTATGTATGAGCAGATAATGCCCAGTGTGTGTGTGTGTGTGTGTGCGTGTGTGTGTGTGTGTGTGTGTGTGTGTGTGTGTGTGTGTGTGTGTGTGTGTGTGTGTGTGTGTGTGTGTGTGTGTGTGTGTGTGTATATATGTATAGATGTATATACACTCACCGGCCACTTTATTAGGTACACCTTGCTAGTACCAGGTTGGACCCCTTTTGCCTTCAGAACTGCCTTAATTCTTTGTGTGTGTCAGAGTGTGTCCATATTGACATGATAGCATCACGCAGTTGCTGCAGATTTGTCGGCTGTCCATGATGCGTGTGTATGTGTATATATGTATAGATGTATATACACTCACCGGCCACTTTATTAGGTACACCTTGCTAGTACCAGGTTGGACCCCCTTTTGCCTTCAGAACTGCCTTAATTCTTTGTAGCATAGATTCAACAAGGTGTTGGAAACATTCCTCAGAGATTTTGGTCCATATTGACATGATAGCATCACGCAGTTGCTGCAGATTTGTCGGCTCATCCATGATGCGAATCTCCCGTTCCACCACATCCCAAAGGTGCTCTATTGGATTGAGATCTGGTGACTGTGGAGGCCATTGAAGTACAGTGAACTCATTGTCATGTTCAAGAAACCAGTTTGAGATGATGTGAGCTTTGTGACATGGTGCATTATCCTGCTGGAAGTAGCCATCAGAAGATGGGTACACTGTGGTCATAAAGGGATGGACATGGTCAGCAACAATACTCAGGTAGGCCGTGGCGTTTAAACGATGCTCAATTGGTACTAAGGGGCCCAAAGTGTGCCAAGAAACTATCCCCCACACCATTACACCACCACCACCAGCCTGAACCGTTGATACAAGGCAGGATGGATCCATGCTTTCATGTTGTTTACGCCAAATTCTGACCCTACCATCTGAATGTCGCAGCTGAAATCGAGACTCATCAGACCAGGCAACGTTTTTCCAATTTTCTATTGTCCAATTTTGGTGAGCCTGTGCGAATTGTAGCCTCAGTTTCCTGTTCTTAGCTGACAGGAGTGGCACCCGGTTTGGACGTGTTGTGCGTTCAGAGATGGTATTCTGTATACCTTGGTTGTAACGAGTGGTTATTTGAGTTACTGTTGCCTTTCTATCATTTCAAACCACTCTGCCCATTCTCCTCTGACCTCTGACATCAACAAGGCATTTCCGTCCACACAACTGCCGCTCACTGGATATTTTCTCTTTTCGGACCATTCTCTGTAAACCCTAGAGATGGTGTAGCTTGAAAATCCCAGTAGATCAGCAGTTTTTGAAATACTCAGACCAGCCCGTCTGGCACCAACAACCTTGCCCCGTTCAAAGTCACCTAAATCCCCTTTCTTCCCCATTCTGATGCTCGGTTTGAACTTCAGCAAGTCGTCTTCACCACGTCTAGATGCCTAAATGCATTGAGTTGCTGCCATGTGATTGGCTGATTAGCTATTTGTGTTAACAAGCAATTGAACAGGTGTGCCTAATAAAGTGGCCGTTGAGTGTATATATTAGGGGTGTAAAAAAACATGAATTTGTATTGAACCGTTCGGTACGAGGCTTTCGGTTGGGTGCGCATGACAAACCGAACAATTCGTTGGAATAAAACTATTGCATTTGTAAAATAAATACAGCTTAAATCGTGTGAAATATAATGTTCTTGGTGGAGCCACTGCGCTCAACATGGCAACCCGCTGTCAGACACTCCCACCACAGGAGAAAACCAGGAGCAGCACACACAATACAAACGAGAGTTTAGGCTGATATTCCATACCGATTAAAACAGGGATAAGGCAATCACCACGGAGGTTGGTACATTTATAGCCACTGATATGAGACCCTACTCTGAAATGGCAAACGCAGGCTTTATGAACATTCATATTGTTAATGAGTCCAGTTACATTACTCCTTAACAAGCCCAATACAGCCAGACTGTAACTCCTGTTAAGCAAAAGAAAATAAAAGCCCAAATAGAGAATCAAATGTCCGAAGCACCCGCTGTGACTCTGGCAACAGACGGCTGGACGTTTAGGGCTGCACAAAGCTACCTGACTTTAACAGCACATTACCTCACTGCTGAATGGGAGATGAAGAGCCGTGATCTTCAGACACGCCCCTTTGAGAGTCACATCAGTGAGGATTTGGCCCAAAAGATGACAGAAGTACTGGAAGTTGGAGCGAGCTAATTCTAACTATTCCTGTGACTACTGACAATGACAGGAATATAGTAAATGCTGTTGGATTCTTTGCCACTGTCATTAATCAAGCATCTCAGAAAGCATTGGCAGTGCAGCAGATCTCTGGCCTCCTAGCAAAGATCAGAGAGATTGTGACAACTGCAGCACATGTTGAAGACAAAACAGGAGCTAATGCAGCTTCCTGTACACAAACTAATCCATCATTGTTCAAAGTAAAAAAGAACACTTTTGATGTTAGTTTTAAATAAATAAAATATTTTACAATCAAGTACATTTCTCTGGCATTTCTGCATTTTGCTGTACCGAACCGAACCGTTGCACAATTGTGTCGTATTGAACCGAACCGTGAATTTTGTGAGCTATTAAATATTATATTTAAGGTTATATATTTACAAGGTTTAAAAAAAAAAAAAAAAATGTATGCCGGGCAATTCACACTTCGACTCAGTTTAGAGTTTTGAATTTGGAGTTCAAATATATTTTATTATTTTTTGTTTGATTCAACCCGGAACATGGGTCAAACAAAGGCTGAAATTATTATTTGTTTAACTGATTATATAACTTAAAGAAATGAATGGCCAACCATTTTGATAACCGATTGTTACAAAAAAAATGTATGCAAAATTGGCCAAAAAAAAGTAATGGGTTCCAGCTTCTTAAGCATTAATATATCCAGTTTTTTTGATTGTATACTGAATATTTTTGGGGGTTTTGGACTTTTGGTCAGACAATACAAATCATTTCAAGACTTCACCTTTGCCCTTTGGAACCTATGGTGGACATTTTACAGAATATCTTTCACATTTAATAGACTCAATGATTAATCTAGAAAATAATCAGCAGATGAATCGATAGTGAAAATAAATTTCAACTGGATATAAAAGAATTGTGTTAATATAATTAGCCTCTGCGAGTAGATTTGTGATTACTTCAATTATTTTGTTGTGAAATTTCGCTGTTTTGAATGCTGGTATGACCAGACTTTATCTTGGCTAATGCTAATGTGTTTCACTGTCGTGATATGTAATACAGAACCTACATAAATTCACAGCAATATTATGTGTGCGGGGTGGCAAAAGAAAGACATTTAATTTTTTTGCATAATGTAATTTTACTCAACCCACTGTAAACTATCCACTGCCATTCATTCTGTAGGAGTGAGTAAACCAGAGAACGACGGTGTAATATTTTATGACATACAGTGACACATTCTGTGTATAGAAATGAGATGCCAAACATGTGAAATGGTCCTTTAAATAGAGCACTCTGAATAATGTATGAGCCCCCTTGGTGGGAATGTGTCTCTGCGGTTTGAGATGGTCGGATGACTCAAAGTCATGCTGAATGACCTTGTTATCCCACAAAGGTTTTCAGCATCAACCAAATGTTAGAATGAACTCCCAGAGTCCAGACGGGCTCCGATCAGCTGTCGCTAACGCTACATGCATAAATAACACGAGGCCTGTGGCCCCACGGAATCTCCAGAAATAAGGAAATGTTCTATTCAAGGTCTATTGAAATTTCATTCAAAGTTTCTTTCAGTAAATCTGACTCTAGAAACACGTAAGGGCTGCATTGGGAAACTGCAATGCAAGCTCCCATTCCTAATGCATGTAAATGAGCCATACGTTCAGCCTCACAGAGCTGCTGATGCTAAGGCTACGTTCAAACTGAAGGCAATAATGGCTCAAAACCCCAAATGGGACATTTTTCCGACTGTTATAGTTTCGCAATAATGGACCGTCGGATCAATGGGATATCTTCGATCACACCCATGTGTGGGTGCTTCCAATTTCAGTAAAGCTAGTTAGTTTCATGTGACATTAAAGCCGTGTTGTAGTAAAAGGTAATGGTAAATGGACTTGTACTTGTATAGGGATTTTTCTAGTCATAAGACCAACATTGTTAAATAGTTGAAGTGTCAAAAGTAAAAGAAGGGGTTCTTACATTTATTATGATAATTATTAACATTTCTGCTAAATATCTTGCATAGAACACTCCAGAGCTGTTTTTCTTCAGTGGTGTGATGATAGCTGCATATTGGTGTCATGTAAGCACACATCAAATGATAGGAAGTAGTAGCCCTGTTGCACTTTGAGCTACTTATCTGAGCCAACATGGTCACAATGGTTCATTTTGAAATAAATGTGATTTGCAACATGATAAGTCATCAGATCAGTCCATATTTGCTATGTAGTGTTCACCTTATTTAACCAGCGAGTTGATGTGTTAATGCAGTACAGTTGTAGCTGGTTCAGTTGGGCAGATTGTGAAAAATAGTAGCTGGCTGACCCAAATGTCCATATAGTTCACACATTGCAGCCTAACTGATAATGTTTGACAAATACCTGCATTAGTTTTAAAGCTGGTAATTATAAAACAAAACAAAAAACTTTTCATTAAAGATTAGTTCTGGTTTATTGCAATGATTAACAACGATGTGTTAATCAAGGTAGCTGCTGAGATTTTAGCATGTGTTGATGATAGCCTTATACTTTACCTTTTTCCAAAACATTTTGAATGAATTGTAAAAATGATGAATATTGCAGCCGAAAATCGTCCAGGCCCATTATTGGTTGAATCCTACTGTGGTAGATCGTTAGAAGCGGACTAGATTCACAGTACTGGTCTAGAAAAGTCCCTCTGAAGAAGGGCAACCTTTGTTGAGCTACTTAACATATGTGGAAGATCACGGCCATGTCTAATTTAGTCCCTTTAGCGTACCTGTAATCCTGTGGATTTATAGCAAGTGACCCAGCCCTCTACCTTATTAATGGGATTCTCTATTGTTTGACCAGAAGCCAAGACACCAGTTTACTACAGGAACACTGACCGGATGAGGCAGCATGTGTGAACACGCGTTGGATTGGTAGATGCAGTCATTATTATTTTGTTCTCGGAGCGTGACATTGTGGCTTTTATAAAACATGTTTTCCTATAGAGCGTGTATCTGAGGGAGATGCTGTCTAGTCTGCCAACAGTACTTTGGTTTGGCAATTGTTGGAGCTTTAAGACCTAGTGAAATAACAAAAATCTAGTTTGGTCCATTCAGAGTTTATCTCTTGTTATATGCCAAATATATGTGAGAATTTTTTTTAATTCTTATCTTTTTTTAACAATAGCCTTATTTATTTTATTCTGACTTATTATTATACTGTCTGTTTATTTGTATCATATTATATTGTAACTTTTCATATTTTTATTTATGTCTTATACTAATGCACTGTGTTGTTGTACAGAGGTTTATCTATTTGTACTTGGAGCTTTTTATTAGTATGAAATGTACCCTAAAACCAAAACAATGAGCCAAAAGAAGCCAGAAGCTGCGTAAAGTTTGCGGTTTAGGTGCTATTTGTCTGTCACTAGTGTTCCTAATACATAGAACTAGTGTTGCTCTGTCTCTTATCTTGTCTCTTGTCTTTGTGTCTCTGCAGTTGAAAGGACAAAATCCCAGCAGGTGCGGAGCTCAGGAACTATTTGGCGAACCTGCTCCCTGGGCGCTATCACTGGACCCTACCTCACTGGGCAGTGGCCTCGTGACCCCCATGTGCAACACCCACCTTGTATGAAAGATAAATCCACACAGGTGAGCACGACCCCCACACTCGTCTTCCTTACAAGTGCTGTATCCTGTCACCTACAGAGATAAAATGACAAAAGGAGGCAAAAGGTATTTATTCATTACAATTCTGAATTGGGAATTTGATGCAGTATTTACACTCCAAATGCAATAATAAAAGAAGGTGATTAACAATGTATGGCATGAACGTCCTCTGTAAGTGCTGTTGCAAAAGCTGGCTATCCAGGATGAGAAACTTTTCGGCCTTGGCAGACTGAAGAGTGGAGGTTTCTTGGACTGATGGGATGAGATTTGGTATACCGTCTTCTTATAATCTTATAATGAGTTTTGGGTGTTTGGATTCCTTTTATGTAGATGTTTTGACGAATGGTGGCTACTATGGGATCCATGATAATGGAGAAGATTTTTTAATGTTTGTCATTGGTGATAGTAGTGACTGAAGGTAAGGTGTTAAAAAAGGGTTCCCCAAAACAAAATCTTTTTGATAGATCTGCTTTTTGATAAAGCTGGTTTCATTGGATAGTTTATGAATATCATGACTTTTTTCTATGCCATGAGATAATGCCTTAATGATGGATATTTTTAATGAAATAAAAATGGTCAAATGTTTTAAAATGTACATAGTATGCAGTAATCTGATGTCCCTATACTTAAATTAATGAGATTGTCCTTGATTTTGTGTTATTCTTTGTGGAGCTTTACAGATCTGTTGATTACACAAACTAATCAATAAGTTGACCAAATTGTATGAGTGTTAGTTGACTAATAATTTCTTCGGTCGAGGACAGCCCTATAAAATCAAATTTTAACAGATGCTCTTTGATGGATTATGATGTGTTTGCAGAATTACAAGAGACGCTTGGACAGATTCAGAAAAGATGGTGAATCTAATTTTATCGGCACATTTGTTTGGTAATAAGAGCCACGTTGTTACTATCCATGTTTTTTTGAAGGGAGTTCTGCTGATACAGCTCAGAGCGGGAATGTGCTCCAGGAGAACGGTTCATGACTTGCTTTAATCTTCTTTTCGACTTCATTTGTTGACTCCATCCTTCTGATTAACGCTAGCAGTTTATTTCTGACTGCTCGTTCCCACCCACAGCAAAGAAAAACCGCCAGCTCATGTGGGATCCCAAACCCAACGCTCTCTAAAGCAGAAGGCTGCACACAGTCACTGCCCTGCTGTCACAGCACATAGCCTCCAGCTCTTCTCAAAGTATTGGTACTAATAAAATAGGGTCTCGTACCATTTTAAATGCCAATGTGTTGCGATACCTTTCTAGTATCGATAAACCGTACAGCACTATTCTTGACTTGGGTCCTGTTCTGATGAATAGAGATAACTCCTAAAGTTTTTAAAATTGTGTCATGAATTTAAAAAAATGTATTATGAAAAATTATACTGTTCATCGAATTTTGACAACATGTCTAACAAAACATATTGATCCAAAAGATTTTTAAATGAAGAAACATTAAGTTAATCTTGTATATGTGTTCATTTTTATGAGCAAAGTGCAAAGGCTTGTTTTGTTTTTTTAATAGAAATATTTCCCCAGTGCCTGCATTAGTATTTTTGCTCATCGTGATGTCATTTCTTCAAATTTCTTCAAATGCTTCATATCCCTGACATCTCTACATCCTAAGCAAAATGGTTATGTAAGTAAATAAACCATACGAATTGATTAAAGTATTGAAATTGCATGTTATTCCTAAACATCTCTGAATGTATAAACATGAACAACATATTTAAATAAACACCCTGACATTATTACCTATGTACATTTTTTTTGTAAAGTCTGATTATAACATCATCACTAGCGTACAACGTGAAGCGGAGGTCAGAAGCCTTATCCTTCCTCTGCAGAAAGAATGAATGAATGCACTAGCTATTATGAGATTCATTTGAGATTGATGTAAACAGGAACATGCCAACAACAACATGACTTCTTTACTTACATAAGACCTTTCTGAAGATTGGAGAGCTGCACCCCATGGGTGTGCCAGAAGCAGATGATCTTCATCATCCTCCTCAGTTTTCAGTGAGGACTGCATGAGTCACCACCACTATGAGTCTTTATAGGTCACATGTGGACTCTGCAGGATTTGGAATGTTTTGGAGGATAGTAAAGGTATCAGTTTACCTATTCTAGATCTTAATTTGTGCCCACAACTTCCTGCCCTGTGATTCCTCTCACGCTGTTCAACCTCTGAGCTGGTCTATACTTCCTGTTTCTCCCTGGTTGCGTGACATTTACCACCTACATATCTCTGGAGCTTCAAAAGCCAGATGACCTCTTTGCTCTGAGCTTCCAGTTTATTATTAACTGTTCAGGTGATACAAAGGCATGATTGTGAGAGTCTGCATGTGTGGTGCTGCTGTCTGACAGTTGTTTGTAAATGTAGCGATGTCTTTACTTCCTAAGGTTTGCATGCAACTTGCATGTGGCACAGTAGTGCAAGCCTCCACAGACGGCTCTTGAGCTACGAGCACGCAGTATTCTCCGAAACGCCAGAGGGAATATAAACAAAATGAACTGAAATGAAATAAGACCATGAATGTCTCCGCAAAACAACATAAACAAACCTCCACAACACAGAGGAGGGACTGTTATTTACTGACAACTCATACCTCATATTCATGGACTACTTGATTGCCTTTAAACCATAGACTGTATATAAGAAGTGGAAGTAGTCATTATGATGTCACCCATTGGTTTGTGGACTGCCGTTATGAAACCTTGAGTTCAGCTTCAGTCGCCATCTTGGATTATGGCCGTTGCCATGTTGTTTTTTTTGCAACCAGTAAACAAAAGTCACTTGAAACTATAGATTGAGACCATAAACTCATGTTTACAATGTTTACTGAGGGAATAAATCAAGAGAGAAGTAGAGTAATCTTTTCATAGACTTCTATACATTCTGACTTCTTTTTTTAACCAGAAGAGTTGCCTCCTGGTGGTCAGTAGAGAGCATGCAAGCATTGGCTTCACTCTTCAGAACCGGAGGTTGCAGCCTGCTTTAAACAAGTCTGGTAAAAAAGTTAATTACTATACATACATTATAAAGAGATGAAGGTTGAATATCCTGTAAACAATTTGACCTGGCTGCAAAATATGTATTCATCTGTCGATTTCTAAGACCTCCTGCTACTCAAGCATTTAAAATTAATTTTAAGTTAACAGTGCTTTTATCAGTGAACTTTTTGTGACAGTCATGTCTGAAGAGCTTGGATCTCAGCGTTCACCTAGTAACAAAAATTCTGAGGTGCACAAGATAACACACGCCGTAATGGCATCATTTTCTGGCGCGCATCTCGCACCCGTCGTCACTGTGCGAGGATAAACTAAGCTTCCTGCTCAGTTTCATAGTCCATCCGTCAACCTTAACAAATTACATAAAAAAGGCAATAGCAGATTACTACACCATTATGTTTTTATACGTCATATTTACAGAGAAGGATTAGGCCCATGTCAATTTTCCCTCAAACCATTGTTTCACAGAGCCAAGAAAAACGCTCATGTCTAAGTAATCTTGCACACAAATGACCAAGCTAGCAACCTGATAGCTTCCTAAATCGCTTATACTTCAATATTTTAGAATATTATTTAATGAGAGTATGATATAGGCCAGTCACAAGCCGTTTCCTCTGACATGATACATTTTGGTGAACGTAGTATTCATTTTGTAAATTGCTTATGTACAGTACCAGTCAAAGGTTTGGACACACCTTCTCATTCAATGTTTTTTATTTTTTTATTTTTTTATTTTTTTTCTACATTGTAGATTAATATTGAAGACATCCAAACTATGAAGGAACACATATGGAATTATGTGGTAAACAAACAAATGCTCAACAAACCAGAATATGTTTTATATTTTAGATTCTTCAAAGTAGTTGAATGAGAAGGTGTGTCCAAACTTTTGACTGGTACTGTATGGCACTAGGAAGCTCTAATGCTGAATTGATTCTAGTAGGCCACAAAATACTGGATTTGGTCACTGTTGACCTGATAAGTTTCCATTTATTTCAATGGCATTTGGCCCTTGAGGATTCAGTTACATCAAATAAAAAGGAACATTTTAGAGCTAAGGTGACAATTGACAATTATTTTTGATAATCAATTAAATTGTGTTTAAGTCAAAAATGTCAGAAAATCACAGTTTGCAGCCTCCCAAATGAGAATATTTGAATATGTTCTTAGTACGGATATGAAAAGTGAAATGTTAGGTGGTCGGCCACCCAGAACATTTATGACAGGTTACTAATTTTGGTCTATAGGTTAGTTTACAGTCTATACGTTAATTTACGTTCTATAGGTTAATTTAGGGTCTATGAGTTCATTTTGGTCTATAAACAAATTTACAGCCTATAAGGAAATCGCAAATGCATTGTGTCTGTTACACAGAACCATCCGACAAGCCTCCATTGCAAACTGTTTGGAAAAGGGCAGGCACTTTAAAAAAAATACTTGGCATGTTATTGGATGAACCATCCGTCAATCAAAGTCTTACTGAAGCCTCATGTTTTCCATGGAGAACAGCCTTCAGTGGCATTCTTCTCCTGTTTCAATGAAGAAATACTCTCCAGTTCTGATAGAACTGATGCTATTGCAGCGCCTACGCTAACCTCTACAGGAGCCGCCATTGTTGTTTTTTGAACGAACAGTCGTCTCTCCTTATTGTCTCACACACACTTAAGCCACGCCCCTAGGTGCCAGTAGCTCCTCACAGGACGCTGATCAGTCCCTAAGGTATTCCACAATTTTCCCCTTGATCTTGTGACATAGTGGGAATCCAGCTGCCGTGCAAGGTGCCTTCTGATCTACCTTTATAGAGACCAGGGATCAAGCTGTTCGCAAAGAATATCAGCTGAAAACGATTGGTGGCTGATCGTTGTGATCACCTGTGACCTGATGAACATGTGGTAATGAACTTAGACAAGCCAACAGAAAATAAAATAAAAGGCAAGGACTTTACAACACAAAAAAACCAGTAAACTTGGACTGATAAAGCGCCTCAAAATGGGAAGCCATAAATAATATGTTAAATTTAATATCTTTGTGTTTTCTTGGAAAGCAGCTAAGTACATTTACTCAGATACAGTTTTGATGTACTGGTACTAGATTATTTCCTTTTTATGCTACGTTATGCTTATACTCTGCTACATTTCAGAGGCACATACATTTTATTGTAATTCATTTATCTTACAGTTATAATCATTAGTAACTGTAAGTAGTAAACCAAAATAAATATTTGGTAAAAGAAGAAGAAAAACAACATGGTTAAATGATACATTAAGATGAGCAGGACAGCAGGTGAGTGTCCTCTGGGTGTTGGACGGGGAGGTCTATTGAATGTGTGAATGTATGCTTGGATGAGACAGAGCTCACTGTAGTTATTCACACACTCTCACACTGTGTCGCAGAGCCCAGCTCAGCTTTCTCTGAGGAGTGTGCGTGTTTGTGTGTGTGTATACATTGGAGTCTGTATGAATTTGTCACATTGATAGTCCATTGCTGGAATACTCAAGGTTCACATCTCAGTGACAGACTTCCACGTGTACACTTTAATCACATCTTAAAGGATTGATGGCACAAAACTACAAAAAAAAACATAAAAATTCTAATAAATTGGAAAAGAGTCTGTGAGACTGTGTTGAACCGACTCCACGTTTGCTAATAGCAGTAACGTGTATGTGTGCTTTTCTTTTCAGACTCCTGGATGTTGGAGTGAGGAGACGAGGGAGAAGAGGAGCACCCACCAGCGCTCTGCGTCCTGGGGCAGCACCGACCAGCTCAAAGAGGTACGACACTAACAAGGGCACTCATAAATAACATCAATTAATTCACACTGATGTTGAACGCACATGGCCGGGCGTCAAAAGAATGACTTCATTCAAAGTTTTGAAAGGGGAACTCCAACAGTTTTATACATTGATTATTTTATATATATACTTATTTTTTAAGATTTCTTGATTAATCTAATGACTAATTTATTGATTATTCTGTTTTCTTTATTATCTCATTAATATAATTAATTTACCCCAAATAAATATCAGAAACTTGTTTTTATATTTTACTATTTAATTCAATCATCTTCTATAAAAACAGAACAAATGTAACAAGAAAATACATTTGTATTAGGAAAATACGGTACCTTAAATTCCCAAGTATTGCTGTGACACATTAATTTAACAGTTGAACATTATAGCAACCCTTCCCCTCTACTGGAGAATCAGTATTTTTACAAAGTACTTTACTTGAAATTTAACACATTCTGTGTGTTGGTAATCCTAATATATGAGGATTTGGGGGGAC
Source organism: Anoplopoma fimbria (assembly GCF_027596085.1). NCBI lineage: Eukaryota > Metazoa > Chordata > Actinopteri > Perciformes > Anoplopomatidae > Anoplopoma > Anoplopoma fimbria. The sequence continues at coordinate 14,145,021 of NC_072458.1, forward strand.
CGGGAACAGGATGGTGGTGTCTTGCTGCCGTCTTGACAAAACCATAAATAGATAGATATTGTTTTTATTCAGTCATCACACACAATACAATGTATACAGGCTATATATAAAATAGTATTCAATATAACTGAAAAGGCATTGGCAGAAGCATAAAACTTATATATGCCTATCCTACTTTCCCATCAATAAAGCCACCCTCAATAAAACAAAATATATTAAAAAATAAAATAAAGAATATATTTCATTCAGACTTGTAACCCTCAAAAATAGTTTTATAAACAGTCCTTTTGAAAACCAAAAAAGAGTTACACATTTGTACATTTATATTAGAATTGTTCCATACTTTAACCCCAACAATAGAAATGAATCTACTTTTAATCCCCTTTTTATACCAAATCATTAAATTTCATAACAAGAGATTTTACAAACAAAGGATTTATGTGATCATAGTAACTAGCCTTATTCATAATACGTATAGCTCATTTTTGTAACAGGACTGTGGAATTTATACATATAAAAATAAGAAAGATTACGTTTAAATCTCTTCTTTTATTTTTTGACTCTAAACCTGCAATCAATTTATTTCCTGTTGCACAAACACTCCAGTATTAACTTTAAACTCACACTTGAGGAGGTTTTAACTTAAAATGGCTGCCTTTTTTAGATGGATTGAGCAAAATAACAAAAAAAGTTTTATTTTGCTGTTGCTGAATTTCTCATACTAAAAGGTATTTGTCTTTTTTGTCATTGAAAGTCTTCTTACACTTTTAAACTTTCACCAGGGCTCTGCATGTGGAAGCATAGAGTAGGTTGAAATACTTGTTTTTTTTTTTATCCACGTTCTCATCTCTTGGTGACATTGTTGATGATGACATGGGGAATTCTTTAAGAAGGATCAGATCTACCAGTGTTCTCTGTAGCAGAGGTGATGAAACAGTGGAGAATGGCTTTCTTCAGTCTGTATAATCTCCTGTGTTTGGTCTACGTGTCTTTATGGTGCCGATGGTTTACAGCAGCCCGTGAAGCTGCACCCGCCCAAGGCACTATCAGCCCCTCTCAGCTCCACCCTGCTGATACTCCGCAGCAGCAGGGAGGTGGCAGATAATGCTATCTCACTCTTAACTACCCACTTCCCCTCTTTGCAATGGCCAAGACACGCTGCAATTTATGGTCCGCTCAAGTCCCAGCTGGCTCTTCTGCAGCAAAAGGAACAATGAGGGGCCAGCCGGATGACAGCTCAGCCCTCACTAATGTGTGCACGGGCACGTTACTGAGTTACAAGGCCTGCAGAGGAGCGGCACTGACACAGATTCCACAGATGTCAATAGACAAGCTACAAGGAGGAGGAGAAGGGAGGGACCTGAGCAGTGCGGATGCTTCAGAGAACTACAGAATGATTAGCAGGGATACCAGTGTGCCTAATAGGGCTCATCATGGCAGTAGGGCAGGTGTGTTGTAATAAGTGTGTCAAAGAAAACCCTCTCTTGTTCTGTCAGAGTTGTGTCAAACAATAATGATACCCAGTGGCTCCTATTGGTATGCTAATGTTTTCGAAACACTAATGCCACTCCTGTTCAAGCTTTAACCAGGAAGTAGTTGTACATGTCATTTTTTATTTGGTCTCGTTCTCACTTAGAGGTGCTAAATTTGATACTCGGAGCATTACTATAGCATCAAACAGCTCGCTGTGAGGCGCCCAACCTCTGGTCCCCGACACCGTTATCTCTGTCAACACTGTTAGCGCTGTTAGCTCTGTTAGCCGCGAGCCTCCAGCTCAGCCATCACCATGTCGAGAGACTTGTGAAGAAAACGGATATTTCTCATAAAGTCTGAGTAAGCACCTTTTCAGCATATTTGTAAGTTTATATTTAAAGTACATGTTAGTGTTTTTGGGACAAATGCAAAAAAACATGGATAAAGGTCAGGAAGGTAAAACCAAATATTGTTACTTAATTCACCTTTTACCTCATTGTTTTTCTTTGAAGTTTCATCCTTTCTTCTTATAAATAAACCTGTTGGCAAGGACATAATGGTCTTCAGAGTCCTAAAGGCATTTAACTTCCTGTCAACAGCTACACACCGTGTGTATTGAGGACAACACTTTGGCAGACACTACAAATGTGGGCTGCATGTGAGATTAGGGTTGTTGTAGTTTTTTGCATTTAGTAGCAGCATAAAAGCCATTCGGTCCTTGTATGACCAAAGTGAGAGCTGTGTCCGGATACTCGGCACAAAGTCGAGCTTGTTCCCAGTGCGTGTTGGCCTCCGCCAGGGCTGCCCATTGTCACCAATCCTGTTTGTGATTTTCATGGACAGGATTTCAAGGCGCAGCCGGGGGAGGAGAGTTTCCGGTTTGGGGACCTCAGAATCACATCCCTGCTTTTTGCAGATGATGTGGTTCTGTTGGCTTCTTCAGAACGTGACCTTCAGCACGCACTGGGGCGGTTCACAGCCGAGTGTGAAGCGGTCGGGATGAGAGTCAGTACCTCTAAGTCTGAGGCCATGGTTCTCTTCCGGAAAACGGTGGATTGCACCCTCTGCGTTGGGAGTGAGTCACTGCCCCAAGCGAGGGAGTTCAAGTATCTCGGGATCTTATTCACGAGTGAGGGTAAAATGGAGCGGGAGATGGACAGGCGGTTCGGTGCAGCGTCAGCAGTGATGCGGGCGTTGTACCGGACCGTTTTGGTGAAGAAGGAGCTGAGCCGAAAGGCAAAGCTCTCGATTTACCAGTCCATCTACGTTCCAACCCTCACCTATGGTCATGAGCTTTGGGTAGTGACTGAAAGAATGAGATCACGAATACAAGCGGCCGAAATGAGCTTCCTTCGTAGGGTGGCTGGGCTCAGCCTTAGAGATAGGGTGAGGAGCTCAGACATCCGGAGGGAGCTCGGAGTAGAGCCGCTGCTCCTTCGCGTCGAAAGGGGCCAGCTGAGGTGGCTCGGGCACCTGATCAGGATGCCTCCTGGACGCCTCCCTTTAGAGGTTTTCCAGGCACGTCCAACTGGTAAGAGGCCCCGGGGTAGACCCAGAACACGCTGGAGAGATTATATATCTCGTCTGGCCTGGGAACGCCTCGGGGTTCCCCAGGAGGAGCTGGAAAGTGTTGCTGGGGAGAAGGACGTCTGGAGGACCCTCCTTAGCTTGCTGCCCCCGCGACCCGGCCCCGGATAAGCGGAAGGAGATGGATGGAGATGGATGGATAAATGCTGATGTATCATCATGTATCTATGGCAGGGTATCAAATCTGAAACTATTTGTGTTAAATTTAAAGATATTTTGGGTCATAAAATACTGAGCTGAGACTGTACACACTGTTGTCAGCTCACTGCTGTTTAATGTCAGCTCTAACTGTGTGTTATAAAGACTAACTCTCCACTGTTGCTGATAAACCTGAGAAGTGCAGGACCCGAGTGAAGGCCCAGTGAAAGGCCGAGAGGGAAACAAGGACTAGCAGGACTGCACTGTGTAACTGGCTCAGTGGCCCACACATAGGGATCATATAACAACCGTCTCAGACAGAGCCTGCATTGATTGAAGTAGTGCGTGCGTTGTGTTTCTACAGTAAAGAGGGCCAGTGTCGGAGCTGTGTGAGGGAACATGTATGGACATGTCCGAGAGTAGGACTACTGGTGTACAGTGCTGGGCTGGGAATTCCTTCACCTCTCTGACAGACACACGCAGCAGGCTAATACCGATAAACAGTGTAACCAGGGTCAGTAGAGGATAGCTTATACAACTTGTTTTCACATTAGAAACACTTTTTAAAGGGACATAAAAAGATTCACATACACCACTATCTTTACATTTATATATCTGTGAAAGTTTTAGCTGAAAAGTACAGTCAGTCACATTCCGGGACCGCAAGTGTTACTTGAGAAAGTTAACATTAACCGGGACGGCCGACTAGTGAGCCAACTAGCTTGACCATCTCCAAAGCTGGCTAGTGAGCTAGCTAGTGTCCAGAGCTCCAGCCTGCTCTCCTCCAGGTAAAGTAGTCCCCTTGCGGCAAGGAGTGAGGCAGAGGGACCACTAGCCTGCATTTGGGCTCATTTTCTGTAACCAGTGCATCATGAACTTATGGTGGCATTAGCAAGGTAGCTAGCTAACTAGCCATCCACATACAGAGTAAAATTGAAGAATGTAATGCTTTATCCGCACACTGTTGTCTCATTGTAGGAAAACACATTGTTATTTTCAAATAAGAGAACAACTTGTTTGGATCATTTTCTGTAACCAGTGTTGTATGAAAGCATGGCGTAATTAGCAAGCTAGCTAAGTAGCAGCTAAGTTTCCAATTCCACCATGCTTTAATGCCACACTGGCTAGAGCTATGTTTGTATGGACTTATTCAATAACTCCCACCTCCCTGCTAAATGTTTCTGTCTCTGTCTTCCCCTGCTCTCCCGTTTGATCCCAGCAGATCGCAAAGCTCAGGCATCAGCTCCAGCGCAGTAAACAAGGAGGACGCCACAGTAAAGACAAGGACCGACTGTCCCCCCTGCAGTGCAGCCCCATCACCTACACCACCCTCACCAGCACTACAAACCACACCTCCACAGCCGGCCACACGCAGGTAACTGTTATTCAAATTCACTGAGTAGAACAGTTTGGTCTGTATGTAGAAAGTATCATCACTTTTAAGGAGTCTGGTTTTTGTGCGGTCAGCTTACATATGGGGTAGAAAGTTAGCTGTAGCTATGAAAGAGTAGAATAATGACATTACATATCATCAGAAGGTTTGTATAGCATGGCGGAATTGATTGAAAATTCAACACTGTTAAACCATTTAGACTTTAAATAATTACATTTTTAGTCCGTTTTAATCATGTGTTATAGTTTAGTCTGCAATAAATTGTTTCTTAGTGCTCTCACTCTCATTTTCTGGCCTATATATTAATTTAATTAATTAATACATAATTAGTGCACTGATCAAGCACTTGAAACACATATTACCACTTCAGTATAATGGACCTTTGTCTATCACAATTAGTTATGGTCAAATGGTTGGATTCACTGACAGAAATGTTGCCCTACAGTAACAAATAAGGTTAGTATGAAGCTAACTGTGCTAACAGTGCAAACGACAGAAACAGCGCTAACAGTGTTTTCCTGGGGCCACGCTTCGCAACAACAACACTAAAGCGGGCCAGTGTCGGAGCTGTGTGAGGGAACATGTATGGACATGTCCGAGAGTAGGACTACTGGTGTACAGTGCTGGGCTGGGAATTCCTTCACCTCTCTGACGGACACACACAGCAGGCTAATACCGATAAACAGTGTAACCAGGGTCAGTAGAGGATAGCTTATACAACTTGTTTTCACATTAGAAACACTTTTTAAAGGGACATAAAAAGATTCACATACACCACTATCTTTACATTTATATATCTTTGAAAGTTTTAGCTGAAAAGTACAGTCAGTCACCTTCCGGGACCGCAAGTGTTACTTGAGAAAGTTAACATTAACCGGGACGGCCGACTAGTGAGCCAACTAGCTTGACCATCTCCAAAGCTGGCTAGTGAGCTAGCTAGTGTCCAGAGCTCCAGCCTGCTCTCCTCCAGGTAAAGTAGTCCCCTTGCGGCAAGGAGTGAGGCAGAGGGACCACTAGCCTGCATTTGGGCTCATTTTCTGTAACCAGTGCATCATGAACTTATGGTGGCATTAGCAAGGTAGCTAGCTAACTAGCCATCCACATACAGAGTAAAATTGAAGAATGTAATGCTTTATCTGTACACTGTTGTCTCATTGTAGGAAAACACATTGTTATTTTCAAATAAGTGAACAACTTGTTTGGATAATTTTCTGTAACAACACTGTCAGTAAGAAAGGTGTTCTCATCTGTAACCGCAGTATGAACAAAACTCAGAGTAGCATTTTCTCATTGACAACCAGAGGAGTCGCCCCTTGCTGGTCAGTAGAGAGAATGTAGGTTTACGACACGTTAAGAACGGAGGTTGCCACCTACTCACAACTAGATCAAATAGCTCATGGGGTTTGCTACAGATGCACTATGTTTCTGTGGTGGGAAATAATAAGAGCTCTGATGCTTAAATTATCAGAATGATGCTGCAAGTTATTTAGAATTAACATTATTTGCATTCATCACTGAAACATCTGATTTATTACTCTGTTGGTCTGGAATCTGATTCATCAAATTGAATTACCTGGTTATAAATCATGAACACATCTTTTACCTAACTCTGCATTAAATGCATATTTGATTGATAAAATAACTTAACCCAACAATACACTCAAGTGATGAAAAACTGGGCTTTGTGAAGTGGCGTAGCTAACCACACAAGTTTCCATTGTGACGAAATCTGGTATTAGCACACACTTTAAACAGCCACCCAGACAACTGGACTATTAGAAACTAACATGACCAGCTGATGCCAGTGCTGTGCTGGAGAACTGGTCTATTTAGCACCAGGATGTAGATAGATGTTCTTCCACCTCTGTCAGTCTGTTTGATAATAAAACTAGTCAGATAGGTTTGAGGTGATCAATATGCTCAGCACAGCATGTTCCCACTTCCTTCGAGACAGGAAGTTAAATGACCAAAATAAGTCAAAGAAAGCACTTCCATGTTGGTCAGTAGACACACTTTGTTCTTCCTGCTAACACTGTGAGGACAGTTAACAATTGAGAAATTTAGATTTTTCTGAAGATAATATTTGACAGCTCAGCACTGCAGTTAAAAATTAGCATGTTGTGATGTTACTCTATCTTTGGACTGAGCTAGAGCTGCAATGATTAACAATGATTTAACTATTTTGATGATCAGTTAATGGCTTTATTTAAAAAAAAAAAAAAAAAGTAATAAATTCCAGCCTCTTAGTGTGAATATTTCGTGGCTCCTTTACTATTACTATGACAGTTAAATGAATATAGGTTCGTTATGGACAAAACAAGACATTTGAACACTTCATCTTAGGCTCTGGAAAAACTCTGATTGACATTTTTCACCATTTTTGGACATTTTATAGACCAAATGACTCATTGATTAATTGAGAAATAATCAACAGATTGATGGACAATGAAATAAACGTCAGTTGCAGCCCTAGATTGGCCCCACGGACTCCCACTAACACTAGCTTACACCGTGAGAAAAAAATATTTTAATCAATTCCAATGGAGACCATGGTGTCCTCTGAATGCTCTATGTGCTCAGTCTCTGTCGCTCCTATCCATTCCTCTGCTTCTGTCTGCTGCGTCTCTCTGATGGAGGGACAGGTGAACATTTAACTCACATGACTGATCAGCTGTTTCTGCTGTCTGCGACTTCCCGGATATATATATTTATATTGTCTGTGTATCTGGACGTCATGAAACATGTCCAATACCAGCTGACAGGAGAGAATAAGAAACAAATTTATTCCTGAAGAACTCTCTCCATTTCTCTCTCATAGATGGTTAGATGGGCAAGGCAACTTGTTTTGTTTCGGGTTGGCATTTTCAGCTTCTTCTACTACTCATTTCAATGGAGGATTACAGCCACAAGTAAAAGCTTAGCCTTTCCCGTTAACTTCTGACCAAACTACGCTAGTTTATTCCCTCACTGTCAACATGAGTGGTAGTTAAACCCTCTGAACCCAAAAACCTCCCGGCAGGATGAAAAAGCATTTTTCCTTCAAACAATCACCAAAGCTACACGGCTTATCACAGCCAGAAGCTGTAAAAAAAAAAAAAAAAAAAAAAAAATGTATTTATATTTCCAAGGGTCCTAGAGCACATCATGTGTGACGGACACTTCCATCATAAAAAGCAATCGAAACTGAACTTTAAATTGTGATTTCCATCAAAAACATTTAATTCTACATGTCTCATTTAAAATCTCGCCCCGAATAAACTGTATGAAGTAGTCGGAACTTGTAAAAGAGAATGGAGGAGAGCAGAGGCTGTAAGTAGAGGTTGTAAAATTGTGAATAGTTCAATATATACGGCACGTATATTTTGAACTATTCTGGTACAATGAAAATATAGATTCCATAGTTTGTCATTTTTTTCTTGAATAAACTATCAAAGACTTTTCACATTTAATGTGAAATATGTTTTTCTTATGTAATGATTTATGGCATTATTACTGTGTTATTCTGCACAAAATATATTTTTGAGTTCTCTCTACTTCTAGCCGTGGTTCTGCTGTTTCCATAGAGCTGCAGGACTTTTATATTGCAGTGAAAAACAGACTACGGAGAGAGAAATATGACGGGAGAAAAATGCCCGAAACTGCTTGAGGTTCAGAGTAATAGTGTGCACTTTATACTATCCAGTGTGTTGCATGGAATGGGTGCATCCCATGTTCTCTACACAACATGTGAATGGTGTGACACAGGAGATGTTTGAATTTGGAACTCCTCTGCTCTATCACAGTCCCTCACTCGTTCACACATACTGTTAAATACAAGCCCTTACAACATTATATCAGCTTTGGAAACCGTTCTATACAGGTGGGAAGGAGGACGTCCTTTTTTCTTATCAAAGAAAATTGTGTGTGTGTTCTGCAGCAGTTTTCCATGTCGAAGTCAGCCCAGATGCCGCTGTCCAGCATCACAGTGCCAAAGCCCTCCATCTCCAGGGTGCCCAGCAGCATGGAGGGCATCAACCATGAGCTGGAGAAGGTCTTCATCAAAGATAACGGGGAGAAAGAGGAGCTCAAGGTGGGACTCTGCTTCATTTACATTTCCAACTCTTAACAGGACTCCCGTTGTCTCAGCCCTGATTAGTGTTCTGTCCCTCCTCCCTGCCGTGTGTCTCCATCGGTCTCTGCAGTCCCTGGAGGTTCCTGACGGGCGGCGGGCACCCTTCCCTCCCCAGCAGCGCAGCAGCAGCACCCGCAGCGTGGACACCCAGACCCCCTCGGCCCCCGGCCGCTCCAGCAGCTGCTCCAGCCTGTCGCCCTGCCCCTCGCCTGCCTGCCCGCCTGGGTCACATGAAGGCAGTCCTTACTCCACAGAGGACCTGCTCTATGACCGGGACAAAGGTAAAGAGCATTACAAACTGTTGTTTAAAAAAAAAAAACAGTTGTTGAAGCAGTGAAATGAAGGCGAATCCTAGAAAAGGTAAGAATCGATATAAATTAAGGGTAGAATGAATGGCACAAGTGTGTATGTTTATTGTTCTCTAAAGGTGGGGAAAAATAGATACGCATTTTGTATTGAAGTAGAATTTTTTTTTTTTGAATGCCTCAATCAATAATATTGCTTCATTAGAGTCTATGCAGAGGTAGAAGGAAGTTACGGCTTTTATTTTTTATAGGTGTTAACAAAGGTTATTAACAAAATACGTATATGTAAATAAGATTTACTGGATTATATTTGCCAGAAGTATTAAACGTGTTACCTGTGTCCATTATATATTAAAAAAGAAAATACCACTAAATTACGAGGGAGATATCATTTTTCTTTGAGCTTTTGTGGTTAAACAAAAAGGTTCCTGAAAATGACTGATATATATTCGACTTTAGAGCATCTCTGACTACATACACACTGGAAGTCACACATTTTTACTACATCAATTTAAAGAAGTAAAACTAAAAAGTCTAATCAAAATACTTAAAAATTGCAATACATATCGAATCAGCACCCAAGTATCCTGATAGCATCGAACAAGGAGATATTCATACATATTGTCCCAGCCCTACTGTTTCCCATTTTATATCCCACAGCAGTAATTTTCACTGCTTTAAGGCCCAAATGTATCTGACGTGCACATTTTGAATTTCTGTTGTTTAAAAGGCCGCTATAAGGCGGAAGCAAAACTGCAGCTGCAATACATATTGGAATAGAGGTAAAAGGAATAAAAAGCTATGGTACTTTTCCAAGACAACAATATTTGATTATAGGAATTAATTAATAATAATAATACTTTTTTCCTTTCACTGGTTGAAATGAACAAGCTTCATGGCAGACCAAACTAAAACTCAGCTGAGTCGGTTTGTGTGCCCCCTGCAGGACGGTGTCTGTACGCAGTCAAAGATTGTTTATGAGGCAGAAGAAGCTTCACTCTGTAACACCACTGTGAGTGTTTCTGTAGTCCCAACAACTCCAACAGAGGGATTTGTCTTCTGTCTAGTGTGACAACAGTTTTCCATTATCTAGTTGAATCTTCGTCAATATCATATCTATAATTTAATATTATCCATCAAGGATCCTTCAATATTTAGATCAAGTTAAAGATTAAGACTGACTAAATTGCGACCTTTTTTAAAATAATGCTGTTTCTGTGGTTTTGCCATTTTAAATCTGAGACCTGCTGTGAGCCGTAGGAGCATCGTATGAGGCCCGTCGTTTATCGCTTTCAGTGTGTTTGATACTTTTACAGCCTTTGTTCTGTGCGTAGGGGAGGGATTGTTAGCTACACTTAAACTTTGAAGTATGTGTGTTTGGTACTACAGGACAGAAGAGAGTCTGGGTTGAGCTAGCATGTTACTTCTGGCTGCTTTAAATATGGACTTCCTTTAATGAGGAGCAATGTGTGAAGCCAGAAAGCTCACAGGGACACTGTGGGCCCTTTCACAAAAAAAAGCACTATGTAGACAGGATGTCATTAGAACGATTCTTCACAAAGTACCACAGAATAGAAAAAGATAGAAAAATCAAAGCTTTGTGGAGGTGTTGGAATCCGTGTGGGTTGTTACATGTGAGTGCTGGACGTACGGACTGTTTCTACTCTGTGTCTCTGTGTTGGCAGACAGTGGGAGCAGCTCTCCGCTGCCTAAGTTCGCCTCCTCGCCCAAACCCAACAACAGTTACATGTTCAAGCGGGAGCCGCCAGAGGGCTGTGAGAAGATTAAAGCTTTTGAAGAAATGAGGTATGGACCACTAGATACTTGTGTTGAACTGAAACACCTCTCTGCTGCCTCAGGAATGTTTGTCTGAACTGCATGTGTCCCTCTGCAGCTCCAGGCAGTCCACATCGGCCCCACTCTTTTCCTGCCCCGACAAAAACAAGGTCAACTTCATCCCGACGGGCTCAGCGTTCTGCCCCGTCAAGCTGCCCGGCTCCCTGCATCTCACACCAGCCTCGGAGCCCGAGGAGGACGAGGCGGCTGCCGGCTCGGACCCCGGGGGCCGCGTCGCTCCACGGAGCCCCCGCTCAGGTCTCCGCGAGCACCAGCACAGACGACCCCCGGAGGAGCCCGGCTCGCCCTCAGAGACTGCAGACCCCCAGACAGACAGCCCGGCCATCAGCTAGACCGGAGCGGAGCTGGCCTCTGCCCTCCGGAACCACCCACCAACATGACCACCGCCCGTCACCACTGACTGTCCCACCCACCAACACCTCTCCCCCTCTGCTCTGCCAGGGGGAGCCTCCGTCTCTCTGTGCTGACCCCCCCTCCACCCTCCTTCTATCTCTGCATGACGTAGCAACAATGTCCAGAATAAAACCACCGCCGCCACCACGAAGAACCACCGCCTTACTGTCGCGTCCTGCATCATGTCTGAGCTGAGGGTCGAAGGTGATGGTCTGCAGGCATCAGAGGGAAGAAACGGAGCAAATGGATGGGGGGAGGGGCATGCATTTTAAACTGGTAGTATATTTCTGATTAAATTATGTGTTGTGTTCTGTTTCAACATTCACAGTATGAATAAGCTCTCTAAACATATACTATATACACATATATCTCTATGAAAAGAAAGAAAAATGCTTGTTTAAAAAAAAAAAGGAAAATCCAAAACAGTGTATTGCTGTGTTTATGTACCTAACAGAAGAAAAGAAAAAACAGATGTACTATTCAGGATTCTGTTTACACTATCCAGGTCACATGTTAAACCCTGTCTAAAAAAAATGCAATGAGGAAATCATTTGGGCAAAGCAAAAAAAATGGCCTCAAATTGGTTCTGGCCCCGCTTCAGGTATTTCACAATCAGAGTCTATACTCAGGTAATTTGGAATGTATGTCCATACGAATATCTGCAGCTTGACGAAGCAGAACAAATTCACCCTCATTTATTCCTGTTCCTTTTTTTTTTTTTTTATCCCAGACAAATCATTTGTTTCTGTTCCAGAGTCCAGTCTGAGACTTGACTGGTGATAGCCCACTGCAGCGGGTCGAGGTATGTTAATAGAGACTGGGATGACGCAGAGTGTCTGTCTGATATTTAAGCCTGCAGACTGTGTTGACGGGGGACCAGAAGTGGACGAAGCTGAAGTGCCGTCCCACGAAGATACAATCAAACTGAAGCAGTTATTTCTTTTGGAGCAGATTGGATGTTTAGTTGTGCAAACCTTTCTTCTGAGATAGAAAATGATCTTATTTGATGAGTTAAACCTCATGTTTTCTTAGCCAAAGACGCCGTTTTCTTGTGCAACCCAACCTGACCTTATCGAGACCAGAGCCGGAGCGATACTGGATTCCTGAGGCTTGAATCAATATGTGTGAGTTTAAAAACCAGCAAAAATAGATACTGGCCAATATTTGGTTTTAAACACCAAATTCGTTAATGAGAATCCTCTGAAGTTGGATCATTAAAGAATTCTGACCATGATAAGCACTGAGCAGGACCTTTCCCTTTTGAAAAGTCTCTCTAGTGGTCTATCAGCAAACATTTCTTGTGATGCAATTAAACATAAGTTGAATAAATTGGACTGACAGATGCATTAGGGCTGTAACTTAAAAAATAGAACAAACAAGTGATTGACTGGAAAGCAACCCGGTTATACAGGCCTAAAAACATCATACGTAATCAGATTCTAAAGTCTCTATGGACAACACAAGTAACAGTACATGGGTAAATATAATGTAACACAAGCAGCACAAGTAGAGATTTAAAATCAGCAAACGGACTCAGTGATGTTACAGCTCAATATCAATCTAATATTAGTAACATCTCTTAGTGTATTAAAATGACTAAGAGTTTCTTATAATTAATTAAAATTATTAATTTTAAGAGTAGTAATGGGAATGGACCAGAACTAAACAAATTCAACCACCGCCCACGCATGTGCACTGCCTCCACTACACTTAAAGCTGGGGTAGGCAGTTTTTTTGTTGGGAGGGTCATTGGGCAGAAATGCCATAATATCATTCAGCATTTTGTATTTCAAGTGGTCTGAGAGGAAACTCGACTTCTGCATGGACTTTGGCCAATCACAGGTCATTTCAGAGAGAGAGGGTTCCTATTGGCTGCTCTACAAATACAGATGTGTATGTGCATGTGCCTTCAGATGGTAAAAACCTGATTCAATGATGGAATATCTATTAGCCTGTTTTTTTATCCTTTGCCAGAAAACTACCTACCCCAGCTTTATGCTAACGAGTCACTCTGATTTGTTGTCATGGTAATGCTCATGTAAGTCAGTTGCAATTTGAAAAGTTAGCAAACATTCCTGTCGTTATCTTTTCATCTACGATGGAGTCAATTCCAAAATGCTTCCTCTCAACCTGCTAGTTTCCTCTAGTTAGCGTTAGCAAAGAGACCGATGACCTCAGGTTTAGTGAGGGCATCAGGGCAGAAAATACAGAGCAACCGGCTGTGCGTACATTACAGGACATTTTGATTTCAGACAGAGCAACACAGATTTCATTTAAAGTTGTTTCCACATCAAGTGGCAGTTTGAATTTTGGATAAAAAGTGTTGGCCCTTTAATGCATCTGTCGGGCTCTAATGAAGACCTGATTCTGTTATAAGAAAAGAATCCAATAAAATAAACATGGGAGTGATATCTTTCTGACTAAAGTGTCCGACAGAAAGAGAATAAGAACTGTGTGTTTGGAACTCTTTAAGATGTATTTAAGTTTGAGTACCAGTAACAAAACAATGCTTTATTGAGCACCTTACTTTGAATATATACTTTTTATTTTATTTTGACAAAAGAAGCTGTTCTCAAATGTTAAAAGAACAAAAAAATACAGCATAACCTTGACTGGCATAACAATGATTTAAAGCTGCACTGATCAATATTTTTTACATCCAAAATGAATCAAATGAAATGAATCCACAGCGACTTTCCCCCAACTCTGCAGCTCTCATGAGAGCTATAGAGCTTTTTTTTTGCCTCTTTTAGATCATTGTTTTGGTTTTATGGCCCATAAACTCTCTTGGTACACCACCTGCCAACCACCAAACCGTACTTAGACTAAATTAGTGTCCAGCTGTTAAAGAAAGTGAATCATTTAGCAGCTGAAAGGTCAGATATCTTTCTAAGGAGTTGGTGGTGACCAAACCTGAGCTTAAAAGAAGAGTGAATAATAGACTTACATTGTTTAGGTGACAACAAACAAGACACCAGAAAGATGCTAATGTTGCTCTGTGTCTGCCGGGTGTAGCATTAAGTCATTGTTTGAGATGCCGTTGGCTGTAACAACTTGACAAGGTAAATAATATGGTGATTTTTGCGTTTCCAGCTTTGCCACCCCCAAGTGGCCAAAATATCAATAAATGCAGCTTTAAATCAGACACCACTAATATAATAATTACAAATGTAAGCAGGTATCTGTACAGTTTAAAATGATGATTGCTACGGACACAGCAGCACTTTTCAGTCAGTGCCAGTAAAGGTTGGATTCCCGGTCAAGAAAACAGTAGATGTAGCCGCACAGTTTGCACAAACTAATAATGAATATAGCCATACAAGAATGTTTGCACAACTTTTGACTCCAATCTGCATATCCAAACTGTTTCGACAATCCAGATCATTTCTATTCCATTAAAATGCATTCCTTGAGATTTTCAGCATCCAAGACATAAATAGACTCATGATCCATTCCTAAAATATCTCTCAGCCTTTTTATGTGATCGCTGTAAGAGACGAGCTACTGTACTGATACAGACTCGGATGAAAGGATCACACTGGCCTGCCTCCTCTCACTGTCTGTTATCACCCAGTGTTACGGAGTCCCCCGCATTGACGCTCCTTTCATATTTTGTATATATGTGGCTTTCAAAGAGGCTCAATGCAATGTTGTGGTTTCTTGAGGCGTTTCTGCACCTTACCAAGAGCTATGGCTTTCCCAATGTCCCACGTATACCCGGCATTGGTAAACTAGATGTGTGCAATAGTAGGATTTAAAAAAAACAAAAAAACAACGTGTCGTCCTCCCGGGTGTCGTCCGTTCTGTAACACAACGCGTCTCATCTCGCATTCCTTCGGTCTTTGAGCGTGGCGGCTGGAGTAGTAAAGCCATCGACTGATACAAAACCAGCACTGAGAGCGACCAGAGCACATCACTGGCAGGTCAGAGTGTTCATCGACTCACCACATGATTCTCCCTGTGTAACCTACAGTGTCAAAGTTCATGCACAATGGCAATAAATACAAAAACAAAAAAAACATTTGGTTTTGTGCACGTTTTGGTGTGTGTGAAGGTATTATAAAAAAATACCCAACGAGTCTGCTCGAGTCATACAGACATCTGTATCTATGAATAATCCCAGGCCCTCCAAAAGCCTTGAAAACGCTTTAAATACGGCCCACAATGCACTGCGTATTCCCTCATAATTCACATTGCACTTTCTTTGTAGTAATGTTGTACCACAGTACGTACACATGGTACAAGAGATGGTAAATTAAGGAATGAGGTAGTACAAGTTTGTGCTGTTGGTACACCAGGGTGAATAGGGTTAAAAAATGTAAATAATAGATAACATCATGAAACCGCTGATTATAAATGTTTTTTGAGGCCTTGCCAACTTGCATACATTTCCAGAATATAAATTTAAACATTTGATAAAGCCAGGCTCAAAATCTTTTTTATTTTGTTGACATAAAAGAATCAAAGGTTTTTAAAGAGTGGACTTTGGATATCAGTTTGTATCTCTCCATAAATAGAAGATATTGTCAACAACCATAAAAAAGTTTCTCCAAGGTTTCAGCAATGAAATGTTGTATAAATCAGGCTGTTAATGACATATGAACAAACCCTCTGTAAAAACCTTCAGAATATAGAGAGGAATGAAACTGTAAAGTGTGGTGTATGTAAGAGCTACTGAAGTGGAGATTTCTGGATCAGAGTCTAAAAGAAAACTCATTTTGAGAAAACGGCCTTCAAAAATATGTTTTGTAAAATTACACACGTTTTGAAGACACTACAGGTGAATAGGTTAAAAAAATTAATAGATATCACCATGGAACTTCACCAGTTGATTCCTGACATTAAGAAAATCATTTTTTTGTATTACAAGTTTTCTGAAACATTATTTTTAGGCTTTTAAGGCATTATCTAATGGCTTTTGGAGAAATTAAGTTAAATGCACAGACACAAATAGACAAAGTAGTAAATAAAGGTTTTCTTTACACTAGTCTGAAAGAAGACGTGATGGAATCATAAGAGAACAAAATCTTGAATTGAATTCATAAAAAACTGTTTTTTTGCCTGTAGTGTCACACCTTATCGAGCAGGTACCTGTTCTAATATGAAAGCTACAGTAGTATAATACAGGAGAATAGGAACCTGTAAATTACCTGGAGAATAAATTGACTTTTTCACCTCCTTATTCCTTAACTTCACATCTTCCTCCTTTACTTCAGGACCCGTATTGAACCTACAGCTGTCACTATATTTAATCAGGTCTTTGGAAAGAAAAACGCAGCCCACATGATCGTTTTCTGTTCAGGGAAACCCAAATGTGGTTGATTATTTAATGTAGAGGTTGTGTCTTATTTATATATTAAAAGATTTATCAGAATGAGGGGTTGATAAATGCTGCAGGCTACTGTTGACAGGTCGATCTGGTTTCTTATGAATGGTGTTTGAGTAAACGGGGAGTTGAGCATGAGGGTTGAACTGAGATCAGAATCAGTATTTTTACTAGTTGAGTGGAATGTGCCCTCTACTGGCCACTGGTGTAAATAATGCCTTACCTGGTGCAGCATGACACACGTTTCCTTTTTTAAATAACACAATTAACCTGATTCACCACACGACTTTATTTCAGATTCTATTGGGCATCTTATTGTTTCCTAAAAATACTATATGAGAGTTTAGTTTTTCAGATACCTCTACCCGAGGAGCCCATGTTTTCTAGAAAATTTGATGATTATGGTCGTAACACAAATATTTTATACAGCAAAAAGTGATGAAATTGATCATTATATGGACTCACCCCATAGGAGAAAAAGTGCAGAATAAAACCACTCTGGAGATGAAGTTTGGAAATGATATCAGCCTGAATATCAATATATGAATTTCTTATAAACTAGAGCCTAGAGGCTTTTCAATTCCATGTTGTCACAGGCGGACATTACATACAGACGCCTTTTTAAATAAAGTTACTTTGAACTTTTTTGATGGATCAGGCCATAACATTGAAATCAATAAAGTGAGGAGTATAATACATTTTTTCATATTGAAATGTAACAAATTATACAAAAATAAACAGTTATTACTGTTTTATACGTTCAAAGATATATCAAAAATAATTTAAACAATTTTAACTTAAGATTTCAAAATGTTTTAACTAGTATAATAATAGAAATTCATTTTTAGTTTTTAAATTATACTCTCAATTCATTCTGTATCTAATTTGATACAAATTATAAGATAAGAAATATAATAAATAAACAAATAAAAATGTATACAGATAAATTGAAAAGATACAAACTCCATTCCAACCTAAATACCTTTATGTTGGGGCTGATATGATATTCTTCTTCTATGGTCTGGGCCAGAAACAAAACATCAACACTAAGAGTAATTTAAAGCTGAGCATAGATTACTCTTTAACTGAAATCCATTTTCTTGACCTAAAGATCTGTAAAGATGACAATAATGATGTGCATGCTTTCATATTAAGAATATAGAAAGATAGCAGCACCCTCTTCCCACCCTCCATGGTTGATAAATAAAATACCCTTCAGACAGTTTTAGAGACTTAAACACATCTGCAAGGATAGAAACAAAAGCAAAAGGTACAATTACTGGTTCATAGACAGCATTCATTCAGGGAGGGGAAGTGGAGAGGGTTGAGTCCTACAAGTACCTTGGGGTGCAGATTAACAATAAACTGGACTGGACACACAACACTGACGCCCTCTACAGGAAAGGACAGAGCAGGCTGTTCTTCCTGAGGAGGCTGAGGTCGTTCAATGTGTGCAATAAACTGCTCAAGGCATTCTACCAGTCTGTGGTAGTCAGCGCCTTCTTCTTCGCTGTGGTGTGCTGGGGTGGTGGCATCAGGACTGGAGATGCCAACAAGCTCAACAAGCTGGTGAGGAAAGCCAGCTCTGTGGTGGGTCTGGAGCTGGACAGTCTGGAGTCAGTGGGTGAGAGGAGGGTGAGAGGAGGATGAAGGCCAAACTCAGAGCCATCCTGGACAATCCCTCTCACCCTCTCCATGAGGAACTGTGGCAGCTGGGCAGCTCTTTCAGCCATCGGCTGATTCTGCCAAAGAGCAGGACGGAGCGCTTCAGACGCTCATTTGTGCCCACTGCCATCAGACTGTACAACAACAGCGGAGACCACAGTCTGTCAACATGCTGACCAGCAGATTTCCTGCTGCAACACTCCGGCTGTGATCCAGTACTGATTGAAAAGAAGTTATATGTTTGTATGAATGATGTGTTTGGAGAGAATATCAGGACAATGAATATGTTGAAGAACTATTAAAAGTTGAATTCTTTGGCACAATTGTGACGTGAACTTAAACTTCAAAGTGTCTTCATACTTCATACTTCAAGGAAAACTTAAGGAAATGACATACCCAAAAAGTACACCAACTTCAGGAAATATGCTGAACTGCTTCAACAGTTATAGTTAAAAACAACAAGAGACAAAAGATTTTTATAATGATCTATTATTTCATGGGCCAAAGCACAGTCAGAGTTTGTCCAAAGTTGTTTTGAGTTTTTGCTGGGACGTCAACGGGGAGCAGCAAGCTGATAATAATAAAAATGAACTTTTCTAAACAAGATTACAAAGAAAAAAACAGAACTTTAAAAAAATATGAAAAAAATGCAAACAACAGTTGATAGTTTATTTCTACATCTGTAATTTGCAGAAGAATCTGTCATGCTTAAAGGTGTGCAGATGTTGTAGTTGTTCCAGATGTTTAGGCTGTTTGAGGTGAGCAGAAGCTATTTGTCCAAGTAGCTCAGGTAGTTAGTGGACTGCTCAAAGGACCTGAGGTAGTGGGTTCAATCCTTGTGTGGTTCAGTGAATCCTAAGGTTCAACGCTCAAAATGAAAAAGTCAAACGTATGGAGAGAATGGTTGTGTGCCTCGGGTTCTATGCTCCCGGTTCTGAAGGAGCCAAGGTTGGGTTCTAAACCCCACTGTTGTGATGAGACCAGAGTCCAGAGACGTGTCTCCTCCCATTGTTCCAGAGACACAGAGGGAGGGGCTTATGGAACAGAAAACCACAAGTTATCTGATTTCTTTCTTAAGAAGCAGCAGACATGACCCTTAAGACCTCTCTGAGTAACAGTGAGTGAAGAAACTACCACTCTGACCTCTATTAATAACATTTTTTTGACATACCATATATAGCTCACAGTGACAGTGGCCCCTATACTGTACGATATACATTTTTTTTCATGGCATACTACAGTGTACTAACACATTTTTATGGCATACTACACTATTAATTTCTTTTATGACATGTCAATCACATGTTTTATATGGCATACTATACTTTTACATTTTTATTATGGCACTTTTTTATGATTTTTATGACATAATTAGCATTATTTCTGTGGAACACTACATTACTTTATATGGTTTAACATACTATTTCTTATGATTAACTATATCATAATTTTTTCATGACCTAATGTACTATGGCATTTTTATGCCATAATATAAACCTTTTCATCATAACATTGTTAATTGGCCCCTTTTTGGATTTTCTCTTGCAATGTTTTTTTATGCATCAGCTGAGAGGAAGTAAACTTGTAGCAAAACTGTTGCCTAAGCAACAAAATTACAATAAAAAAAAAGTCTGTTTTTTAATGGATTTTTTTGTGACATACTATACTAGGAAATATTTTATAACATTTATTAGGACATATTGTAATATTATTTTTTATGGCCAACTATACTATGGTATGGTTTATGACATACTATATTATTTTCATGGCATACTATATTTATATTAGTATTAATTTCTTTTTTTTTTTACAGCATACTTTATACTGTTCATTTTTCATAGCATATCATACTGTGACATTTTATGTGTCATTTTTGAGACATTCTACTAAATGTCTGTCTACTACATAAATCGTAGTTTCGCTGAGGCAGTTCAATGGAACTCTTTTATCATTTACTCAGCAATAAGGGTCAATATACTTCCTTCAATCTCAATTTTTAAGCTCACAGAATTTGAACATTTAAAATTCCACGACAACTCCATCTGCTGAAGAAGATTGTGTGAAATGATCGAAAGCTCCAGATAAGCTACTAATTTGGACCACTGCGCTGAAATATTTTGTCAACTATAAAATAACAAATATGGCTGCACGGTGGTGTGGTGGCTAGCACTGTTGCCTCACAGCAAGAGGGGCCCGGGTTCAGTTCCCGGGCTAGAGGGCCTTCTGTGTTGAGTTTGCATGTTCTCCCTGCTTCCTCCCACAGTCCAAAGACATGCAGCTTAGGTTAATTGATGACTCTAAATTGCCCGTGGATGTGAGTGTGAATGGTTGTCTATCCCTATGTGTCAGCCCTGCGATAGACTGGAGACCTGTCCAGGTGAACCCTGCCTTCACCCAATGACAGCTGGGATCGGCTCCTGAGCAGTTATGGAAAATGAATTAATTAAAATAATAAATATATTACAAATTAAAAAAACATATATAAATTGAAAGAATAAAATACTGGTAGAATGAAAACGTCAGTTATTAGACATTTTCTCATTAAAGATAAAACCCTAGTTTTAAGAAAAGCCTTTTATTTTAGGCAGTTAAATAAGAATATTAAAAATAAAAAGGTAAACACTTGATTAAGCACCCTGTAATGAAAGTTTGGATTAATGCATGATCTGACATGTAGGAGTAGAATCATCCAGCAGATGGCAGTAGACCACCACTGGAGCTCAAGCAGATTCCTCGTGATGAAACTAAAACATCCTTACATTTTATTATGAAATGTGTTATCAGAAACGTAGTTAGTACAACTCCTATATAATTGACACATTTCAGC
This sequence comes from Anoplopoma fimbria, assembly GCF_027596085.1. Classification (NCBI taxonomy): domain Eukaryota; kingdom Metazoa; phylum Chordata; class Actinopteri; order Perciformes; family Anoplopomatidae; genus Anoplopoma; species Anoplopoma fimbria. Next base: position 14,166,096 of record NC_072458.1, read on the forward strand.
AAAAAAAAAAGGAACAGGAAGTAGAAATATTCCCTTGACAGGAGAAACGTTACTCTAAAGCACACATTGTGTAGGAAGAAACCCGTTGTTGGCCCTGTTTCAACTGCTAATCGGCTTTGTCACAAACTCGATTCCCCGCGCTAATCTCCACCTCCCAGCACATCCGAACTGGGCACACAGAACAAAGGTAAGACCCTTTAAAAATCAAATTAGGGAGCAGCAAGACTCTTGTAATCCTCTGTTTCTAGCCTTCTTAGCAATGCTGCTGTTTTTTCTCCATTCAGACGCAGCTCCATGCTAAATCTAATCCCTATTTATCAAAGACAAAAAAACAGAAAGATAATGGAACACATGGAATCGGCATCCTTCTGCTGGAACGCACGTGTGACCTGCGGGTGCACATCACGATATTTCAGAGTTCACCTCGCTTTAACGCAGGGTTGGTTTGCCCTTCACTCTGAATTCACACCGCGAAACAATCAAGCCTTTTTAAATTAGCGGCTAGTTAGTGAGAGTGGTCCCAATCAGAGCCCCCCTCACTCAGTCAATCAGGCCTGCTGACATGGAGGCAGAGCTCGGAGGTTAAACACACACTTCCCCCCCAACACTCCTCTGACCGGATCCACATAGTGTTTGCTGTTTTTGGTACCTGCTGGTTTTATTCACACGCTAATGAAAACCCAGATTCAAAGCTGAGATGTGCAGACGACCTTGCAGAAGGAGTTCTGCAGAACAGAGCCAATAGGGTTTTTATGAACATGTGGAGGCTGGTTGAGGAGACCTGAAAACAGACGACACACCTCCATCAGAGGTGGGGTGGCAGAAGCTGGACATGTTCAACTATTCATCCTTTACTTTAAGATATCTGATATCAGCAAGATACACAGCAAGTTCTCTTTCACTTAGAATCACACTTTGCACCTCAACCCTCAGTGTCTGATGGGAGGTGTGACCTTTGAGTTTTTATGTTCAGATGTCGGCCATATTATCAGAGAATTGTTTTTGTTGCTGCTGTTTCAATTCCTCATGATCCAAATTTAAAAAATGCACTACAGGAATGTACTATTGTTTTTGTTTTGTTTTGTTACAAATGGGCTTCAACTGAATTTCGTTGTGCATCCCTGTGTTGCATAATGAAAATAAATGATCCTTGAATCCTCAAATCCTTTAAAGTCTGGTCAAGAAGTTCAAAATCCAATTCTGTTGCATTCACATGCTGCTATGTCACACAGACCTGGCAGACAAATTATAGGCCAACACAGACTTTAATTAATCAGCTAATAATAATGAACAAATGAGGGTTACATGTACTGTTGTGCACATTAAAGGGGATCTTTGGGGGGTATTTTTCAAGCTGGACCTGGAGAAAATCCTCCTGAAATCTCATGAGAGGTCTCATGTTGACACCGTTGTCTTCAAGCCTCCAGGAAGAGCACCTGGCTCTGAAGCAACTTTTACAAAATGTCCAAACGGTGGAATTATCGGGTCCGACATGTGATGTCATGGGGCCCAAAAAGACTGTAAATCATCTTCCCAGTAATCACACTTGAAACCATTCGGTCCTAAACGTTGTTAAATGCACTAATAGCTGAATCCAGAGTTATTTTCCTTCCTCCGTTCATGTGCGCTGGGAGGCGGGGCTAAAGGAAACGTTAGTGCTACTAGATAGCGCTAGATCCGGGTAACTTTATCTTAATGATATACTTGGAAGTCAAACTTATTTTGCTCCCTGCTCCACTGGGAACCTTTGTAGGAATAAATGGGGCCTCACCTCAGACTAGTATCCGGTTCTCTTTACACATCTATACGTCACCTTTCTTGAGATTTCAGAACGAGACTTCTGGAGCGTAACTTGGTTAGACACAATAACAAACACACTGGATCAAGCGAAAGGTAAAGAACCACATTTTAATTCTCAGTAGGGTTCTTTCCATAATGTTGTCAGACACTTATGTTAACAGTCAGTGACTAAAGCAGACACTTTAAGTTTCTACATTGCAATGAGGAGGCGCCTGATAGAATCACATTACAGTCCTCCCTTAAGACTGGACCAATTTCAAAAATTGCTTTCCTCATTAGTCACTTAGACACAAAAACATGGGAAAGTTTCCTTTTAAAGGCTCATTAAGAAAAAACACGATGAGAGAGAGGTGATGATTCCAAGTCCTTCGTTCCCATCAGTCTTTTTTATGGTTCAATTTAAATGAAGGAGCTTGTTTAGGAAGTTCCCCTAAAAATCAACAACTGCTCTAAATTCTGCTCCACTGACTCTGTCTCTGTTTGACTGAACTTGATCTCTAATTTCCTTTAATTAGAGTCAGCTGTAGGTTAGTTATTAACAAATTAAAGTTAAAACAAACATGTTACCACTTTATTTCTCATGATCAAGACCTGCATTTAGAACAACTCAAAATAATTTTTAAAATAATGGAATTACACTAAAAATAGTGTATAATGGTAACCTAATGTCGTTAATTGGAGCACATGACCTCATGGCAGCTCCAGCCCTGATAATCTTCACTTCAGTTCAGATGATGGAAGTCTTTGAGTTCAATATCTGCTGTTGTCCAGTTTGTTCAGCATGTTTTAAACAGCTGTTGCTCCAACGATAATAGTGAAGAAAGGGAGTTTACAGCCGCATTACTGCTGAACCCTGTAACAATCATTTAAGAGAGCCGTGGTTCCCAACCTGCAGGTCGCGACCCTGCAGCGGATTCAGTGTTGTGACACTGTCACAAGGTGAAAACAATACCAACATCGCTGTTGTGGCTGGTGATAAATGAATAGGTGTAATGTTTCTTTCTTCAGGATATTCTGAAATGTTTGTAAAAACCAGCCTTCTCACTCACATCAATAAAGGCCGGTTCAATGCAGAGGGCTGAAAAGACACCAGTGGTCGCCTGGCTAGATTTCTGCCACAACGCAATGTTATCTGGAAAAGGTGCCGCATTCACCAATCACACAAATGTGCAAGCACACATTCCTAGTGGTTTACTGCATTCACGGTGTATTTCCATTGTTTACCTTTTGGTCATTACAACAAAATATGAAAGAACTCTTCCCTCAATAGCTCTGAAAAGATAAACCACAGCGTTCTACTGTCTATTGAGCCTCCGAACTCATGGTTCTGCTCCTTAAACTGGACTTTTCCTCTTGTATTTCATTGTCTCATGGCCACCAGATCAACCTCCTGCTGGACTCTTCAGTATCTGAATGTACAGTCAGTGTATCATGGATAAAGGTTGCCATTAGGAAGTAACAGTTGTGGCTCACTTTGGAACAACTGCAGCTTCGTCTCCGATGTTAATATCTTCTTTTTTAGTGCAGTTCAGCCCACATAGGAAATGTTTGTCTGGATAGAATTGTCCACCTCGGCCACAGAGCGTAGGCTCAGGCCCGTTTCCAGCACGGCATGATATGGGAAACCCAGCCAGACAGAACACGGACGCACAAGAAAGTTTCATCTCCCTCCTATTTAAATGAGTTTATTCCCCGATGTGGCCACAGCTCCGTGAACTGAGTCTAATGTGTCAAATCTGTCAAATATGCAGCACAATGCTGAAGGAGGCTTTTGTGGTGGTGGAGGAGCCAGTGACCAGCTCCCGGTCTCTGGAGACGGGGACGGACTGTCAGAATCAGCTCTTTTGTGCGTCCGTCTTGTCTCGCGGGTCCATTGTGGAGGCTGGACAGGCCGATCCCACCACGAGGATCCAGCCGTCCTCCCTGCCTTGTATGCATGTCAGCTTCCCCTATTCCCTGGGAGGGATTTCACCCCCCCCTTACAAATCAGAATCCTTGAATGCTACACTGATCAAGGAAAAATAATCAACTGCCCTTTTGTTTTAGCAGCCGTTTGAACGGGATAAAATAAACGTATGGTAATGAAGCCTTATCGTGTGCTGTTCAGACGGCGGGTGTGATGTGGTTTTTTTCTTCGTCCAGCTGAGGCTCCCCGCAGCGGGCCGGGGCCCGTAGCCAGCTGACGCGGCTCCAGAACATTCTAGTGCTGCTGCTCCTTCCGCTGTTCTAAAAGTCCAACCTACAGCCCGTTGGCTAATAATACATGTGGCACTAAGTAACATTCATTCACTTTTCTACCATGGAACAGACGTGCTGGGCCCAACAGGCTGTATTATAAAAGGCCTGGTAATGCTTTCTATATTAATAATAATGTCCTATGGAAAACTATTAGTAATGATAAACACCTAAAGCTTTGAACTGCTAATACACTAACCAAACTTTAAACTATTTCTCTTCCTTCTAGTAATGTTGTATTTGCATCTTTGCCTCGAAGAGTAATGCTTCACTTTCTTGTTTTTGTCTGATGTCATATTCTAGCATCTTTTTTGCAGAGAATAATACAGTATAATGAATAATATATCAATGTAAGGGGAGACACCCCAGGTGAATAGGGTAGAACTTTTAACTAGATATGGTCATGAAACTTCCCCGGTTGATTACTTACATTAAGAAAATTATTATTTTGAAAAATGAATGTTTAAATGTGCAAATAAGGCATTTTTTCCCAATATGTTCTAATTTGGATACATTCCCAGAAGAGAAATCTGAACATTGAACTAAGCCAGGTTCAAAATTCTTGTTTTATTTTGTTGACATATTAGGGTCAAAGATTTTTACTGAGGGAGTTTTAGATATATCATTGTAGAACAAGTTTCAACATGTTTTTTAGTAATGAAATGTTGTATAAATCAGGCCAATAATGATATATGAACAAACCCCTCTGTAAAAACCTTCAGAATATAGAGGGGAATGAAACTGTAAAGTTTGGTGTATGTAAGTGCTACTGAAGTGGAGATTTCTGGAATCTGAGAAAAAACTCATTTTCATTCAAATAAGAAAAGTAAAAAAGTGTGGTTGCAGAACATTTCATCAACAACAAATATCAGATTTTCAAGATTCAAGTTCCGATGCTGCATTTCATCCACTCACTTCTGTAACGTCAGACTCAGAGGAAGACATCGCTGTGGGCTTTCGTCACGGACGACAGTTTGAAACGTCACTGTAGGAGAAGCACAGGTGTTAATAATGAAATAAATGATGGCTGAATTCCATTTACAGTAGCTGCTTTGATTTCGTGACTCTTGTATGGTGCATGCTAGCTCACTGTCACTCTTACTGGGACACTTGTATAGAACAGAGCCATCGTTAGAGTTATTAGTAACACCTGTAACAGCAGAACAGAATAATAAAAATCAAAAAACATGATAGACCTCATACAGAAGGTAGAGAAAACAAATCTAAGTCTGTTGTTTTCTATATTTTTCTTATCATCAACAATATACACAAGTTCTTCCTTTGTGCCAAAGAGCTCCATTTATGTCCTGATAAAATATCAAGGAGCCACGGATGCTATGTTCCTTCATCACCATACAATGTAGTTTATTTTGAGTCAAGTCAACACACACCGTCCTGATACCAAACATGGATTAATCCGCCACTAAAATAGTCCCTAACAAAAGCACTATTTCTTCCATTTGCTGTTTTCTTGAGAGGCGTTACTGACAGCCTATAGAACTTACTAAATTTAATATCCCAATCCAAGCCATCCTTCCAAAAAATTGTTCCACGTTATGCACGTCACATTGTTTGCAGGATGTACCATGACCTCAGGGTTGATCTGCGCTTTTTTTTGTCCCTGAACAACATCTCAAAACCTCACATACAGAAGCTTTCCATCCGCTGGCTGTGTGTGTGCGCGCTGTGTGTCTGCGCGCTGTGTGTGTGAGGGCCGGTGTAGGTTGCAGTCCTGTCAGAGTCCCCTTTTGGAGTGGGTGGGTTTGAGCGAGTGGGGTGACGACCCTGAGGAGGGCCTCATTTAAATGAAGCTGCTACACAAAGTGAGATTACACTCTGGGGTGTGTGTAGGACACGCTCCGCTCATACAGAGCCCAAACCAGCCGGGAAGATAAAGATGAGGAAAAACGCAGGGAAATTACAGCGCGCCTCGGTGCTATCGCCGCCCCGCTGGAGCTGGAGGTGAGAGATAGAACTGTGCTAAAAATGCTAGGCGAAGAAGAACGACCTCTCACAGCGTTATACACAGGGAGCCAGCTGAGCATCAGTATCTGTCCTCGGCACCGCGCTCTGCTTCAAAGGCTGTTTTTCCTCAATGTCAACCCAGTGAGACAACACAGCAACAAAAATCAGCATCACACTGCCACCTTAGATATTATTGAAGCTATCGTGTTAAGGAGATGGAGGTTTTCTTTTCTCAACCAATCGATTTGAAGAGGCTCAGTTAACATATTTATTGATTTATAATGAGCGCATGAATGAGACATTACTTTAATTAGGAATCATGAAATGCATTCACACTGCTCAACGCAATCAATTAATTATTGTAACGTGACTTCTGAAAAAGTGAAGCCAATGCTGAAGTGTCAAACTTGCTGGGGGTTCAGGGGGCGACTCCTCTGGTTGTATAGAAGTCTATGAGAAAATGACTCTACTTATCTCTTGATTTATTCCCTCAGTAAACATTGTAAACATGAGTTTATGGTCTCAATCTCTAGTTTCAAGTCTTCTTCAATACAGCATGATGTTCATTTAATAAATGATGGTCTATTTAGAGTGAAATAGACCAGAAAGCAGGGTATGCTTTAGGGCAGGCTTTCTGTGATTGACAGGTCTCTTCCTCTACCAGAGCATAATATGCATATAAGAAGTGAACGTAGTCATCAGTCGTCACCCATTGGTTTGGGAACTGCCGTTTTGTTGGATTTTTTGCAACCGATGGACAGAAGTTATTATATTTGGGATACGGAGGAGTGACGTAGAGACACAGTATATGGCTCTGTTAGCACAAGCGACTTGTCAATCACAGTAAGCCCGCCCCAAAGCATACTCTTTATGGTCTTAAACCTTAGTCCATAAACCAATGTGTGACGTCATGACAACTACATCCACTTCTTATATATAGGCTGCTGTTTTTTCCTTCATTCCACTTCATTGATTCTCCTACACCATCACTCAAATGTTTTCTTATGATGTCCTCAGAAGACGCCTCAGTTCTGTGAAAACTCACAGTAAAGGAAATGTGTTCAAGGCAGTAGGACAGTGTAAGGGCTGCATTCACAACAAATCAGGCGTTGCGGCGAGTAGCGTAGGGTTGTGCGTTGGGTGTGGGAGCATAACTTAATGACCCATTAACACCGAGCCACCGCCGATGAGTAACGGCTTCTGTTCTGTCATGGCTGCGGTTGTAAAGCTCTGGATCGCTGGTTCCGTGAATGGCCCACGCAGCGTGACGTCTGGTTGTGTTTCACCAAAAGTTGTTTTTCATATTTTCAGTTGTGTTTTCTGGCATCCCCTGCTGCAGCCTAAAGGCACCACCCACATTCAAATGAATGTGAGGACTGGAATTTTCCTGATTGGATGTGAATGCAGCCTACAGTAAGACCTCCATCCGCCTAATACAACAGTCTCTGCTAATCAGTTAATATAATAACGGCTGGCGGCTGAACCTGGATCAGCCATCAAATCGGCAGCATGGTGGGAACCGTCAGAGTTCCACTAATTCGGCAATGAATCGGAGCGATTGTGTTTCTTCATGGCGGCTAAAATGAGCGCTGAGGTTTGGAGAGGAGCAAACCACTCATAAACAAGCCTTTAGTGACGGATCAGCCAATTCATGAAATGTAGGAACGCCCTCACCTCCACTTGTAAAACCAGCGGTGACCTTTAAATATGTGCAGAGCTCTGCCTCTGGAAGATTATTATAGATTCCTCCGCTTCCTTTTATTCTACGAGCTGCTTTATCGGCTGCGGTGGAAAAGTGCTGCACTTCAGAGAGCATTTTGTAGTATCTGTCATTTCTTAACACTGCACCCCAACCTCTGAACAGAGCGATCGTTCAGGGCGACTATGTTTGACTTCAAGAGGACTTTAAAATATTCAAGGGTTACATATAAATCACACATTCCTTTTAACCTATTCAAAAGATGCTGTTTATCATTTAGAGTTGATTTCAATTCATTTCCTACAGTATTCACATGTTAAAGCTAGCACTGTTAGCACAGGATGCTGATGTCAGTTAGCAGGATACAGATATAGAATGAACTTCTCAGTTTTAGCACACTGAACGGCTTTAAGGCAGACCTGCAAATGTCAACACTGTCAGTTTGGACAACTACTTGACCCGTTTTCACCACTAATGACCAATGTGCCACATCACTATCATCGTCACATTTATTGTTACATTGCTGACTGTATCTAAACCAGGATCTCCACTGGACTTAATAGTAGCCTCTTATTTGTAACAGTAGTGAATTAAACAACAAAATACTACCGTTGTTAGGATGTTATCAGTGTCACTGCACGGTTTGAAGTGCCAAATCTGTTCATGTTCACTCTATAAATGATACTGACACTCAGACACAGTTGAAGTTGTTGTTGCTATGAGGCACAGGCTAGCCAGTAAAGTTGAACACTTCATCGTTCTTGGGAACAAAAACACCATATTTGAACAAATGAAACCAAAACCGTCCTAGAATCTGAAAGTGAAGTGGGGAACTACAACCATTTTCAAAATTCATACATGTTATGGTCTAAGACGGTCCAATAATATTAGCAAACATGAACAGTTCTCCCAAATCCAAAAACTAGAGTGCTAAAACTCAAATTTGTGTAAGAATAGAGTCTGGAACTGTTCCACGGTTATGATTATAAGTGAACCTGAGAGCACCAGGGGGAATGTTCCGAGTTTGAGGGTTCATTTTCTGTTTAACAGCTGAGAACGCTACAATAGATTATAAAAAGAAACAAACATTCTGTGGGTCCAAAAAATCTGTCTCACATTCATTGTCTACGGAGCAGCTTGATGACATGTTTGAGACCGTCTTCTCTGGATCCCTCGTTGTGAGAGAGATCAGCTCATGTTCACATATACTGATTGGACTGTCCTCCTCGATGGCTATAACATATTGGAATTCCTAATTTAGGTGGTGTTCCCCTTAATCTGCACAGTTTTATAAAAGTAATGTACAAAAGTGCTTAAAGCCTCAGCTCACAATGAGCAACACATGATATCACAACCTGCAATTGGTTCCTTCTTAAAGCTTTTCTGGGAGTCCACTTCTCTACTTAGAGGAATCAGTCACACCACAGCAACAAATATAGGCGTAAATATGAAAGGTTTTTTGTAATAAATAAAAAATGTTGTCTTATCAAAATGTTGTGTAAATTGAAGTTTCCTTGGTAAACAGTGATGCCACATATATGTCTAGCACTTTCATTGTGAAAGGTAAAACGAAAGGAGTAAAGACCTGTGCGCTGCCGTTGTCAAAGAAGGGTCAATAAGAGTATTTTTCCTCATTAATAAGTAAATATGAAGTACTTTGTGGCCGTTTGTGTTGCGATGAGCTTTTCTGCTCACAGGAATTATTATTATTTTAATGCCACAAATTCATTTGTCTCAATCAAGAGGCCATTTCTCCTCTTCTCCGTCTGCCATTTTTCCTTCAGCGCAATGCATGATGGTATAAAGTGCTTGTTTAGTGACCATCGATTTAACTACTTTTCACAGTGCATTGTGTGATACTTTGAGTCCCTAGGGTATAATATGTATAATGTAAAATTGGGAACTCACTATGCAGTGATTGGTGCGTGATTTCGGACACAGCTATGGAGACCCGATTTCTGAACTGGCCCTTTGTGTGGAATATTTGAACCCTGGAGAAGTGACCTGATGTGTGCACTCTGACTTCCACAGCTAGCGCTGTGCCAGGGGAGCACATCGCCTACGAGTCACACCAGTAGCAGAGTAAGATTTGCTTCCACGGTGACATTTACCAGAAGATTTGAGTGCACTCTTATTCTGTTTCTGCGTTTTTTTAATTGCTGGGAATAATTCCTGAGATAACATCTCCTCCATGTGGTGAAGATGTTTGGATGACCTTTTCCAGCTCTACTTTACTGACAAACTTCACTGCTTTATTGCTCCGGCTGCTGTCTGTGTGTGTGTTAGTGTGCATATACATCAGTGTAAGCACACGAATCAGAGTCGTGTGTCTGTGTTGTATATTCTAATGTATACTGTCTCTGCAACATTTATTTAAAGGAGCTTCTAACAGCAGCCTCTCTGCCTCCACACACACACACACACACACACACACACACACACACACACACACACACACACACACACACACACACACACACACACACACACACACACTAATGATCAGATAATGTGTTAGGAAAGAGTCTTTAATGAAGCAAGCTGGTCCACTCACTGAAAACCACCACAGGAAAGTCATAAGTGTGGCTGCAAATTAATGAGAAAATGAATTACACCAACAGAGACGAATAAATGCCACATTGTCAGCGAGTGTCCAAACAATTACTGAGGCTTGGTGTTGATTAGTGATCAATACAATGTGATAGATTTCAAAGAGTTTAATGACCATCTCAAAATGAAAAATATACTCCCAGTGGAAGGAGACAATATGTACGTGTTATGTTATTGTAAAACAATCGTAATGTTATGTTAATGTTGTGTTTATATTCATATTATTATGATTGTGTACCTTTTTTGTTTTATTTTGATGGTTTGGCAACAATTTGCTTTTGAAACTTTCATGCCAATAAAGCCACGATGAATTAATATTATTATTATAAAAATAATAATAATTTAAAAGAAATGCATTTGTGCAGGATGGCAGCAAAAATTCCTAAAGTTAATACACTTTCGATTACGTTCGGTAGAATGGACAAACTTTATGCAACATGTTTCCTCAAGATTCACTTTGGACCATGTATGTTGGTGACCTTTCAATTGTCGACTTCATTTTTGACATCTCTGCTAAAACGGATCATATCACCATCATGCGTTTAAGGCCAGATATAACTTACTTCTGACCCCCGACCCCACTCCCCTTTGAGCGGGCACTCCATCCAACCAGCAGGAGGTACAAGTGCAGCGATGATCCCTCACCAGCTTCCCATCAGTGGACACGACTAGCAATAGTTGAAGCATCGATGTTCTTGCCTCGGTATCAACCATCCTTTCTTCAAGAAACATCAGTAAATGTGATGTTCCTGGGGATTGTGAATGAAAGACATCCAGGATTTCTTTATAAGTCAGCCATGCAAGTAAGCACTAACCACTGCTGCAGTGCTGTGATCAAATAAGAAATGAATGGAAAGCTGAACAACAAAGGAAACACCATGACATGCTTTGAAAGATGATCAGAATAGCCTGATATATACATGAAGGAAGAGAAGAAAAGAACCCCACCTTCTAATGTGCGTCTTGTTCTTTAGGACACCCTTTTTAAATGTCATGTGTTATTGCATTGCACATTGCACTGTACTTTATTTTGTAATCAGTGTATATGTGCTATGTTATGTTATATAACATTTTTAGAACCTGGATTTATAGGGACAATTTGGTTTCAACGGTATTTTTATGAAATAGGATTGACAGACATTTTGAGCTTTGAACTTTTGTCGAAGTGGATTCAATTTGATTCCCTACCTATGTTGAATGTTTGCCATATTCTAGGATTGAATGTCTCAATTGACTATTTTGGCAGCATTAAAGCCAAAGGTTTTACATGCTGTTACTGGCACACAGCATCTTGTATAGATGGGGGTTGTGGGAATTATGTATGCTTCACTAAAGATGTAGCTGTGCTCTGCTTCAGTCGCTGATTGGCAGATTTTCATTTTTTACAAATTGAATCCAAGTTACAAAAACGGAATCTCCCTGTCCATATGTGTCCACCACATGTTGGATACGACCCAGAAATGTTCACCGCCTCTGTTCTTCTTTCTTTTATCAGACCAAAAACCCATAATTCAGTCTGTTCATGTACATGCAGCTTTTATGACAGATCCAACAAGCAGCAATCAGAGCTCTTAGGCAGACAGCTTTTATGATACATTCACTCTGTTGATTTTCTTTTACATACCGTACAGCTGCTAGTTGAATTTAATGGCTCAAAGAATATATACCATCCGTTTAATTATTTATCCATTACATATGTAAAAACCCTCCCTCCTTTACATGTTTAATAACTGTGGTTTTACTTTTACTTGGATGGATTTGGTGGCGGATAAAAAACATATCTTTATGTTCATATTTAGGTTTGAAGTTATAATAGCATATTCTGCTTCAGATATGATCTGAAATGGTCATATTATTTCCATTGTGCGTCTGAACCAGCATTTAGACCATTATGGACGCCGACATGAACAGATATTTGGTTTCTTTTTCTTGTGTGGTTATGAGTTTCTACTATATGTGGCCCTAAGAGTCAACACAAAAAAAGGAAAGACATCTGGTAGGAGGCTTGTCCTTGGCACATGTCAAATTTACACCCACATAAAAAGGTAAATACCCTGCAAGGCTGCTCAGATACAAGCTGCTGATTGTCCTTTCTATTACAGCTTTATGGAAGGTGTAATTCATACAGACATCATCCACCAGTGAGCCTTAGCCGAGAATTGTCTCCCTTTCAGAAATTATCAGCTTATATGTAGTGCCTCCAAAATACCTCAACCAGTAAAAGAGCCTATAGAGGAGTGGATACGATGATGGAGAATCATATGCTGCTCACGTTATCTGTTGCCGCATGTGGATGTCTTGTTTTTTTCTTGTTCTATTTTATGGGGAAAAACACTGATGTTATTCTGATGTGTTCGGCCCCATTCTTATTTTCAATGAAACATGTTTAATCTTGTCAGTGAGTTCACCATCTGAAGAGCACGTATCAGCAGTAAAGTGTACACACACACCCTTTTGACTGATGAATGTGCAGTTGAGTGTGTGTGGTGGGGCAGATGCTCGTGGTTGGGGGTCAACCGCACAGTTTCCCTCCGTCTCATAAAACACCCACCTCAGAGGACGCCGCTGCTGAGCGCTGCAGACCGGCTCCTGCCATTCTTCTCTTCCCCCAAGGACATACACATCACTTATGTTGCCTTCCCCTCCCACAAGTCGTCCAAACACGTCACTGCTGTTGGTTAGCCCGTACGGTAGGGTTAAACTGCTGTATTGGTATGGGGGGACTGGCTGTGTGGTTAATTCAATTCAATTCAATTCAGTTTATTTTGTATAGCCCAGAATCACAAATTAGCCTCAGAGGGCTTTACAATCTGTACACATGCTAGATTAGGCTAGGTTAGATATCAATCCGTCAGTCTACTGCAATGATGCAGATGGAGCAACAGCTTTAAAAGTGTTAATCAAAGCTGCTTGGAGGGGCATACAGATATGACAGTGGGATCACACAGAAATAAGTGAAATGCCCTGTTCAAGTCAACTTACTTATCAAGTCAGTCATTTTAAATTATCTAGACGTTAGTCGTTCCGTAACAATTATTCTGACCCAAACCATGATTTTAGACTAGACACTTGACTTGGACTTGCTGCAAACACATCCAATGAGATGATACGACAGTATCAATACTTTGTTTTAAATAGGATACTTTCATTGTTTTTATTGAAGATCAGTGACTCATACTTTACAGTCTCATGATGTTCCATTAAAGCCACCATTTGAAAATAACTGTTTATACATAGGCCATTAACTACAGTGCATTCAATGCCAGCACAGCATCATGGTACTTTGTTGTAGCCTTCAGAGGGTACATCATCTAAAAGCCTGTTTATGCCATGGGTACATTTAATGCCTCACATCTCTCTAGGTGAAGGTTTTTCTTAAACTCATAAGCATAAAGACATGGATTCTTTTTTATTCAGAACTAATAAATGTCTGGTGATTATATTTCCGGTCTGCCTTCAGACAGGACGTCTGTTTGAAGATTGTTTTCCTTGTGTCTGCGCTTTGAAAACACAACATGCCGTTGTCTGAGTTCTTCAATCCACCTTGTGCATCTCAAGATACACAATTTGCCAGAACAAACAAGTCGGTGGCTTCAGGGCTCGTGTCAGAGTCACGCTGAGGTTACTCTGTCTCACTTAAGTCTTGTCCTGCCAGAGTTTGTTTGAGCACTCTTATTAAATCGCCATACGTTGTAGCTCTCTCCATGACCTGCCAAGGATAAAAAATCTGTTTACTGTAAATTGCACCCCACTCCCTCTAAAATACCATCTGCTGCCCGAACTGTGCTCCACTCACAACCTCTAAAAATAGACCTCCTGATTGGCTCCTGAGGAGACGGGGGTCCACATCAGCCTCAAACCTCTCTGCTGGTTTCTGAGCTTGTTTTTTGACGTATGGCTGTTTTCATCTCCTCTAGTCCAACATTAAGTGCACCAATCTGCTAACCGTCTAATGAAAGTGGTGAGTGGTGTGTTTGCATTCAGGTGGGACTGACAGGGTTTTGGAGCCAAATACTGACCCATATATTATATTTCTTACATATTTAAATATAAAACTCAAGTTCAAATCAATTAATTTACACTTTTCTGAACCGGAGGTTGCTGCCAGGTCACATGACCAGTGAATGGTAAAAACGTTTGCTCCAGTCGGCGCGCGGCCCTTGGGTTTTGGCTAAACTGTTTTCAACATGGCGGCCGGGTCACAAACTCTCATTTTACACTAAAATATTTTTCTGAAAACATTTGAGGCCATAAATAGACAATGCACTAACAGAATCTTGATCTTGATCAGTGCTGCCATGTTTGATCGGAGTTCACAAGCTGATTGACAGCTGTGTTAGAGACTCCTCACCTCTGATTGGTTGTTTTACTTCGGGAGCGGTGGAATCTTACAAATACCATTTGGAGCTCTAAAAGGAGGCAAAGGAACCAGATTTTTTTTCACTCTCATAAAGAGACTTTTTTTTTTTTAAATAAATTAGTTCGGATTAAGTTACCAATAGTAGCTTTAAAGGAATAAAAATGTCTTTAAGGAGGATACATTAGAAATGGTCCTCAACTCTCTGAATCTCTGATTGGGCGGGCTGGTATACAATACAAACAAAATGAAGCTTACAAGCTGAAGCAGCAGACTTTATTTGTTTATACAGTTTTATTTGGGAGTTGTGTTGAAGAATGAGAACCATATTATATTATACAACACCCAAGTTAAAATTTCAATAAGTGAAAGACTACAGAATCTGTCAAACGGCTGTGATTGTAACAGATGTGTTAGCACTACACTAGCATCACCATCATATGACACGTGTGTGTTATGTGATGGTGAGAACAGGGATGTGAAGGCACAACAAAGCCAGCAGTGTTTCCTCTGCTGCTGCTTGAGCTGTCTGTGAAGCACTGCCCCGCCTCTGCGTATTATTCCCACCATCAGGAGCTGTTTAGTATGCTGCGGGTGTAAATGGGAGATTGGCGGGGCACCGGGTGGCAGAGCGGGCCACTCTGTCATTAATGTGCCCATCGCTGTTATCATACGCCTAATGACATCGCTCTCAGATGGCATGCTGGGAGCCCGACCGCGGGGGGCCCCGGCTCAAAACGTCTGCAGGCAACGACGCCTCCCGTCATCAATTCTACGTGTCTCCTCACCAAAAATCGGAGAGACCTCCCGATAATGTCTTTCACGGTTGGGCAGACTTACAGGGCTTCCCTCCTGCCTGGCCTTGAAATGGGCAAATTAATAGTTCCTTTGAAACAAATTGGAATTACACCCCTCGATGCCTTAATGTCAGAACGCGAGAGCGTTGACGTCCCGCGTCTGACTGCTGATGGAATATGAAGATCTGAGAAACACACTGGAGGGAGAGGACAGTGTGAGGGTGTGTGTGTGTGTGTGTGTGTGTGTGTGTGTGTGTGTGTGTCCCACACTCTCACACACAGATTCCTCCCTCCCTGCTCAGCATGGACCTTTACAGTACCACTGTGGGATCTGTGAGTGGAGGGTTGGAGCGTTTAATCCTCTGCATTAAGAAGGAAACCCTTCCGCCCCGTGAAAACACTATGGGACTGAATAATGTCATGAGACATTATGCAGTACCGTCTGACTTTATACCATTTATTAAAAATATTGACAGAGCAACAAACAGATTTAAATGTCAAAGCATAGTCTCTAAATCTTTATGTTTTTTCTTCAGTTGCATCCTGTTCCATATTTAAATACTATACTTCTTGACAGTCAGCCTAAATTAATCCTCTCCCCCCAGTCAAATTAATACTCACATTCCTTGAGGCACTGGCCGAGGAGGCGGAGCCATCTTTGACTCAAGCCTATTAATCAAGCCTGAAACTAAACACAATTATAACTCATTTGAAAGCTTTGCTCTCAGTCTTTCACCCCCAACCTGGGAAACAATACAGTCAATACTATTTGTTATAGTGTTTCCTACCTGAGGTCTGTATTCTGAATTTCTATATGAACTCTCAGATTGTTATTTAGTCCTTAAAAAAAGGAGATTATTGTAGGTGTTTTTAGTATTCATTCATACGTTGAAAATGATAGCCTTAGCATAGCGTTTATCTCATTTTTAGAATTGATTGGCTTCTATCAGTGTGTACAAGCATCACATACTGTTTTAACCACACCATCCACCTTGTTCTGGCATGTGGCATTGAAAGTGAACATTTTATAGTCTTTTCACAGAACCCTCTTTTATCGGAACATTATTTAAAAACTTTAAAACTTAATTGCTACTACCAAACTACACGCCATTAGGCATACATTTATACACCAGATGTCTATCTGATAGTGCTGTAGCTAAATTTAAAGAAGTGATTCCATCAGCGTTTAATTCAATACCATTTCTTAATATAACAGGACTCCTACGCTAACTTTAGTCCGTCCCAGATTGATCATCTTGTCAATAGTGGTAAAGGGTTGAGACTCTATTGCCCACTCTAAAAGTGAAGATAATAAAACAAAGGAAGTTTGCTCTATGGTATAACCCTCAAACCTGCTGCACAAAGGTAGAGCAGAGACAGAACCACTCGGGACAAAATATTGATGAGGCCGCCTTCAATTTATGGGTTGATTGAAGCCGACAGGAAATCTATCAGTTTAGCAAAAATCCTTTTCCCACTTCAGGTGTCACACCGTGAGCTGAGCTGATGGAACTATCCAAGAGTAAGTGCAGTTCTATGGGTATAAACTCAGAGATACCATTTTAAAATGCAAAGTGTATATGTGGACTGAAACCCTCCTTAACAGGAAGACCAGCTGGTTCACTGAAAAACAAACTGTATGTCATTGAGACTATAATTACTACTAAGGTGGGGGTTGAAAACTCACAAGCCCCTTTTACACAGAGATGCCACAATACTGCAGTAAATAAAATCTGCCATTACGCTCCTGTCAATCACTGTGTAGCCCCGCACTAAAGCATACCCTGCTTTATGGTCTATTTCACTCTAAATTAACCATAATTTACGAAATGAACATCATGCTGTATTGAAGAAAATGTGAAACTAGAGATAGAGACCATAAACTCATGTTTACAATATTTACTGAGGGAATAAATCAAGAGAGAAGTAGAGTTATTTTCTCATAGACTTCTATACAACCAGTCCTTTTTTAACAACCAGAGGAGTGGCTTCACTTTTCAGAACAGAAGGTTGCCGCTACAGTGTGAACCTGTAGTACCGGATGTCCCTTTTACACAGACATCAATTCAGCTCTGTGACTACCTCCGCTGCTGGCTAAGCGGTGGAGTAATAATGCCCTCCCTCCACCTGTTCCTTCTCGCTACCATTTCTACGGAACAGCGAGGCGTGATAACGGTGCCTCGGTGCATCAAGGTAATCTGAGTCCTGTTTTGCAGCCTTTGGTGTTATTCTGGCTTTAAATAAATATAAATGAAACGTTCTGCCTTTATATAACAACTTTTAACCTGCTAAAGTTGAGTCACTTCAGTCTGTCAGACACCAAATAAGCCAAGAGCCACCTTGATCGATAGATTTCAAACATTTCATGTGCATTGAGTATTAGTGATAGAGAAGCAAAAAACGTTTGCAGTTCATATTTATTGGCACTTTACAGGATAATTCCAGACTCTCTGCGAGTGTCTGACAACGATTGCTTTGGCCTCACAGTAGTCACTGGTCAAATCTAATGATTGATTGGTTCATGTACGCTCAATGTAATAATCACTTTACTCCTCATTTAGGGTTAAATCTGCCACATTTAGTATTAAATTACAGGTAGTAGTTTATTTGAAATTAGACTTCAGTTCATTTTCTGTGTTCGATGATTCCCAGGGAGCTTAGAGACCCAGTCTGGACCACAGACTACTAGCAGGTCAGAGAACCAGAGAAGAGGTCGAAGAAAAAGAAAACACAACTTTACAAAATATGTAAATACAATCTACAATCAAACATGGAAGCTTTTATTACAAATCCAATAACAAAATAGATTGGAATGCAGCACTTAAAGAAGCTGTAAATCAAAGATAAAAAAACATTTCTTTTTAACACAAAAACCAGACTCAATACTTCACATAACTGTAAGTGAGTGAGAAAGTAAGTATATATTTAAAATGGGGAAATAAGAGGAACATATGCATGAAATATAAAAATAAAATCCTCCAGTCAAATGCTGAGTGATATGCGTGCAAAGACGGTGAAAAGCGCTTCACTGCTGACGTCAGCGCGCTCGGCAGGGAAGAAGACGTGTTCTGTGGACCCGACTGCTCGCTTCATCTTGTAAACAGGACACTGAGGATACTCTGTGTGGACACACTGTCTGATCATCATTAGTGTATGAAAATAGATTGTGTGGAAAGTGTTACAAACATGTCATTTGACCGGACTTCCACAGCCGGACACATGTCTCTGCTGTAGGAGAAGCGTGGTGGTATGTGTGTGCTCCTGTGGCTGGATGCTTCACAAAGATGTCTGAAATCTGAGAGGTGTTTGTCCGTCTGTCCAACCTCTTCCATAAAAAGTACAAACTCTTGACCCTTGACTCTAAAGATATCACAATTTTAATAGTGTTTTTTCTAAAATACACCTCTGTTCACTAAACTATGTGGAGTGGAAGCTAACTGCTGGCCGTCTACAAACTTTGGGAGGCTAGTAAAAAGTTACGTGTGCTGTAGTCTGAACGGAAATGCTTAGACTGGAGGTGAAGCCACGGAGCAGTGGTGTGTTCGATGTCCGCTCACTCAAGTTCAGTTTGGAATCTCCTGCTCCGCTGTTTCCTCTTTAACGGCGTCATCTTCCTCCAGCTGCTCCTCCTCCAGCTGCTCCTCCTCCTCTTCCTCCTGGAAACACAGGATACAACATAATATCACATATTAAACAGACCATCCATTGCTCTTAAACCTAGGGGGATTTGCTGATCAGCCCACTGTCCCAGGTACTACGTCCAAATAGAGTGCTGCAGGAATGAGTCCTATAAACCTGGACATGAGTCAGCATTTTGTCACTTCTGGTTTATTCGTCTCAAAGTCGATGGGTTTTTGGTTAGATAAGGTCTGCGGTAAACACAAGCTGAAGAGGTTTTAACTTTTTTCGACATTGCGTAAATACCCCTCTTGTGAATTTGGATTTTTTTCCTGTGTGTTAAAAAGGTGGTCGCAAACAAGTGGCTAAATGAGACGACTAAACGGCATCATGCTGATCACTACTCTGCCCTTAGCTTAGTGGTTATGAAGTGAAGTCATGTTTTGTAGTTCGTTAATAGCACAACGTTAGCTTTTTACTTCCGCCTATTGCTTCTAAACTTGAAATATCTCAAAAGTGGTGTTTATTTGTGAAGAATATCTTGCAGACCAAACTTTTGTTCGCCACAGAGCCTATTTTCTGGATTAATCCAAAAACTTTTTGTTGAGGGAACTGGTCCGATACTAACTTCCAGGCTAGCCTACAAAAATATGTTATCCATGCAGCTCTCCCTTGGACTTTTGACCCTTCGCTAAGCCCCGCCCCCCTGTACTACTCCGTCAAACTGCCAGAGCTACGTTACGTTACTTTTTTACTTAGATCAGAAATATATAGCTTCTTTCAACTTCTTTGGGTAACGAGTATCACTATTACACAACTTTAACCATGACTAGCTCCAAATCCACAAAACCAGCCTGAAAAAGAAGAAAATCTGAACCGATTGCATGAGAGTCTATGGAGCCTACTGGTTGAAGCTGGGCGATACTTTACTGTGATTGGCCAGTCTGCGTTCAAGGGGGCAGGACTTAGCGAAGAGCCAATACCCCACCTCAAAATTTACGGGGGCATGCACATCTGACTTGCACAAGGGAGATTAGGGTTGGGCAATGTCCACCAAATTGGATCTTAATGCTGGATCACAATATTAAGATGCTCCCTCTGATTAAATTTCATCAGAATCAGGCTGATGGTGTTGGATCCACTGTATTTGATTGATGAATTATTAACAAAATATTGTTGTATCGCCCACTTTCAAATGTGTCTTTCTGAAGTCACAACCAGTGTTTTAGATGTCTTTAAATCATGCCCTGGACACAGTTACACAAAGAGTAGATTTTTGTTTTTTTACAATGATGAAACACATGAGTTTTACAGCCAACAAAAGGAAAGTGACACGAGGAGAGCAGGAGTCGTAACTGGGCCAAGCGAGGAGCCAGCTTATTTAGTCAAAATGACAAAGTGAAAGTGACAGCGGTGAGAGCTGCAGCGGTGATTAAACGACTCTGACAGATACAATTATCCCCCCTCCAGAGGTTAATAAACACATCTATACTCCAGAACGTGTGATCACCAGGTTAGGACCTGCAGCCCCCGACGCCACATGAATCACCGTCCCTCCAGCTAGCTGTTAGGTTCTAATTCTCTGTCAATCACCAATGGTTTCACTCCCATATGGATACTCACATAAATATACATATTTCTTAAATATTACAAAATCTTCCCAATAGACCCATCCTGACACAATCTGGTCCAGGCCCAGTGAAAATGTTGGCACTTCAAAAGTACTTTAGAAAAAACGAACAGTGCCGTATGTGATTGTTGCCCCTAAAGGCCAATCACCAGGGAAGCAGTTTTTAATACTGCAGCATGTCCCGACCGTGTGCTCGCTAATTAAAATACAGAATTCATCTTTAACAATAGACTTTGAGGGTGAATTTCACTGGCAGACTCATTTAAATCAGTAGACTCTTGGGCAAAGACTTCTCAAGCATTTGGTTTAAAGATTCTTTGGGTTGTAATTAAAACTTTATAACAATAGCTCCATGGCTCTCTGAGGCTGTACTAAGCCACAGTGGTTATTTGAGCTAAATGCTAACATCAACAAAATAACATGCTCACTGAAGAAACCTTGTGGTGGCGCTAGAGGAAATGTCAGCTGAAGAAAAGTGGCTAGGTTTCTTAGCCTGGGAACCATGAAGGTCTGTAGAAATTGCATTAGCTGTAGAAGCATCTCCATCTGGATCACAATAGTGGAGATCCACAACGGAGAGAACGAACACCAAGCCCGACATGAAATTGTCCACTTTTGTCCCGGTTAATTTCCTTTTCACAACACTGGTCAGCAATGGAGTCCCGCGCTTGGACATGTTTTACCTTTAATTATTCTTAACTAAAGACAAAGAAAATATTTGGTTCAGCCAATCTAGGCAAGGCAACGAGAGGATAAACAGCAACTACATTTACACGCACCACATATTCCGGTTTTCACCCTTATCCGAAAAAGACAATATTCCAAATAGTCTGTTTACATGGCTGCTGAAAATGAATATTCCAAAAATATTCTCATTTACACACAGGTGTGCATATTCCGATTTACGTAAAACAACCTCATCTGCGATCTACAATTCTTATGGTTATGAAACCATGATGGCAAAATCGGGTAATTGTGAGGTCTTTTGGTTGTTTTTGCCGTTTTATTTTGCTAATTTAATGTTCCTCCTCTGAAGAAGACACCTGCATGAATATGTTGGCAATTGCTGGTTGTTGGGCTGAGGTTGGCCAGCCGGAAATTTTTACATTTTGCCCAATCCTTATCCACAAGAACTTGAACATAAATTGTTCAAATTCTGAGAGATTATTTAGAAGGGAAAAAATATTATTACAATTATTTTATTATATAAAATATGTTTCACAGCCCTTACATCTCCCCCTTTCCTGCACTGTGGACTTCATTAGATATTCTTGACCAATGAAATGAAGATTCCTGGCGAGACTTTAGTAAAAAAAAAAACATGTAGGACTCTATCATGTAAACCGCCATTTGATGATGCAGATTGAAATTTAAATTGTCACAGAAGATGAAGATGAGCAGATCTTAGTGCAAATAAATCAGAGTGTGGGATGTGCGGAGCTACTTGCAGCGGTTGTTAAAGCATGTGCAGAGACAGTTAATGAAGGTTAGGGTTAATGCAAAGGACGGCTCATATATAATCTCTTTACTAACAGGAACCTTGTCCGTCCCTCTGGAGCACACTTGATATGCAGTCTCGCCCAGGAGAAAAATGTGCTACTTTTTCCTGAACTCCGGATACTTTCCGGCGCCGGTCCATGGGGCTGATATAAATCTAGCTGCGGGGTGACACTTCATGAACCCCGCCGTCATATACACTCGTGCCATCCACCAAATCTCCCTGACAAGCCTGCCAATTTTCCAATTACCTGTGGCGCCATCCGTTATCGGGGGGAGGAGTCAGCTCCTAAATGGGAAACAAGAGAGGGAGGGGAGGGGCCAGCGCATGCTAACTATCTCATAAAGCCAGAGATGTGCCTCCCATGCCTCAGCACTGATTTAGTGTGTGTCCCTGGGGAGCAGGGTGACACCGGTCCCCGTGGCTTCTGAGGGCCTTCTCGGGGTTTCTCATGTGCACTTTGTCCTCCCCACTTCGACCGCTCATCCACCTGTCACACCTGTGTCTGCCTGAGGGGTCTGCTCTCCACAGCTTCACTGTCGCTGGTATTATCCTGCTGTCTGTCTGCCTGCAGAGCCCCCACCCCCTCCAGTCTGAGTTGGAGAGCAGCAGCAGGGAGAGACACGGCTCTAAATCTTCATCAGTTTTTCGCGTTTCTTTGAATCTCAGTGAAATGCTGTGCTGGGAGTGATACTACAGCTTAAGATTGGCCTTCCGTTAGAGCCCATTCCTCATTCATCTGCTCTTATAGTCAGGCTTATGGAGTGAGTCTACAGAAATTGCCTGTGCAGCTTGCAATTTAAAGTGTCAGAGAGATGGAGTGGTCATATTTGAAATGCACGCGTCACCTGGGGAGTATCTTAAGAGTTGTTTGGGGAAGGGTGTAACTCCTGAAAGAGAGCACATGCTGTGTCATTACATGTGTCATAGCGTTATCAATAGGTAACTGAAGTATCTGTGCTGCAATTAAAAGATGATTTAAACCTTTTTCAGAGCAGGAGCATTGTTTAAAGCTGCATTCCCCGACTTCCTGGCCACTTTGGGACATCAGAAAAGCTGTAAACACAATGCATTGTAACGTATCGCCTGATAAATGTTGGAAATTGTGTCAGCAAACAAATCCCCATTTGCACATTCAACAGAGATTATATTACTTTGGAGTCCTGCTGGTGTTAATTAAAATCTAACAAAAACAGTGTTCATTCGTGTATCTTTAATAATACACTGTATCTTTATTCACTCATTGCTGGACATCCATGTTGTTTTCATTGTTTTTCTACTGTTGCTGCTACTATTGTTGCACCCTCTATCCGGTTTGCATGCCAAACTGTAAAACTTTAAGCTTTGAAAAAAACTGCCAACAATTCCATCACATGGCGATTCAGAAATATTTGCAAACAGTGGAATTGCATCGCTGTGTTAGCCAGCTATTAACCGTCAGACATCTACCGTAAATTAACAGTGTGCACTACACAGCACACTTCTGACTATGTTATTATCAGCATAGCCCTACACAGCACACTTCTGACTATGCTATTATTAGCATAGCCCTTTACATAACACTCCTGACTATGCAATTATTAGCTTAGCCCTATACAGCACACTCCTGACTATGCTATCATTAGCATAGCCCTATACAGCACACTTCTGACTATGCTATTATTAGCATAGCCCTATACAGCATTTTTCTACCTATGCTTTGACTTACTGTCTCCATGTCTTCCGGTAATCACAATCCAACACTGTAGTAGTATAATATTAAGTTAGCTAAAGTCACAGCCATTACCGTTGGCTAAGCCAAGCATGAAAGATGTTTTGTGCTTAGCAACAGTGATTTACATTAGCTGAGTGGTTAAAAGTGTAAGGTTGACACTGAATGTACTAATCTTTAACAAGACATGGACTCATAAGCACTTTTTTTTCACTGAAGTACCCAGCAAAACTGTGTTTAGCCTGCAAGGAGCAAGTCGCTGGGTTTAAGATTTACAATTCACCTCTGTACGAGGCAAAACATGCCGAACAATACAAGATAATGTCACCCGAGAAGTTAATCTGGAACATTGCTAATTCTGTTCTATTTGTGTCCGGCCCACGACAGACTAATTAATTTCCGATGTGGCCTCACCAGGGAAAAGAACTGCCCTACCCTGACTCTCTTTTAGCTCTGTTTTTGGTTTCCAGCTACTCCTGAGAAAAAAAAACCTTTGTCTCTTTAGCTGCTAAATTCTCCACTATGTTGCTAACTTTGTCTGTCTGTTGTTATGTAGGTAGTGTACAGTGGGTTTAAAAATTGGCATACAGTTACAGACCCTTTCATTTTTCATATGTTGGTATGTTGCAGCCATATGCTAAATATTTTAAATTCATTATATGGCAAAATATGGCAAGTTTATAAATTTATGAAAATATATAGGGAATAAAAATAGAATTGTTCTACTTAAGATACTGTGTATAAATGTCTAATTCTCATGGTGAAAGATGTTTAAATCAATGTGCAATGATGAAGCATCTCCTCTTTAGTACCTGAATGAAACTGATCATTTTCACATTTTCCATTCACTTGATGGATCTACACATTGGTTGGAGTTGCTTTTAAGAACTTAAAATACTCTGTAATGACCGGATTTATAATAAAGTTTATACTAAGATGATGAGCAGTAAGGTGTTGGATGGTTTACAATCCCTCTATGTGATTTTGAAGTGTCTTTGAAACAAGCTGTGTATATGTGATGAAAACGTAATCAATCATACTCCATTCCATCCATACCATTAATGACATATCCAAGATCCTGTTTTACATTACATTACATTACAGTCATTTAGCAGACGCTTTTATCCAAAGCGACTTACAGGAAGACAATAACATAGCTATAATCATCATTGTAAACCTAATATTAACTGCAGTGTGAAGATTTTCAGCATGTTTTAAAGCCACTGATCCAGATAAAGAGGACAGAAAGAACGGTGGACTAGAGAGGCTGAGGTATGGGGCTGCGTTTTGCATCAGCGGCCCCTGCTCGAGACGTTTGCTTTGTTTGAAATGAGAGGCAGATCCCCCCCTCCCATCCCCCCTCTGACGGACCTGCAGGAACTGATGGGCTCTTGCATTGCGGGATATCTCCATCCATTCCCTCTGGGGAAACGAGGGAGAGGAGAAAGGGGGGGTTGCTTTCACCGCTTGCCTTCCATAGGCTAGCAGGCCCCTCTGGCACTAACATATACATATATGATAATGAAATGCCACATTTTTCATTGGAGTCAGGGGTGGCTTTTTTAAAGGGCAGAAGCAGAGCGTCGTCTCTGTCATGTGATGCGGGGAGAGAGGAGGAGGAGAGCTCAGACTAAGCCGTAGGGGCGATGAAGAGCACTGGATGTTCACACTGCTCAGCCTCACGTCCCCACTGCTCCCACCATCAACAATAACACACACAGATATGAGCACCACACACCCTATTCAATCAAGCTCATAAACGTGGATTATATTTTTCCCTGTAAAGGAATCATAATGTACAACATAGCACGTACTTTAAGAAGCTTTGCTTTCCTTTATCAAACTTATGCAGTCCTCAAACGAATTAGCAGTTAATTAGAGGGACTGATTTTCTTATCTTGTTTTCTGCTTCCGCCGTATTTATTTATGAGTGCGTCTTACGCTGCATAATGTCTGTATGCAGAAGAGGCTCTGCTTCAAAGTGTCCTCTCACCTCTGATGGATCCACTTTACCCTCACAGTGAGATGAACGTTCAGCAGCAGAGATAACCGCACAGTTCTGCATGTTTTTATGCTACGCTACAAACAAATGAGGAAGCACAGGTCATCTCAAGTTTTTCAAACACTACAGGAATAAGAATTTCCAAAAAGTCAAAAATTATTAGGAAATAAAATAAAAATACATAAAACATATATGAAGCAAAATATTCTAAAGTAATGTTAAAATGTATGATAACTCAACCCTTTATTACAAAAAGTTATTTTCATCTAATTTTAATGGACTTTTTTTTCACTGTAGCAATGTTTTGATTTGAAACTGAATAATGGATTGTCTCTACAGCGGTTATTTCATTATTGGCTTTTTTTTTGCCAATTCTAATATAATTTTATAATTTATGTATTTATTGAGATATTTCTGAATACATTATTTTTTTAAACACAATTTTGGGGCTCTACAGTTAATGCCACTAAAATGAATACATTTTCTCTGCAACTTAGTAAGTTTTCTTCTTCAGATGGGTGCTATGACATTTGATAACTGCAATTACTAAAAGGAATACTGTGAAAGTATTGATAGCCTATTGCCTGATTGATTGACTGATCATGATTCACATTTTTTGTATGTATTGAAACCTCAGTCATGTAAACAGAACAAACTGGATTCATATTTCAATATTCTAAGTACTAACATACTGATCAACTGTCCATGTCCATTATGTACAGTTTAAGAGCTATATACAATAATGCATTTAAGGGGAAGTTTTTGAAAGCCACCCATCCCTCCTCAAAACATTTTGATGTTGTTTCTATATGATTATAAGTTCCTCTCAAATCATGCCAATTAACATGAGGAAATGCTTCTGTAGGTTATTTCACAATGTGTTATTTATTTACCTTTTTCTTATTGGACATATTCCGTATCATAAGTCTACTGCCTAGTTTCATCAGCTATAATGGCACAGAAAAATACATTTTAAAAAGTCGTTCCAATGATGTTGTATACTCCTAGATTGTTGCATTGTACTGTAGGTATGTGGCCTCTTCTCAGCACAAAACCATTTACATATTAATACATTTTACCATAGACAATACCACGTTGGGTAGATTGAAGCACATTGCAGTGTGTGTGTGTGTGTGTGTGTGTGTGTGTGTGTGTGTGTGTGTGTGTGTGTGTGTGTGTGTGTGTGTGTCAGTGTGTTTGAGTATCTCTCTGAGTGTTCGCTGGCATCTTGTTGCCATTCAGGAGATGACACATTGTAGTGGGTCATAAACAGCGGCTTCATTAGCCTGTTCAGGCAGTGCGTTACGCGCTACATTTAACCACCTCTGCCCCCAGCGCTCCTCCTGCACCTCCTCCGCTCCTCCTGCACCCACAAACCAGTCACCAGAGAGCACAATTAAATTTCATGACTGCGCATATTTGCTATTCCCGTTTCATTTATTACAAAGGGCATTCTTTAATGTCCTTTTTTTTTGTCTTTCTCTCCAAGAAAGGTATTTCCACTTAAGCGAGGCATGACTGATACCGAGGTAGAGTTACCAGGCGACGGCTAATTTAATCAGAGGTAAAAAATTCACAAGCAGGTTTTTCTTTTTTATCGCCTCGTCAGAGAACTACAAATGCCTCCCAGAAGAGGATATACGGTCTGAAACAGGGGGCAACTTTCTATTTGTTTCCAATTTGTAGCATTTAGAATAAAGCCAAAGATAATAAATAGGTTTGAGTGCTCGGGCACTGTGGGATAAGTGGTCGTGTATCTCTGCTTTATCTCTGAACAACGCAGGGAACACACAACATGTCAGGAGAAAATTAAAAAAATAAGTCTTGTATTATGGGACCAAAGAGGAAGAGACCCTTGACTACATATTTTACATGGTACATGAGTTCTATACACCAAAATATATGATGCAGGTTCCCCCAAAACCTTCACCATACAAGTACACAAATGACTTATGCACAACACTATACAGGCAAAACACTAGTGACTCCCCTGTTCCGTACCACCACACCCACTATAGAATTATATTAAAAAAAATCCAGAATAAAACATCAAATTAATTCAACCTGCGTTCGTTTCCATACCTGTGATACATCATTTTTCATAGTACATTTTAATTGGTGGACTTGATTGAAGATGCATTTATGAACTTTGGAGGGTGAATAGAGGTTAACACTAGAGGTTAAACGTGTCCCGACTCTAGCTCCATATTTGATGCACAAACATGAGACTGATAACCTGTCTTACTGTCGTTTTTGTATATTTAAATTTATTAGTGATTACATTTTCATTCTCAATCAGTCTTTCAGCAGGATACAACGAGAGACTTCTCAAATGTGCTTGAAGACATTTGACTACCTAGAATGTAGGTGATTGATGAAAAACATTGGGTAAACCATGAAATTCAGAACCGTGGGTGTTTTCCAACTAAAAAAAAACTGTAACCTGACCAAAACGTTTGAATTATTTTGCTGACGTTCTGTGATTTGACCATTGCCCATGCGCAATGTTGATGCTGAATCAATACATAAGGTGCAGCTCTAGTAGCAATGAGAAAAGAAGCGGGTTGCAGAGGAATAAAGACTTCAGCAGACCAGTAGTTTATGTAATTTATAGCACCGATCAGAGACCTTCCAGCATTCTGGTAAATGTGTGTGTTATTAGTGTGGCTCAACACATGGTGTGACCAAACATCCTCATGAAATGTGCTCATAATTAAATATATTAAAAGCTTTATCTCATAAAATATCTAGTGTATTTGTGAATAAGTGTGTAGCATGTACTATACCTTGTAGTACAATGTTACAAGGAACATGCTATTCTTCTTGACACTTTTTGCTTGCACGTGTTGATGCCTGTTTATGATGAACATTAACCTGCCGTCCAATCCAATTTTGCTAAAATACCTGCATACGCTAAGCTCCAACTCTAACTAATATCTGACTAATAATTAGTCTGTTCTGTGTCTTAATTATAAGCAAAGAGAAATTTACAATGAACAAAATACAAATTTTGAGCTGATTTAGCCGCTGACCATCCTTTTTGATGGCTAATGTGACAAACACTGCCGACCGCAGATTTGATCAGCTGTAGATTCATTAACGTTAGTTTGGTGGGAAAGTTCATGGCAGGCCAAGTAGATACTTCTTCTGTCTGTTAACGTTCTCTCTGCAAGCCAGAGTCTGTCCTTGATCATTTGTAAGGAAAAGGAAATCAGTCTCATTGAGATGAATGCATTTAAACAAGGAAAGCATCAACATATAACAGTATCTTTCTAGTCTCATGTCTATTAGTGCTATGCTCACTGGTTAACACAAGTAAAGCCACAAATTACACCTTATTTTCAACTGTGGTGTGTTCACAAAAAGAAACGTTAAACTCAAGTTTATTTTGAATATATATTGGAGGATATAGCAAGCTTTCCGCCCATGCAGCAGGAGCCAGGGACTTGTGGGAACGCTATCCTAACGAAGGGCGATAAAGAAAAAGTGTCTGCTACACTGTTTATGGCCATGAAATACTGAGGGGGTACGAGAACGGCCTCATGTACGCTCACCGCTAAGAGGCTTGTTAGAATGAGCCAGGTCCAGAGAAATGGACTGCTGGGGCCGCTGGGGACCCTGGCAGCAATCACACACTCCTGTTTACTCCACAAATTGGCCCCTGAGAGGGGGCGCGGGCGTCTGTAGCGCCTAGTTAAAGTGATTGAGGTGACTCCTAGCCATTGATTTTCTCTTCGTCTTCGCCGTTCTGCCCGGCCACCCTTGACCGTGTCCCGTGCTCCCTACAGGCTAGTTTAGCTGCCCCCCCGGCATGCCTTTAAATCACATTAAACTGTGGTTAAACTTTGGCCGTGACTAAAAGACAACCGTCATTGATGAGGTTCTCATGCTTTAAGAGCTTCATACGTCTGAGTAAAAGCCCCGACCGCCGGGCTTATTGATCGCGCGGTCCTCAGGCATTAAGGTTCAACTTGAATACAGATAAGAGAATGTAGAGAACAACAAATTCAGATTGCACTCCAGGATTTGTTTCTTTTCCATAAATGCACCAGTGATACTGATTAAACTAATCAGACTGCTAATGAAAAATGCCTCATTGAGAAAATACAGCAGGCTAAAGGTTAGATTTTTGCACATAGATAAGACGCCCACTGGCTGAGGAGTAGGTAAAAAAAATGTATTCCCTCGTTCTCACTCTAAATACCCCAACATCTGATGAGTAATGATGCCTATTTTTCTTTCAATTTACCCGATATAGTAAAGGCAGCCAAGCGTGCCACTTCATTAAGTTAATTAGGCTAACTTAATTACAGTCTTTCACAGGTCAAGCGATGGAGCTTCTGATTGATGGCGCAGCGTGTAAAGGTAATCTTCCTCTAAATCGGGAATGACATCGACACGAACATCAGCCGCTGAAAAAACATCAAAAATGACAAACACTTAAGGTACATTTGCCTCATAAACACCCAGTAGTGAAAAATAGGCAAAGACTATCTTTAAACACATAACTGCCACATACACATAAACAGAGCTGAATATACTCCGAGGTCGTAAAAGAACTTCAAACACAAACTGATTGCTGTGTGGGAGTGGGCCTGTGGCTGTGGAGGAAGGGAGGAAAATGAAACTTTTTACGGACAGTAATTCCAACAGTTGCAATCCTTTTGATGACAACAAGTCTGAGTGCAGCTAAAGTAGTGCATCCCACACAAGTTCACAGTTGAGTACTTTAAACACTGCCTGGGCAACTTTAAGAGCTTTTGGCATTTCAAACCTTTTATCCAAATCTTCTGGTGTGATTCACCATGGAGCCCATGGTGCCAGGCGGCACTGCAAGGGTGTAAATAAAGCCTTAAACAAGCACCCCTTGGCACGGTAACAGGCTTAAATTAAAGGCCATCCGTATATTAAGGCAACACTGTCACTTTACTACTGAAATCAATTCAGCGAGGGCCTGTGGCGACAGCGGGAGGGATGTGGCCTTGGTCAGAGCGGGGTTTATCTGAGCCGAGCAGGCTGGAAGAAACACAGCGTCTATAATGAACTCAAGCCTGTCTAATAAAGCCTTTTATTGCCCCTTCGCACAACAGAAACAACGTCTGCATCGGCACCAGCGCTCACCTCCTGCATCTGCCTGCAACACTGTAAACCAGCAGCTCCTCTGTAATTACTACTGCTGCACACACATCTCAACAATACGAGCACATCATAGGGACAAATCATTAGTTAGAAGAGTTCTGTTGTTCAATAGTCCCAGACAATAAGACAATAACCGATGATAGCAAAAGCACTTGTGTCTTTGGATTGGTTTTCTTAAGCTGGAAAATATAGTAGTATAGTATTAACTTTGTTGTACATTTATATTTGGTTTGGTCACAGACAAAATACAAATTCCATGAAAATCACTAATATGTGTCAACAATGAGTGACAATGAGTCTGGGATGTGCCAGATTCAAACAGACTTGGTGTTGTGCTCCTTGATGACTGTTTCCCCTGGTTGGAGAAACAAACAGGGCTCTGAGTAACCAGATTCAGAACTGATATGTAATCTTCATTTAGCTAGCTAGCTACTGAGCTACATCCTTTAAAAGCAGTGACAGAAAAACTTGCCACAAAAACCGCGATGAGCTCGGAGGTGTGACTTCCGGAATGAACATGGTGACATGCCAGTTTGATCATCTGCATAATTGCAAAATGCCCCCAAGACAAAGTTGAGAACCTAACTTTTTGTGGACAAGTTTGAATTTTGAACGAGAGCTCAAAATTCTAATGTCTTTCAGCATGCTTTCTAGTGGCTAGATTCAGGAGATCATTAGATCAGAATCCAAAGATTAAAACGGCATATAAATGGCCACATGGTGACATTGTCTGCACCAAAAACCAGTAATTCTAGCCTGACTTTATTCCCAACATTCTGCTTAGTACCAGACAAAAAGTGAGGGGCGTGCACCCGTAGGTGCTAAACCGATGGTACACTGTTAATAAGTGTGACCTCTGTCACAGCCATTGGCAGTTGCACAGCCTGTTATTCAGGTTGGTTTGATTGGTTGCTATATTCTAGCTTTTCTTAAATAACAGTATTGCTGTCCATGTTATACTTGTATTCTAACTAACAAACCGCTTCACTCTTTGGTGCACTTCAGAAACAGGTTGGCTTTCAAACAACACACTTAACCAAAACTGTGCTCAGCATCAAATACTGTAAGATAGTTTGTGTCGCTTCCTGCATACCTCTCCCTTTAGATGTCAAACGTCACCTCTCAGATAAGAGCAGTGGCTACGGGGGGCTCAAATCACTTCCTGTACAACTCTTTGTAACAGAGTGCCAGGCAGAGGGGTTGACCATCCGCTATCTCTGCCAGCAGCTATATCTCAGTCGCAATGATCAGGTAATACTGTGCACTTAATGCTGGCATTTAAAAAAAACATTTTCCCCCCATAGGCAAAAACGGTGCATGACTTGGCATTTAACAGCAGATAAAAAAAACTTTCCTTAAATACAGCTCTCATCTCAAAGTGCTTTTTAGATGCCCTTAGTGGAGTCAATTATCTCCCTACACTTGCTATTACTGAGACACTCTGAGCACCTCGTGCCTTAAAAAGGTCTGTACACCATGCTTTCTCAAAAATGTCACATTCTTCACTGCCTCTCAGAATGTAGACCCTGCAACATTAGAAATGGCGTACACGTGTTGGCTTCTTTCACCCATTTGTTGCTTAAATATGCCTCTTCAATGTGCCAGAAGAACTCAAAAGGAATATTTAAGATCCTTCAGGATAAGAAAACATTGACCCCTTATGTATATTTCTGACGCTGAATATAAACAGATTGAAATAACCGAGGCTTTGAGCAGCCTTACAGTTATTGAACACAAGTGATCTTTGCTTGCAAAGGAATGGAGAGAAAAAACGTTCACACTAATTTGTCACATCAACACAGCAAGCGTTATTCTCCTGTCACCAGTGAAATGT
The DNA here is from genome assembly GCF_027596085.1 of Anoplopoma fimbria. Lineage (NCBI taxonomy): Eukaryota > Metazoa > Chordata > Actinopteri > Perciformes > Anoplopomatidae > Anoplopoma > Anoplopoma fimbria. The sequence continues at coordinate 14,198,991 of NC_072458.1, forward strand.
CGACCTGCTCCGGGGCAGAGAGAGCTGAAGGCAAGTGGTTCTCCCATTTGATGTTAACAAGTAGGAGGGAGGGGGATGAGGATGGGAGCAACTTCATAGGGACCACATACTCCAGAGGGAATAAAGAACCAAAGTCTAGGAGGTGGCAAAATGAGGGATATGACACAGAGAATTGAGAGGGAGAGAGAGCCACAGAGACCGGCCTAATACTCACTATTTGTCTTTACTGCTAAAAGTCTGCAGCATAAAAGTATAAGATGTGAAGTAAAGGCAACGATAAAAGAGGAAAATACAGTCTAGAATAGGTTTCATTCGACATGGGAATTTGAATTGTACAGATCATAAAACTCTCGTATATTGATGGCTTGTAACAAGCATCGATCTTCAAGGCATCTGATGAACAATGCTGTCTTGTCCAGATCGGAAAGCACTGATATAATTTTTGGAAGGCAATGACAAAGGTTTTTTGTTGATTTCATATAGATCTAGTTTTTAGCAACATAGCCTTCAGTTATTGTTACATTAGTTAGATAAACATAAGTTAGGGATGATCAAATCAAACTTTTTTTGATCTTTGTTCAGGGTCTGTTGTTGCCGATTATCTGTGGGGATGTCCTTTCCTCTACTATAAAATATCTATCGACGGAACTCAGAGGGATCATTTTCATTCACTGACATGAAAATGCTGTGGCACTAAAGTCTGTAAGTTATCCCTAGTTCAGTTGAACAAATTTTTTCCAGCATCGAGCATTGGACATTTTGCAAACAACACAGGAATTAAATTGACATTGAACACAATTACGGCTGATGCTGTAATTTGCTGTCTGGCAGAGTATAATTGTACAAAGGAGGTTGATGTCAAACCACTAGAATAATGACTTGTTCCATTTCTGAACACAACTTCTGATGGCTGTGCAAATTCACATCATAGTTTAACAAACAGCTGGAGCTAGAGCCCTTTAAAGCCAGCACCAAAAAGGAAAGGGATTCTTGAAATGGTCAATTGCATGGGCTTCTACTGAAGGGATTGGTATATGGAGGAAAAATATTTACTTGAACCAGAATCAGGTACATATACAGTATACCGATAACTAAATATAATTTACCAACCGAATTAAATGGATTCCATGTTATGGCAAAAATCTAAAAGAAACTAACTAACCAAGGGTATAAGTACGTCAATATGCCTGTAAATGCAGGACAAAAGAACCATGCTGAGGTTCATTAGACATTAGAATGGAATCCCAAAGTACTTGAAGTAACCCGAAATCCCTTTTTGGATATAAGAGGATGTTCACATCTGATACTGGATTATGCTGCCTGGACTGATGCTCTTATTCCGATTTTCTATGCCTCAGTTATGCCAAAGAGTACAGATCAGACCATCAGGTGTGTAGGATTAGTGTGTTTATGAACACCATAGAATGTCAAATAAAATAAAAAATGTATTGCACCCAAAAAAATGTAATAGTGCATTTCAAAACAAATCAGATTTTTTTCAATTCGATTTTAACATGGGGACCACTTAACAATTTAAAGAGAGCTTTAACCTTCTGGTTTTCTTGATAATGTTCCATTCCTGTGCTGTAGCATCTCCACTTCAGCTTTTATAATTGATTTCTCATGCGCCAGCATCAATGAGCCCCCATATCCCACATAGATGGGGCATAACAGGACAGATTACTAGTTTCTAGAGGGATAGAAATGGGCACACATTCATCAGTTAGGTTGAATGGCAGCAGAGTGGTCCCTTTATTGGAAGATAATTGATTAAATACAAGCAAAGAACTAAACTACATTTTTTTAATTATTGTGCAGGGTTTAAAAAAAAAGAAAATCGTATTCTGCTGTTGAGGATACATTTTTGAGATTTAGAGCCGCTGTACTGTATTTTATTTTCAAGTGAAAAGACCTTTGCAGATACCAGGTAAATGTAGCCTACTTGTGTTAGCTCTGGGCCTAACAAACATTTTCAAATAATAAGTGGGGAAGCAGGAACTGTCACTGAGTGGAAACGGATGAGAAGACCTCTAGGAACATGTATCGCATCCACATATGCATCCCTGTACATGTGCTAGACATTCATAATGTACAAACAACAAAAGAACCTGCTCATGAAACATTGCTTAAATAGGCCCTATTATGCTATTTTCCAGGTGCATATTTCTATCTCAAGTTACAGTTACAACATGTTTACATGCTCATAATCCGCCTTGTTTTTCTCATCCTGGCTGTCCTGCAGCACCTCTTCTCACCCTCTCTCTGAAATGCTCCGTTGTAGCGCTTACTCCACCCTCCAGAAAGCAAAGTCTGCCCTGATTGGTCAATGTTTCACATTTAAAAAAACTTTCCCTCCAGAGTATAACATACGAACAACACTCACAGCGGGATTCGATCCTGGGCCTCCTGGGTAACAAACTGCTGTCTTAACCACTACACCACAGTAGATGTGAACTTCAGCTCCGTCTCTCTCTTTTGTTGTTTGAGGGCCAAAATAGCTGGAGAGTCTTACGTCACTTCTGTAACATTGTGATCTCATAAAGTTACGGAAGTGAAGGAAATAATTCAATGGAGCCGTTTCAGGCAGCTCAGGAGCAGTGTTTCTGAGGGGTAGGGTAACTCCTTTTAGGCGTGGACTTCAGGTTTGACACTCTACGGACCTTTTACATGTAAAAATATATATATAACATTACATTTACATTACATTACAGTCATTTAGCAGACGCTTTTATCCAAAGCGACTTACAGGAAGTGTATTCAACATAGGTATTCGAGAGAACTACTAGTCACCAGAAGTCATAAGTGCATCTCCTTTCTTAAACAAGCATCTCAAAGCATAAGCCAGAGCAAAAGTATAGTGCAGAGGCAGATTACTACAAAACACACTAAAGGAGAGGGAAAAAGTGGAAAAGCATAATAGGGCCACTTTAAAGGAGCAAAAGGTGGTCCACAAGGTACCTTTATAGGTACTATGGAATGTATCTAGTCGGCTGCCCTTACGTTGCATCTCTCTTCAGTTGGCTAGTTATTCATTATTATTAAGTTATTATCATGGCTCAAGTCAGTCATTTGGCAAGCTTGCCAACTAACCTATCCTCTCAGGTTCGTAACTTAAGCTGATCGAGTAATTTGCAATCGGCAAGCTAGCCAATTTATCAGCCAGATCAGCCCATGGAGTCTGGATGAATTATCATTCGTTATCCACTCTAGACAGTATTTGGCTAAGTTAGCTGCATACTATAGGAGCTGTAGCGGAGCTGAATAGAGGTAAGGCACTCCGAAGCAAGCATCAAATAAATATCCTTTGGGTTTTCTTGGCCAAACTGTCCAAAGACATAGAAATCAGTCCACAAGCTGTTATACACAACCGAGTAAGTCTTGGAAGTTCTCTTTTTAAGTTACAATCCTTTCACACATTGGCAATACAAAGCCATTTCACATAAATTGCTTCACATTGTACATTTAACAAGTGCTGCACTGTGAAACATTAAATCTATAAAAAACGTCTTTCTCAGCTGTTTAAACATAAATTTTGGCCTCATAATTTGTCTGTTTGAATTGAACGTGTGCCTCTTTTAAATTGTGAATGTGCTCAGTCAGAACTGTTTGACTTACCCACTGTATCTAGTTTTAGTGACCATTGGATCCCATTGTGCTGACGGTTTGAATTCCACTCAGACAATGGTAGCTAGTCAGCCTTGCTTGCTAATATTAGCACTGATTCCCACTGGCATTACTTTTTCTGTGTGCTGTTACACCTGCTGAGTTGCTGTCAAGCACTGTGTTAGTCCTGTAAGACAAAAAGGGCATGATCTAACAAGCATTAGCCGCGTCTCTTTCATGGATCCAGTTACACTAATGGGAAAAAAAACAACCTTTAAGTCAGTCTCACGGTTGTAATTTAGAGTCAGAGATTTTGCCAATTTGTTACTGCTACGATATCTCTGGAAAAAGAACAACAGACATAACAACAGACAAGGGGCAAATGTCTGTGAAGCCGCCACAGGCGCATTGAAACAAAATCTATCCATCCATCCATCCATTTCCTTCCACTTATCCTAGATACAGTGGGTAAGGAGGGTCCTCCAGACGTCCTTCTCCCCAGCAACACTTTCCAGCTCCTCCTGGGGAACCCCAAGGCGTTCCCAGGCCAGACGAGATATATAATCTCTCCAGCGTGTTCTGGGTCTACCCCGGGGCCTCTTACCAGTTGGACGTGCCTGGAAAACCTCTAAAGGGAGGCGTCCAGGAGGCATCCTGATCAGATGCCCGAGCCACCTCAGCTGGCCCCTTTCGACGCGAAGGAGCAGCGGCTCTACTCCGAGCTCCCTCCGGGAGCCCAGCCACCCTACGAAGGAAGCTCATTTCGGCCGCTTGTATTCGCGATCTCATTCTTTCGGTCACTACCCAAAGCTCATGACCATAGGTGAGGGTTGGAACGTAGATGGACTGGTAAATCGAGAGCTTTGCCTTACGGCTCAGCTCCTTCTTCACCAAAACGGTCCGGTACAACGCCCGCATCACTGCTGACACTGCACCGAACCGCCTGTCCATCTCCCGCTCCATTTTACCCTCACTCGTGAATAAGATCCCGAGATACTTGAACTCCCTCGCTTGGGGCAGTGACTCACTCCCAACGCAGAGGGTGCAATCCACCGTTTTCCGGAAGAGAACCATGGCCTCAGACTTGGAGGTACTGACTCTCATCCCGACCGCTTCACACTCGGCTGTGAACCGCCCCAGTGCGTGCTGAAGGTCATGTTCTGAAGAAGCCAACAGAACCACATCATCTGCAAAAAGCAGGGATGTGATTCTGAGGTCCCCAAACCGGAAACTCTCCTCCCCCGGCTGCGCCTTGAAATCCTGTCCATGAAAATCACAAACAGGATTGGTGACAATGGGCAGCCCTGGCGGAGGCCAACACGCACTGGGAACAAGCTCGACTTTGTGCCGAGTATCCGGACACAGCTCTCACTTTGGTCATACAAGGACCGAATGGCTCGTAGTAACGAACCAGGTACCCCATAGTCCCGCAGTACCCCCCACAGGACTCCCCGAGGGAGTCCACAAAACACATGTAGACTGGATGAGCAAACTCCCATGCACCCTCCAACAGACCTGCAAGGGTAAAGAGTTGGTCCGCTGTTCCACGTCCAGGACGGAATCCGCATTGCTCCTCCTGAATCCGAGGTTCGACAATCGGACGGAGCCTCCTTTCCAGCACCCTGGAGTAAACTTTCCCGGGGAGGCTGAGCAGTGTGATACCCCTATAATTGGAGCACACTCTCCGGTCCCCCTTTTTGAAAATGGGAACCACTACCACTCCACAGGCACTGTACCCGACTTCCACGCGACAGTGAAGAGACGTGTCAACCAAGACAGCCCAACAATGTCCAGAGCCTTTAGCATCTCCGGTCGAATCTCATCCACTCCTGGCGCTTTGCTGCTGAAGAGCTTTTTAACTACCTCAACGACCTCCGCCAGGCATATGGACGAGTCTTCCCCTGAGTCTTCAGACTCTGCCTCTTCCACAGAGGACGTGTTGGTCGGGTTCAGGAGTTCCTCAAAGTGTTCTTTCCACCGCTCGACAATATCCCCAGTCCGGGTCTGCAGTTCTCCCCCCCTGCTGAGCACAACCTGAGAAAAGCCCTGTTTCCCCTTTCTGAGTCGTCTCACGGTTTGCCAGAACTTCCTTGAGGCCATTCGAAAGTCCTTCTCCATGGCCTCGCCGAACTCCTCCCACACCCAGGTTTTTGCCTCAGCAACCGCCGCAGCTGCCGCCCTTCTGGCTGTCTGGCTATTATTTTTCTAATTCAGTTTGTTCAAATAATCAAAAAGGGAGCCATACACACTTTTTCTGTATTTGCATCAATAGTTCAGTAGCTAATTTAGGCAATTTATTTGGTTTTACAACACAGCTGCAAGTACCAAACACCCTCCTCCAAATCCCCCCCTTCTCCTCAGTTGCTTTCTGAGCAATGCACACATAACTGTTCACACTCACCTTGGAGGAAGATGTGTCACACTCCTGGCAGATCCAGCCGTATCCCGTCTGCTTGGGGGATTTCTTCAGCGGGGGGTCCAGACACCCGAAGTGATAGCAGAGCCGGCACTCGTCACACCTGGACAGGGAGGGCACGCGTTACGCCTCGCATAAATAAAGCAACCCGTCCTCCTACAGTGACGAGGCCAGCTAAGGGAGCTGTGATGGATGAGGACAAGGCAGCTAGTTGTCAGTCATGAGACTTTGTTAATGCATTCCAGAGTCCCTCTAATCACTCCGGTCCCTTGACCTTACACAGCCATTGACTGTCCAATGGTTCATATCAGCAGTCAGATAAATACAGGCCTTGTTAAGTGTCAGATATATGACTGTCAGGTCTCCTAAAGCTGAAATGAGTCTGTGTCCTCAGGTGAAGTAACAACGGTCAGACAACACACAGGAAACACTGAAAGACTTGAGGGAAATTTGCCCGCAGAAGATGATGCAGAGGATCCCTCATTCACTGAATGTTTAAAGCACTGATAGATACGTCCAGAATGATGCTATTAATCTTTTTAATGGGTAAAACTGTTTGATGTTACTCACATAATATGAAAATGAGTGTGAAACCAATCGCACACTGAAGAAAACACAGCCAGCAGCCAATCTTACAAGTTGATCAGCAAAGTGGACAAATCAATCAAATTTCTCTGTGTCACAGCAGACCTTCTGTCACACACTGTCTGTAGTTAGATCATTCCTATCAAAGATTTATGATCTAGCTTAGCGTAACGACTAGAAATAGCTGGCCTGGCTCTGTCCAAAGATTAAAAGTACACCTACCAACACCTTTAAAGCTCTTGTGCATAAAAAGTAATGTGAAAACAATAATTTGCGGTTTTAGCAGGAGTTGTGCGTTGGAATTATCTATATACAAACAATATCTTATCCATCTGCTCATAATTCAATGAGCATAGGTTTCTGATGGTACCAATCTGACTCTGGGTAGATGAACACACAGTCATTGCACCCAATTTTGACCCGATGATGGCGCTAGATGAAAAGTCAGAGGCTCATCCAAGTGATTACAGTTCATCCTGAGAGGAAAGGGAGTGACTGAAACAAACAGTATGCCAAACCATCATTGTCAAAATTCTATACCACTAAAGTACATTTTCTTTTGAGAAGTGCTAGTGTCATGGCAGGTTTCTCTGCACTGCATGTCCACTCTTAAACCACATTTGGAGTGGATTTATATATTTAGAGTGGGTGTTGTGCATTTCAAAATGTATGTCCTCTACTTCTTGACCTTTTTATCAGCGCATTGTGAAATTTGAAAATAGAGAAAGTCAAACATGTTTTTGCTAATGTGATAGAAGGAGATATGTTAACACCATCATATAGGCCTATTTGGGGACCAAAGGCCCTTTCACGACTGATGTCGTGAAAAATATGATTGAGCATGTTTGCAACGGATGTGGCCTTTTTCCCCAGCCATCCAGACCAGTTAGAAAGCTTTAAACATCGAATTATAGCTGTTCACAGCATCAAACTGTATAGTTGTGGCATGTTGGGTTGTCAGAATCAATACTCTTACATTAGAGTACTGAATTACGACAGGATCATGACCTTTTTAGACAAACAGCAGTGAAAGAGTGACCGTGTAAACTGATGACTTTCAGCCAAATGCGTCAGCGGTTGCTCGTATTAACTGACATGGTTGGGGTGGATAATAGACACAGATGAGTATGTATTTAAAATTGATTAAAAGGTTTCTATGAGGACACCTACATGTTCTGTTCATGTTTCCAACAGCTGCTGTCACTACAAGCAACTGCGACACATTATGCTAAGAGTCCCCTCTGGGCGACTGTGGTTCAGTGGTAGAGCAGGGTCGTCGTCCAATCAGAGGATCAGCGGTGATGACAGTGGTCGGAAAACTAGAAAAGCACTATACAGGTACATGTCCATTTACCATTTAAACCGAATCTATGGCTGCAAGCTATAGCTGTGTTGACTACCACCGAACTGATCATAAATGCTTGTGTTTATGAGGCCCATTTTCAGACTCAATAAAGTCAAAACTCTGAGTCTTTGCTATGGTGTTTTTGACGTTCTGTACGTGACCACAGATAACATGGTCTTCATACAACGGTTCCGATGATATCTTATGAAAGAAATTGCTTCTAATTTCCAATTATTAGACGCATATGATCCTTTAGGAATAGATTGTGGTTGGGTTAATATAACTACGGAAGTACGCAAGTTATGTAACAAAAACATCAACATTGACTTCTCATGGGGATCGAACAGCGGTCTCCTGGCTGAAAGATCACTGTTTGTTGGATCAGTCTGCCACACCTCCCGACAGCTGCACTGTGTTGTATGCTTTTGCAGTCTTCATACTTTCTCGTTCAAGATTAGCTGGATAACATCCCAATTTTTTATGGGATATCTACAAATTGCCGTGCATTAGTTTTGTCGGTATAGCCAAGAATGCTGGATGAGAGCAGCCTGACCACAATACCCACTCACTTATAGCACACAGAACAGGAAAGTCAATTTGTTTAGGTTGAATTTGCGATCTTGTGAGCTATTGATTCATCATTGCATTTTACTTGGAAAGGGTCTATAAAATGATGGAAACAAAATGAAAGCCTTTGGGAGTGCAAGACCAAGTAAAAGCTCATCAAATGTGCTATTGTATTGTAATGTCAGCTACAGGTAGAGTTATTCACTTTTGGTATTGTCTTGCAGAAACATATTATAGACCATATCCTGCAAGCTCTGAATGGATGAAATGTCTTCCGGTACGATGCTTTACATTTACAGAGAACCACAGTGATTATTTGATTCCCCACCTCCCCCTGTAGTGTTAGTCCTGTTCAAATGGGGCTATAGATTGAAATTTCATTCATACATATCCCGCGGTGTTCTCAGTACATTGCTCATTTGTAGTTCACAGGTTATAAATTGATCTTGAACTCTACCCTGAAGAGAACTAAAGTCTTAAAAAGTCTCTCTGAACCGCGCTGATACACTTGTGCTTATTGTCCTGTTGTTTTACTCTCCATGTCTTTAAACCCCTCACGCTGTCCTGCTTTGCCCAGTAATGGAGACGAATGGAGAGGGTTCAGGTTGACCTCCCTGGCTGTTAAACTGTTATCAGATTTCCATTGGAGAATGTGAATCTCCTTCATTGATTAGGACATAATTGGCTCTAATTGTGGACTGTGAGTGTGTATGTGTGTTTACCAGGCCGGGGGGAACTCGTTGAAGGGCAGTCAGCCTCATAAATGATTAAAAGAAAAGCCTGCTCTCTTTGTGCTGCAGTCACGGGTCAATCTCTCCTCGCTCAGATACTCCCATGCTTTTAATGTAGTTTATTGGGTGTCAACGCAGAATTGACTTCCCTTAGCTGTTTCTTGCTGTGATGTGTTTTACTAGCTCTGCTGACAGTAAATGAGATTTGTGGAGATATATTTAATAAGTGAAAGATTATTATAATGTACTTGTACTGCATAGGGTTAAACATAAATTAATTTAAAGGTGTCCTGGTGGACTAGCAGCCTAGAGGCCTTTTCATTCCAAAGGCAAACAAATTGTATAAATCCAAAGGCAAACAAATTGTATAAATCCAAAGGCAAACAAATTGTGCAAATAAATTGTGCAAATAAATTGTGCAAATAAATTGTGCAAATACATCTCAAACCCATCTATATGAGCCTATTAACACTGAATGGGAAACATTTGTTTCTCACACACTGCTGGTTTTTTTCTCCGCAGTTGTTTTAACTTTGGCAAATTAAGGATGACAATAAGAGCAAACCAAGCAATAAAACAGAATTTTGCTCACTCTATCATCATATTATCTGGGCTGTCCATTTCATGGCAGCTGGATTCTTGTGATATTACTAGATGATAAAAGGTAAATGGACTTGTTTAGCGCTTCAAATCCATTCATACACTGATGACATGGGCTACCATGCAAGGGGCCACCTGACCATCATGACTATCTCACTTTCACACCCATTCATACATCATAGCACAGCCTTCGGGAGAATTTCGGGTAAAGTGTCTTGCACAAGGACACATCGACATGGACTGGCCGAGCCGGGATTGAACAGTCGATCTAATGATTGTATCACGAGATCAAACAAAATCTACTCTACTCAGGCTTGGAGTAATGACTTTGTGTCCAGACCAATCAGCGTCCTGTGAGGAGCTACTGGCAGCTACGGCGGGGCTGAAGTGTGTGTGAAACGACATGGAGAGGTGACCGTTGGTTCAAAACAACAATGGTGAATCCTGCAAAAGTTAGCGTAGACGCTTCAATAGCATCAGTAATATGAGAAATGGAGAGAATCCCTTAATTAAAAGAGGAGCAAATTAGGGCACTGAAGGTACTTCTCCATGGGAAAGATGTTTTCTCTCATCTCCTGACTGGCTTCGGCAAGAGTTTGATTGACAGATGGCTCACCCAATTCCCTGCCAAGTATTCTGTGCCTGCCCTTTTCCTGTCCTGGTTCTGTGTGACAAACCCTCATGCACTTTATTTAAATATAAGGCGTTCCCCATGTTTCTGTGATTACCTGCTTTTTAAGAAAATAAATATATACATTTCATATGGATGTAGAATAGCAGTTAAACATTTGACTTAAATTATATTTGAGACATTCAAGTGCATTATATTAAATTAAATCTGCAAGCCAATGAGAAACAAGTATAAATGTGTTTTAAGAATCCACATATTTTCATCGGACATCACACGCATGCACGCACGCATGCACGCACGCACGCACGCACGCACGCACGCACGCACGCACGGATGCACGCACCATTTCATGTTCAGGAAGCTGCTGAGCCACTCTCCTCACCTCAGTCAATAAAAAGAACAGGATTTATTGAATCAGTGGGAGATCAGCGCTCCTTCACACTGATTCTGTTTCATTCTGTTGGGATGTTCTGTCTTTTCATGCTGTGGTTTCACGATGAATATCATGAAATCACATTATACGCTCCGTCCAAGAGGCTGTCTTGTTCTTGATTTATGGCAGCCAGTGTTTGGATATCAATTACTGGTCCTCACCAACAAAGCCAACTTTGAGTTGGACGTGTGTGTTGAAAGGAATTAGGCAGTTTGATGCTGTCAGATATGATGGCTCTACAGGAATTTCAATATGGTGAATGGAAAGTGTGCCTCTGGCTTTGTCTGAGGCTGACGTTCCACAGGAAGGGCTGGGAACACGTCCAGTCGGAACATAAGGGAGTCTGCTGGTGGTTAGGGGTCACATTCATTTTGTTCACTTCATGTTACATTTGTATCCATGAGAATAGTATCTGGGAGCAAACCAAAAGCAGATTTCTGTCATTCAAATTCCGTAATGATCTTGCATACAATTAGTAATGTAATAAGTGATTTTATAACACCTTCAGTCAAAAGAGCTTCAAAATGTATTTTTTCTGGATGCAGTTTTGTTATTTTCTGTAGATAACTGATAACAGCCTTGTCTGATAGTAACCAATGTTAATTCAGGAACTAAAAATGTATTTTTTCTCCTGAAGAAAAAATTAAAGGGAAAAATCTGGTGGTACTTTTTATGCTTTTTCCAAATAAATTGGTTTTCGAGCATTTAAATCTCCCACAGTTTGATAACAAAAAAATGACAGGATGCCAATGCATTTATAAATTAATAACTGTGGTTGGTGACAGTTGCTACATTTTCGGGCTTAAACAGCTTTTTCTCTTAAAAAGAGCGAAATTCTACTGAGGAAATAGTTCATATAATAACTGTTCAGTGTGTTCTATGGATTGTCCACAGGAACAGCCACATTGTTTCTGGTGAATTTTTCAAAGCAGGGCAAATCAGACCCCACCTATCTGCTTTGATAGCTGCAGCACATCAAAGACGGTCCCGATCAGAAGACTGTTAGAGCTCTAGTCTGTTACACATGTAGGAAGATAAAGGTGCCCTGTAAAGTATTAGACCTTTAATTAGCACTGGGAGCTGGAGCTGTTTGTCTACAAGCCAGTCACTGTTTTGTTGATCTTGTTCACGATTCTATGGATGATGTGACAGCATTCCACTGATCAATAGGTGACGGTCACATGCCAAGATATGCTGCAATGCACCAGCAAAGGCAAGGGAAGATGCCACAAGCTAAATAGAAAGGATGTGCTGGATTTTAAATGCTTAAAAAATCAGCTTTGCAAATGTTTTATGGGGAGGTTAATGCACACATCAGATTGCTTTGACTTCCAGGATACACAACAGGTTGACTTCTTGTTTTGCCAGTCCAGTACGTTGTACAAGCTTACACCCGTTTGATTTTATGCAAACTAAAAAGTAGCCTACATCAACCTGTGCCAATGGCGTCATGGCACTAAATCCAACTTTCATATCATTAAGAATATGCAATATGACACTGTGATTTACACAATATGTTGTCATATATATTTTGGATGTTATCATGTTATATACTCAGTGTTTTAAGTCATTAAGGTTGAATTGAAAATCAGCAGTGGTGGAAGACGAATCATGCTGGAGCTCATTTTAATCGCTTCATACAGTATACTGATGGGTGGCTTAACCATAAAAATATATATCCAAAACATCAATAAACTAAATAACTAGTTACCTAAGATTTGAAATATGTATCGTAAGGAGTGGAAGGAAAAGCACAATATTATATTTAGATGGCTTTTCTCCCATCGACCTTCAACAATTGACTAACTATTTCTAAGTCTAAACCTTCCACCTGTCTCTTAGACCCGATTCCGACTAGGCTGCTTAAGGAAGTTTTACCTTTAATTAGCAATTCTTTATTAGAGATTATCAATCTGTCTTTACTGACGGGCCATGTACCACAGGCCTTCAAACTAGCTGTAATTAAACCTCTTCTTAAGAAACCTACTCTTGATCCAGAGGTGTTGGCTAACTATAGACCTATATCTAACCTTCTGTTCCTCTCTAAGATCCTTGAGAAAGCAGTAGCAAATCAGCTGTGTGACTTTATGCATAACAATAGTTTATTTGAGGATTTTCAGTCAGGATTTAGAGTGAATCATAGCACAGAGACGGCACTGGTGAAAATTACCAACGACCTTCTAATAGCTTCAGACAAAGGACTTGTCTCTGTACTTGTATTGCTAGACCTTAGTGCTGCATTTGATACCATTGATCACCAAATCCTATTACAGAGATTGGAGCATCTAATGGGCATTAAAGGAACCGCACTTAGCTGGTTTAAGTCGTATTTATCAGACCGATCTCAGTTTATATATGTAAACAATGAAAGCTTGATGAAAACCAGGGTCAGTCACGGAGTTCCACAGGGGTCTGTTCTTGGACCTATTTTATTTACCTTATATATGCTTCCCTTGGGGAATATTATCAGAAAACACTCAGTAAATTTTCATTGTTATGCAGATGATACCCAGTTATATCTATCAATTAAGCCAGACGAAACTAACCAGTTCTCTAAACTTCAAGCATGTCTTACAGACATAAAAACCTGGATGACCTGTAACTTCTTAATGTTAAAAAAAACCAGAAGTTATCCTACTAGGCCCAGATCACCTTCGAAATCAATTATCTAACGATATAGTTTCTCTAGATGGCATTGCTCTAGCATCCAGCACTACCGTTAAGAACCTTGGAGTTATCTTTGATCAGGATCTGTCTTTTAACTCTTATATAAAACAGATCTCAAGGACAGCCTTTTTTCATTTATGTAACATTGCGAAAATCAGGCAAATCCTGTCTCAAAGCGATGCAGAAAAACTAGTTCATGCATTTGTTACCTCTAGACTAGATTACTGTAACTCCTTATTATCAGGCTGCTCTAATAGGTCTCTTAGATCTTTACAGTTGATCCAGAATGCTGCAGCACGTGTTCTAACAAAAACTAAGAAAAGAGATCATATTACTCCAGTATTAGCTTCTCTGCACTGGCTCCCTGTTAAATCAAGAATAGAATTTAAAATTCTTTTACTTACCTACAAAGCTCTAACTGGCCAGGCACCGTCTTATCTTAAGGAACTTATAGTTCCATATTACCCAACTAGAAAGCTGCGCTCAATCAATGCAGGGTTACTTGTGGTTCCTAGAGTATATAAAAGTAGGATGGGTGCCAGAGCCTTCAGTTATCAGGCTCCTCTTCTGTGGAACCAGGTTCCAGTTTGAGTCCGGGGGGCAGACACACTCACCACTTTTAAGAGCAGGCTTAAGACCTTCCTTTTTTGATAGCGCTTATAGTTAGGGCTGGCTCAGGTTCGCCTTGGCCCAGCCCCTAGATATGCTGCTATATGCCTAGACAGCCGGGGGACTACCTAGGATACACTGAGCTCCTCTCTCCTCTTCTCTCACTCCCTCTTTATGTATTAATCTCCTATTTATGCACATTACTGATTTTGCTTCTTCCCCGGAGTTCTTGTGCTTTCTCGCCTGGCAGGTTCCCAGGAATCGGGGTTATATTTGGACTGTCATCGTGCCACCTGCTGAGGCCCTGCTGACACCCACTACTACTACCACTATCATTATTAGTCACATTACTATTGCCTGTACTATTACGCTTATTGACTTGCTTCTACCCTGGAGTCTTTGTGCTTTCTCGCTTCGAAGGCTTCTATAAATTGTGGTTGTACCTGGACCGTGGTCATGCATCCTGCTACAGCCCTGCTGACACTGACTGCTACCACCATTATTATTACTAGTCACATTACTATTACTATTACCTGTACCATTAAGCATTTTAGCTTTACTTCCACCCTGAAGCCCTTTTTGCTTTCTCGCTCTGCAGGTTTCCATGAATCGTTGTGGTACCTGGACCGTAGTCGTGCCTCCTGCTGTGAGCCGACTGACACCCACTGCTACTTCGATTATTATTATTAATCACATTACTATCCCTATTTTCATAATTATAATTCTACTATAATAATTGCTGCTGTTATTATACGTAGTCTTATTATATGAATCATTTATGTCATATACATTGAATGTGTTGTATCTCTGTTATGCTGTTCATTCTGTACACATGACATCTATTGCATTCTGTCCATCCTGGGAGAAGTATCCCTCCTCTGTCGTTCTCCCATAGGTTTCTTCCTTTTTTCTCCCTGTTAAAGGGGTTTTTTAGGGGAGTTTTTTCTGTGCCGATGTGAGGGAAGGACAGAGGATGTTGCATGTGTACAGATTGTAAAGCCCTCAGGCAAATTTGTAATTTGTGATTCTGGGCTGTACAAAATAAACTGAATTGAATTGTCTCTGAAATAGATGAGTAGAAGTATTAAGTAAAATAAATTGGAAATACAAACTAGTAATGTAAGCGTACCTAACAATTTTACTTAAGTCTAATAGAAAGCTCATGTAGTTTTTGAAGTGACAAGACGGGTTCCAGAAGATTTCCACCAGCCAGGGTACTGCCAGCCGGGCAGCACATAACGTCAGTGAGTGTGTGGCGGTGTGGGGAGCGACCACGTGACTGATGGTGCGTATGAAGGCAGCGCTAACGTTATAGCT
This sequence comes from Anoplopoma fimbria, assembly GCF_027596085.1. NCBI lineage: Eukaryota > Metazoa > Chordata > Actinopteri > Perciformes > Anoplopomatidae > Anoplopoma > Anoplopoma fimbria. Next base: position 14,214,495 of record NC_072458.1, read on the forward strand.
GTGAACATAGCCACACTCTTTGAGACCCAAGTCAAGTCCCTGTGTCTTGTTGATGATTAAAGTGAAGGGGGTGTTAGCTCTGAATTAGCAACAACTTGGGCCAAGGCCCTCTTAAGGTGAGCTGACCTTTAAGGTGGACCAGCTTTTCTTAATTTAGTGAGAAGCCGCTCCTCCGGGTTTTTGTGAAGCAGCTGCTGTTTGAAGTGCGACATCTTTAAAAAAATTAAACTGGCCTAACTCTAATACACACAAAGCATTTCAATAGTTACACTGAATGTAAACTTAATGTGGACCTGCCCATTTTCATGATTTCCAAAAATAGAAGTAGCTGTATAAGCTGTCACAACGGTAACGTCTGCAGTTACATTATAAACAAAACATGATCCCTGATGTCAGCAATTAACTGGGTGAGCTTATTACCAGGAACGATGGCAAAAAGCACAAAAACAAAACCCAAGTTGTTATAAACTAGAATGTTTCTTTAAGCAACCAACAGAACATAGTGGGGACCTCCATTTAGACTGAGACAAGCCAAACTCTAATAAACATAAACTAATGGAAGGAAGCCCTATGGCACTGGGCTGAAAAAAAGAAGAAGCTGTGAATAGGTCTAAATATATCATACTGTAGTGTTTACATATTAAGTCCGTTGGATTAACTAAAATCAGAGTTGAAATTTAATTGGCGTAGATAATTGGCATCTTATGAGTTGTAGGGGCATAAGCTAACAGCTGCTGCACATTAGCTCAAATGTGCAGAGGCAGGTGGATCTCGCTCACACTGAAACAAACACACACACACACACACACACACACACACACACACACACACACACACACACACACACACACACACACACACACACACACACACACACACACACACACACACACACACACACACACACACACACACACACACACACACACACACACACACACAAACAAGAATCTTGGATGGGCTGAGCAGGCATATCTGCCTAGGAAACGATGGGAATTTTAAGTGCCCTCTGGCCACCTAGTGAATAGAAGACAAATGACCAAAGTGTGTGCGCTCCTCTAATGAGCACACTCCTATTGTTGCACACAAACCGCCCAATTGATTTCAAGTGAATCTCCAACCAAGGCGAAAAAAGGAAGCAGCAAACTCTTCAGTTTCGCTGCTGGAGACTCTTGAAGACCTTCCAAACTCACTGGAGGTTCCTTTTTATTTGGCGAGACTGTGGCGGCTGCACACATGCTTCCCTAATTACTTTACCTTAATGAACCCTTGTTTAATGTTTGTTGTGTATCGTGGGGAAGATCTTTGAATTAAAGCATTGCTCACAGAAGCAGATGCAGGGATTTTTTGAGGGATAATGTAGTTTTTAATCTTCATGTATCCATGAAAGGTGGGCTAAAATTAGCTAAATTGAGCTTGTTCAGACTGAGAGCTGACGATCCACTGCTGTATGTGTTTGGTAACGCTCAGACAGAAATACATTCTAACTTGATGGAAATGCACAAGGGGCTTTCATGTAACATTTTGGTGAACTTTGGAGCAGTAGTTTGAGCTACTGACCAATAGCCAAACATCTTGACATTGATGTCCTTGAGGGAAGGGAAAGGTACAGCCCCGAATGAAGGAAGCTATGATAGCAATAGCTGTGTCACGCAAGCTAATACTACAAGCCAAGAGTCAATGGTGTGGACTGGTGTGAAAGGGGACAAAGCAAGACCAGTAAAAAGAGCATTCCAAAATGTTGTTCTTTTTGTCTTTTGCCATTAACCATTGTTCTATTAACCATTGTTCTATTTTCATCTCTATGTTTTGAACACACTTAACTTGGAGCAGCTCAAAGACCACAAGCAGGGATAAAAACCATAGACAATATAAAAAGTGGATGTAGTCATCTTGACGTCACCCATTGGTTTGTGGACTGCCGTTAGGGAGGCTCGAGATCGGCCCTTTCGCCGATGCCATCTTGGATTACAGCCATCACTATATTGGGTTTGAAAGGAAGTAACCATATTTGGAATGTGACAGAGTGACGTAAATACGCCGTACGTTTATGTTTCGGGTAATGGCAGCGACCTGTCAATCACAGTAAGCCCGCCCTAAATCATACTCCACTTTATGGTCAATTTGACTCTAAATGAAACATAATGTATTAAATGAACATCATGATGTATTGAAGAAGACTTGAAACTAGAGATTGTGATCATAAACTCATGTTTACAATGTTTACTGAGGGAATAAATCAAGTGAGAAGTAGAGTCATTTTCTCATAGACTTCTATATAATCAGACTTCTTTTTACAAACCGGAGGAGTTGCCCCTGGTGGTCAGTAGAGAGAATGCAAGTTTAAAGACATTTCTGCATCGGATTCACTCTTCAGAACCGGAGGCTGCTGCCTGAGAGAAACGACCAGCAAAGAAAAAAAATTCCAATCATATCATCACTCAAAGAGGTATTCAAGTCATCAATCAAGCAGTTATCTAACTGGACTGCTCTGTCCGGAAACTTTGATCTGACGCCTGGCTGTAGTGCAAATTTTGTCTCACTTGACAGGGGCTTGTATACAAAAAAAAATGCCTGACAACAATATCTTTATTGGCAATACACATTTTCTGTCAGATTTATGTTTGTTCAGGACAGAGGTTAGAGGCAAACTGTAAATTCAGTGCCTATGACCTGACACTGAAGGTTATGCCAAAGTGCCTTAAGATAAAGTACCACAAATAGCGACTAGGTGGTTATTTTAGATTTTAAAGAAATGTATTGAAACAGAACCAGAAATCCTGCACACTGTTGGTAACTTGAACTGAATTTAAATTCCAATTAGTGCAAATAACTAACAGTGTATGAGATTGCCAATGTTGAGCAATACTTTTTTAGGGCTCGTTTAGGGATTTACCTATAGAGCTATATTCAAAAAGTCCTAATTTCATTAATTGTCCTAAAACATGTTGAGTTATTACAGTGTGAAATAAAAGGTTTGACTGGCTGGTGGCCCTAGAGTGAAAATCAGAGCATCACCAAAGCCATTTGGTTTCCTCCTGTGGCGACTATGAATGTTTGTTCACAATTTCAAGGCAAGCCACACACTGGATGTTGAGATATTTTCATTCTTGAGTGGCAGACAGACTAAAATGACCACCCCTGACCACCACTGTTAGCAAACATTTGATTATTTCGCATCCAACAGCAGCATTCATTGTTATCTGAGGATACTGAGGATCATGTGATGGGCCACATGTGTGAGTGCGTCAGTGAGTGAGTGTGAACCTCTGTTTCTGTCCAGGGCTATTCTCGCAATCTGCTGCAGTAAACCGTTTACAATTTTGGGTGGCCAGTCATGGCTGCATGCGCAAGGAATCTCTCATAGTTGCGGTGACTCACACTTTCACAAAACACCTTCTAATGCCTGTTGTATACTGTTATTGACTGCCTGCTGACTCCTCACTCACTACTCTTAAACGACCCCCGGCTGTTAGGGGCTGCTAGTGATAACACAGCTGAGTGCATCGCTGAACCCTCAGCCGCTACTCTTCACCCAAAGAAACAGGGGGCTAAAACATTTTGCTCACTTTTATTGTTTTGGACGGTGTGTTTGGCTGAACAGAACAGCCAGCACACACACTGTTGAGTACATTGCCGCCTATCAACTGCTGCTACGCAGGCAACAGCTTGATAAGTTTAATTTTGTTTTTGGCAAGATTATTTGAAATGTCTTATAGAACGACTTTGAGCTGATTGCCTAGTTTTTGCATGAAAACGCTTGTTTTTGAGTTTGAATAAAGTGTGTTTTTCAGACGCTTTACAGCCTATTGTGGTTTAGAAGAGGGGTCGGTTAGCTAATAGTGGGTTTTATTCATTGAATCACACAATACAGTATTTGTCCTTGCACACACACTGGGCAGAGATTTACACTCTAGTGAGTGCACCTGTCTCGTTTGCAGTTGTGTTTCCTTTTTTCTCTGTTTATGGTCTCAACCAGTTATAATCAGGCTCTTTAGCTGCTTCATTCTGCGCATTGTTCACCACTTAGGCCCTGTCCACCACTTAGGCCCTGTCCACACTACTTAGTTTTCATTTCAAAACGCATATCTTTTGCTACGTTAACATTGAGCGTCCACACTAGTCCGGAGTTTTCGGGCACCGAAAACGGAGGAGTTTGAAAACGCTACCGAGGACGGATACGTTTGAAAACGCCGGGTTTCCCCTGATTCTTCCCGCCCTTATGACCCTTTCCGGAAGAAAACAAACAACAGCCTTGATTATCAATAGACTACCAGGTTAATTTAAAATGGATAACGGATTTCAGGCGTTGTTGACCTTGTCGTCTTTACTAGCAGCTGTTTTATAAGCGACTACTGCCGACGCGGAGGAAGCGAAAAAGATGCTGAAACGCATGTGTTTTCATTTTTAAAACCCCGTTTTTAAACGAAGAGTGTGATTAGCCTCAGTCTCTAACTATGTTCCTCTGTTGTAGTGAACAGTTGGTTTTTAAAAGCGGCGGTGTGACTCAGAACACTAAAGTTGTGGGCTGGACACCTTAACAATGAGTTGGATGTCACTGTAAAGCTCTGCAGGGGAGCTGCAGGTTCAGGTGATCATTCTCTGGAAGGTCGTCACCATGAGCGATCGCTTTACAGTGTCACACTGTTCTGCATTGTCAATACACTGTTATAAAAGTATTGATTATAGCTGCTTTATGGCTTAGAGAAAAGTTAATTAAGAAGCCCCTTGCCCAAATTTCAAGTTGGATATTTTCAACTGGAACGTCCCCTGAGGTCATTTTTCTTACTAGGAAAGTCTAAAGACGCTCACCAACCCTGACCTAAAAATCCAAGATGGCTGCTCCATACATAAACGGAAGTGAAGTCTAGTGAGTATCTAGGACGTCTGTCTTGGATGTGTACACACTGTACTGTCCAACTTCTATCTGTGGGCATGTTGCTACTGTGTATACACAAAATACAGCACATTGCGTTGTTGTCAAGTGGTATTGCTAAAAATGGCTACCCTGGCAGGAAACGGTAATGCTAACTTTTTCTGACTAGGCCAATTATGGTTTGACTCAGGCGGCAACCTCTGGTTCTGCCAAGTGAAGCCAATGCATAAGAGTTTTTAAACTTGCATTCTCTCTACAGACCAGCAGGGTGCAACTCCTCTCGTTACAAAAAGTGCGATTGTATAGAAGCCTAAGAGAAAATAACCTTACTTTTCACTTGATTTATTTTCACAGTAAACATTGTAAACATGAGTTTATGGTCTCAATTTCTAGTTTCAAGTCTTCTTCACTACAGCATGCTCTTCATTTCGTAAATTATGGTTCATTCAGAGTCAAATAGACCAAGAAGCAGAGTATGCTTTAGGGCAGGCTTACTGTGATTGACAGGCCGCTGCCGCTACCTGATCTTTATACGGCATCTCTACGTCAATCCTTCGCATTCCAAATATTGTAACTTCTGTTCATTGGTTGCATCAAAAACAACATGGCGATGGCCTTATTCCAAAATCCAACAAACTTGAGGCTTCAAAACGGCAAACCAGTGGGTGACGTGATGACTACGTCTACTTCTTATGTACAGTCTCGAGTTGACTTCACTCCCAGTTTCAATTTACGGCCTCTGAGGTAAATAAAACACAGCATTAGTAGCTACCAGAACAACCAAAATGTCAACCAACAAACATCCATTTAGAAAACTTTAGGTGATAACACAGACCATCCCTGTTTTCTGTTCTTTTGGCCAGTGTTAGGCTGGTTAACCACCTTAAGTATTGAGGAAACCGATACCTTGGGCCGCTGTTTGATCCATCAAAGTCACATTGTAGCAGCATTGGGCTCTTGGAAGCTGGTGAATTTGGACCCTCACTGGCTGATATAAGTAATTTAGCAAGTGTTGTTCTCAGTCTGTTCGCTGTCTGAGGCACCTGCTACCACCAGCCTATCTGCTCCCAACACTTGCCCTTACACACCCAGCCACAGCAAGGTCCTTGATGTTATCAAAGCAATTTGGCCCTGCTTTAATCATTGGGAAAATTGAGCAGCCCCCCCTCCCCCCCCTCCCACTTTGGAAGCAGACAAAATCCAATCACTCATAAGAGAGGTTATTGATTGATGTAATCTTATTGGAGGTGAGGTGGTGGAGGGGACATGATTGATTGCTTTTGTCTGCTACACATGTTGCTCTCGGTTGGCGATTCGTGTCAACTTTCATCTGGTATTTAATCTCTGTGTGAAGTTCTGAGATCCCCCCTCCCCCCCCCGACATCACCAGGGGGACCTGTCCTCGCCAAGCAGGGCTCATGGCCCACAAATCTGAGCTGACTTCATTTGATCTCATCCACCTCTTCAAAATCGCTGTCACATTTCTGTCATAAAAAGGAACACCATCGCTCGAGGATCTGCAAAGAGCTCCCCTATCCATCGACAGACGCTGCAGAAATATTCTGTGACGTATCACCACAACTAAATGAAATTGCACTGATGAGGACAGGGAATGTAGTGAGATAATTCAAGCTAAGTGACACATGTTGAAGGAGTATTTAGAATGCAGAGCAGAATTATTTCTTCATAAATACTTGGGGTTATTGGGTTGTAGTTTCCATCAAGATGGCTCTTAGCTATTAAAATATGGATATTTAGTTCATATCTAAACCAATTGTAAACTAATTTCTAAACTTTTTCTTTGATAATTTATGCAAAGCCTTTATTTGTTTTCAGCGTGGAGTTCTCAGTACCAGTTGATTAGCACAAGCATACTGTGCAAGCCCTGAGCAGTTAAAGCAAGCCAACACTAACCCTAACTCTGACCCACCCTCGTCACTGTGACGTGTGTGGGCTATTATAAGATAATACTAGCAAGACAAAAGTATGAGTCGAAAAGAGTCAAAAGCTTCAAACCTTTATTGTTAATTTGTAATTTATTTATAATGTTATAAAGCATTATCTGCACCATGTTAGCTAACATGAGCAAACAAGCTACTGATAATACCAGACCAAGAAAAAGCTTCAGCATGCTTCAGCCAAAGTGCTTGTTGGATGGTCAACGGTGTAATCACCTTCAGACATTGACATATCTTTATCTATCTATCCATCTATCCATCCATCCATCCATCCATCCATCTGTCTGTCTGTCCGTCTGTCTATTCAATATGTAATTCGTTGCCATATTTGTATTGTTTACAACTTACAGAACACTTGACTTGTATATAGACCTTTTATTTATTATTCTATTGTTGCTCATTGCTGCTTTTTTATATACTTATATAACATGTATACATACACACATATACATAACAGTCCTGTCTATTATTTACCTTTGTTTGTCCAGCTTTGATGTCCTTGTCCCTAGCTGTTTTTTCTATTCTCTGTAAGTACATAATGACAGATGGAAAAATTTAGTCATATTCCTCGTATGTGTAAGCATACTTGGCAAATAGAGCTGATTCTGATTCTAGTTAAGGGTAAATTAACAAAACCAGAGTGTATTGAATCGAGAAAAGGTGTGTTTGGTTTCTTCTGAATTCAGCTTTTGATTTGTAAAATAAAGTATTTCCTCTTTTAAAGGTGACAGAGTCTTTCTTCAATTGTTAGTGTTTCAGTTGAATGTGAGAAACAGTTTTTCCTAGTTTGGGGCATTTCGTCTATTCTGATTAGCTTCGCTGTGTCTGAACCCTTTGAGTAGTAGAGATGTAGAAAGGCATCAGCTCCCATGTTCCCCTGTCCTTATCATAAACCAAAGCAGATTGCAAAAAAAAACAATGGGAAAAATAAAAAACACAAACTGAGCACTGAGCTCAATAACCTTAATGATGAGACACAGAACCTGTAGGGTTATTGATGGTATTTCCTTCACACCTGCTTTGTACCGACAGTCCTGGGTCCATGTATCGACGGTGGGTTTGTGGCCTAAAATACGTCTTTTCTCTCCAGCAGCCCTGGCATCTGGGCCCGAGTGGCTGAAACAAGGCAATGAATTTATCACAAGTGGGCAATGCAATTACCTCAGGGTGGCCACGTGACAGAAATCAATATGACACAAAGGCACTCAGCCATTGACTCTCATCCGTGACAAAGTGTGCCACCGGTGTCTTTCCATAGAAAGGAGTGGATTATTGGACTTTGTGAGCCTCCTACTTTTTTTTTGCTTTACTGTTGGGTCACTACAACATTAGAAAAGAGCCATTGTTTTACAAGAGGGGCGGATAAATGAACGGACTGCTGAAGTTGCACCTACGGTGAAAGCGAAGGCAGAGCGGCTGCCTTTATTAGCTCATCCGGACACAACTCATTCACAGCTGGGAAAGGGAATGATCTCTACGGCTCCCACCTGCTTTGTATGGGACTGATCGCGTGTTTCTTTCTAATTCCAGCAGGGGGCCCCAGTTAGCTGGGTACAACCCTGGAGAAGAGTCGATTTCAGCGGCAGGTCTGTGCCCTCACCTCTGTAGTGTCTGACCCGGTGAGAATCTTTAGTCTACTCTATTGGTACCTCGCTACGGAAATTCCACTACAGATACAATCAGCTTGTAGCCCACTGCAACTCCATTAAAGCAAGTCTCTGACGAGGTTATCAATTAAGACATAAGGCACCTATGGGGCTTTGTGGCTCATGTTCAGTATGTAATGATTTAAAAAAGGGGGTAGGAGGCAACCCAATGCAGTTTAAAGAGGATAAGACAGAAAGGAGGAGAGGGGAGAACGTGTACTTTAGGAAGCACTGGAGCGGACCCACACTGTGGAGGAATCAGTGGGATAAAGAGAAGGGGGAAGAAGCTGGGGAGTAATAGATTTTAGCTGCTTGGCCACACTTCCCACACAGCCCCAGACCCAGCTCTGGTGTTTTCTGTTTTAATAGGAGGGGGAAAAGGGTGAAGTCAGCAAAAACAAAATGCCGCCATTAAATCATCTCCCCGGATCCGGTGTCAGAGCAGTAATGGGAAACGCACTCATCATCGGAAAGGTTACTGCCTTCCAGAACACCCAACACCCCCCACCCCGCTAGCTCTGTCTCTCATCGTCCCCTCCCCTTCATGAGCCTCCTGGCCCCGGTCTCATCCCAAACCAGAAACAAGCTTCAGCCGGGCCAATCTCTGGTTAGCTGGTTGCTGTTGGGTCCCCAAAGACCACTGGATGAGGGATGGGGGCGGGTACAGTTCACCACGGTGAGTTGGTTCCATCTCAGAGATGCCACATTGAAAACCACAATGTCTCTCTTTCTGTCTTCTACCACAATTGTTTCAAGATCGAGGGCTGAGCTGAACTAAGCTTGTTAAGCTAAACTTGCATGTATCCCTGAAACTTTGTTTGTGTTTTTATTTCCCTTTAGGGAGAATAATATTATTCTATATTTTTTATTTTCTATATTTAATTTATCTGCTTTTCTTTGTATTTTACTGTTTTACTTATTGTTTCTCCCGGATGATTCATGAAAAGTATTTGACTGTTTTTCTGATGTTACATTTTATATATGCTTGTTTCACATTGATCTTTATGTTTCTTCTTCTTTTTTTCACAAAGGCTCACACTGTCCCCCATGTGGGAGTATCAGACAGCGTCATTCAGCTCTGCTGAATGGGCCCATTTGGGAGTAGATTAACTCTTAATCATGCAGAACACCTGAGTGATGAATTTGTTTCTGTCTATATTTTATTGCTTGTTCTTTTATTCTGAAGATGATTTGATAATGCCTGACGAAGATCTCTATTAGATCAAAACTTAGCATAATGAAATATACAATGCGTGCATCCTTTGTTTGATTCTTGCCATATTTAGATTTATTTATTCAGATCCATTTGACCTTTTTTGCATTTGCACACCGTACATGTACTGTTAATCTTTGTTCACTAAGCTGCCCATCCAGGCTCTTCTGTCTGTCAAAAACTGACCAACTGAAAAATCTCTCAAGAAATATTGGCAATTGAAAGAAAAATTGACATTTCAGGTCAGTAATAAGCCTTAAGCCTATGATGTGGATGATTCATAATGTTTCTAGTGACTCCCTTTATATTTGCTCTTACGATATCAATTATTACTACCAATAAACTGTTGTTGTAGTTTTACACTCTCAAATAAAAATAACAGAACTGGCCTCAAAACTCCAGTTTTGGTCAGGCTCTGATCAACATCAAAGTGTCAGGTTTCAATAAAATTTAGAAAATTCAGAAGATGAACCATTTGGCATTTTAAACACTGAATGGCACTTTTGTACAGCACATGTTCAGGCAGAGATGTCAAGTTTAGAAACATATCTCACAAAGTGCCATGAAATCTACTAAAATCTACAAAATCCATGCTCCTGAGAGGATGAACCATTTGGTTTTCTCTTCAATGGCCTGTTTTTTACTTTAATCTTTTTATGAAAAATGATCAAGAGTGGTTCAATCGTGATTTTATCTACATGAAATAGTTTACATGTTTAAATCTTTAAGGGCTGTATTAAAAACATTTCTTTTTTTACATTCAACCCTTCTGGTGAGGTTTTTAAATAAAGCTTTTAATGTTTGTCGTCATATTTTATGATTTCATTGCCCTTAAAACAAATTATAAAACATCCTCAAACAAAATCCTCAATTTGAATAAAATGATTAATCTGATTAAATTAGTTTGTCTTACTAAATCAACTTTGAATGCTTTCAAACTGAAAATTTCTTTCAAATATTTCTACAGTCGTTGGTATGACAGAGGTGACATATGAGCGTTAAACTCCAATACAGATTATTATTATAATTTTTTGGTAACAATTTAAGTTATCTTCAATAATAGTGTAACGCCTTGTTATTAGAGGCGGTTGCCTCCTTTTGTGTGCAGCAAGTGAGAGAGCAGTTTTTTTAAACTTTCTTTGAAAGTCACTTATTTACAGTGTGCTACCACATGCCACCATAGGAATGCATGCCATGGTAATCTTTCATTGCTATCTATGCAGAAATACAAGTTTTACACACAATGAATAGATGGGTAAAAAACAGAGTACCAGTCCAGCCTTATGATCAATGCCTCATTGATTGTCTATTGGTTGACAGCTTTAGAGTTCCAGGCTCTATAATGGTCTTGGGTCTTTTTCAAACATGAGAATTTGTGTGTTTATGCTTAGGCATGAAATGGCTGAAAGTAAAGGTCAAGATATTCACGATCAGCAGCTTCAATACTCTGTTTTCACAGTTTTTTTAAATAATTCTATGCTGATCAAACCTTGTCAGTGACTGCAGAGTGTGTTGTATGTGGGCTGAGCAGCAAGATTCTGTTTGAGAGCCATCCCCCCCATCCCCCCACCCCCAACAAGAAGGCCACTTCCCAGGTGATAAATCACAAATGACAGAGGGCATTACACGCACAAACGGACTGCCGCCGCCGCACCTTTAGAACAATTAATTAGCTGGCTGACACTCATTTATCACTGCGGCAATAAGGTGAAAAAGTCAAGAGTTTATTAAAGCTCTGCTTAATTTTCAAGAGCTGTAAGCCAGACGCTGAGACACTGCATATACACAACAGCAGCAACATTCACATTCTTACTCCGTACAGTATCACAATACAGCACACAGTTAATTAGAAATATTCCCTTAAAAGCATGGGCGTAAACAAATGTGAACCAACGTTTGGCTATCAAAAGAAAAAATGGTAGTCGCTTCAAGTCTACGTCACAAATCAGAGTTCAACTATGTTCACAACACAAGCTTATGATATATAATCAAGTATGTAGGCACAAAAACGTATGCTTGGCCTCTTCAATAAATACTGTACACATTGTCACACTTACTTAGCTACCTGGCATTCAAATTCAACAAGACCACATCACTTAATTTTTTTAAAATTACTGTATAGACCTGGATAAATAGATACAGCCATGCATTGTAGAACTGACACGCAGTCTTTAAGACTGACTGAGCGTGAGTGAGGGGAAAGGACTGGTTGGGGGACGGCAAGTGGATCTGCACCGAGGTCTAGTCTCTAAAGACGGAGCCAGTGTGGAGTCAGGTCCAGGCAAACTCCAGAGAAGCAAAAAGCAGTAAACTGCATGTGTTTGAGCATGCATACAGGGCCCTGAACGGGCAACAGGGTGACATATGAGGGCAGAGTGTGACACTTGTCATGAGCCCTGACAGAGCAACAGAGCAGCTGTTGTTTTGACAGCATTGACTATGGGCCGCCAGGGACATGGAGACAAAGCTGGGCTTCTTTCTGAGGACGTGTCAGTTCAACTGTCACTTTAAGATATGGAGACAGAGGAAGACCTAAATGCCTATAGACAATAAGGAAATTCAGACTAATGTTTAAGTGCTATTATCACTAACTAAACTAGTTTGATTCTACTACAGATGCTTTATAGTAGCATTCACTTACCAGAAACAGTTGGCATTTCTATTCACAACACTGACTTTTCTTAATACTTCTTGTCCTCTATGTACATAGAAAACACAAAACAACATTCAAGTCTGGGAGAGCCTGGGTTCAAGTGTGTCTGTAATCAACCAAATTCACACTGAAATGCTCAGGGTGATGACTTCATCAATAATACTGATCCGTACTGATGAGAGGTGGTACTGAGAGGTCAAAAGAGTAAAATATCTAAAAAAGCACCTAGAGAAAAAGAGAGGAATTATTTGCAAAAAGCCTCCGAAGTCAGAAGATGCAAAAATCGACTGAGTCCAGTAGGTTTTCTGCCTGTTACAGCTTTTTGATCGTTCACACTGTGAGCAACATGGCCAAGAAACTAAGAATCCTCCTCTCATTTCTCCCAAGAGGGAAGCTCATCTGCCATGTGAGCCACCAAGAAGCCATCTGCTTCAGCTTTCTATTCAGCTCATTTCATGGGACCTAAAGATCCCATGAAATGAGCTGAATAGAAAGCTGCTCCTTCGTGGTAATCAGTCCATCTTCAGTGGTCTCAGTGGTCCTTTAGTGGGTATACTGTTAACATAAAAAAAACTAAGAACCCTGCCTTACACTCTTGGAAATAGAGGTGCTAACTAGATAGGGTTTGTTAGTTTGTCCCAATAGGAGAAAAAAATGAGTCCTGTTAGTACTTTCATAAAGGTTCTATCCGGAAACTTGTCAGAGGGTTCCTCCTAGAACACAATGTAAAGGGTTATACCTAAAACCATCTGTAAAAGGTTCCACCCAGAACCCCCTATGATAAGTTCTAGAGAGAACTCCTCTATGGAGTAATGGTTCCACCAAGAACCCTCTCTGGAGGTTCTATCTAGAACTTTTCCACCTTCAAAGGGGTGCTAACAAGAACCGACCAAGAGGGTTCTATCAAGAAGCCTTTTATGTTCCAGGGGTTTCATCTAAAACCCACCCAGGGGTTCTGTCAAGAAGCTGTTTATGTTCCAAGGCTTTCATCTAGAACCCACCCAGTGTTCTTCATGAGGCTCATTATAAGCAGGGACTGATGTGGTGCACAGCGGCTCACATCACAGTTTTGGGGTAAGTGTGCCTGGAAGGATCATTGCATTCATGCTTTCAATAATCCTTGAAGAACTACTTCTTCCAAAATTGGCTGTTTGGATGAAAAGCGTTCAAAGAACCCATGAAAAACACTTTTTTCAAACAGGTGTTCTTCAGAAGCAAATGGTCCTGGGTAGAACCTAACCCCTTAGGAAGAACCCTCTTTAAACCCCTTAGTTCTAAGAGTGTATAAAATATAGCAGATTTTCATAGTTGATATATCCCTCACTGTCTAACATCTTATTTCTAGAGGGAATACATCACATTAAGGAAGGAATGACACCATTTCATTGGATCTTTAAAAAGGTAGCAATGACTTAATGCTTTACAAATTAAATTTGTAACAGTTCGCTCTAAGCGAAACTCTACTGTCTTTTTTTACTTATTTTGGGGAAATGCTACCTAACTAGCACAAGAGAGGTGAGGTGGTGATCCGCCACAATGGTTTAATACATGAATGGTATAAAAAACATGGTCAAAACTTTGTAGATGCAGACAATTGCATAGATGCAACTAGAGCCACAATCGGTCACAAAAATAATCAACCAAGTTACTCATAGTGTGTAAAAGCAGTTAAGAGTCCAACATTAACCAAAAATTACTGACTCCATGTTTTGGATTCAGACAGTCCTGCTCAATTTTTCGTTGGACAGTTCTTGGTCCAGTTTGGATCAGAGGTGGTTGTGGGGCGGCGTGACGGTCTCAATCTTCAGCCTGACTCGAGCGCCATTCTTCAAACGCTTCAATTTGCCTCTCTCTGTCTCTAAGCCAACGGTCATCTGTCCCGAGTTTTTACGGGAGGTGAGCTGGCTGCCCCGGCTCTCACAACCTGTGCAATGCAAAGATAGAAAGAGTCAGGGCAGCACACCTCACACCCCCGACCAGCAAGCCTTACAACTTTTTTCATCCATCTCTATGACATTGCTATTGCCATGGACATAGTGTATTTTTCAATACAGGATATCACTACATGGATTTAAATGAAGGTATTCATTTTCTTGTGCGGATTTTACTCTACATTGGCTTTTTCTTGTTGGGTTTGGTTTACACATACTGTTCTGTGAAGTAGCGCAAAAGAAGACAAATTCTTGAATAGAAGCCAGTTTTCAAGAAAAGAAAAGAGTCTCAAATAATAAGCATTCACGGACAAAAAAATAAATAAAGGCGAGTTGCTGACAAATCCTGGTAAAATATTGAGGGTATGGCGGGTGGTGAAATGACCTGTTTCATTTTATTTTCAGCATGTTGTACACTTTGTACTCGTTTCAACAGTAATACAGCAACAAAATAATCCCAAGTGTTTCCACGTGTTAACGCAATGCTTAGATCACATTAAGGGCAGACACCCCAGACGGAAAAGTTAAAACATTAGATTACTTAGACTGAGATGATAATTTTTTGTGTTCTGGAAATCTATGCTTAAATATGGAAATGATGCATTATCTTGTCACATATGTGCTAATTTGCACAGAACAGAAATGTGAACATTGGTTAATGCCAGGTTCAAGATTCTTGTTTCATTTTGATGAAATTTTAGAGTTTAAGGTTTTTAAGGATTTCTTCTGAATTCGGCATGTACTGTCAACAATCAATCATTTTTTGGGAATAAAATGTTGTATAAATCAGCCTCTGAATAATCTATGAACAAACCCCTCTGTAAAAAACTTTAGAAATACAGATAGGAATGAAAGTAGAAAGTTTTTGGATGGTCAGTGCTACTGAAGTGGAGATTTCTGGCTTTTGGATATGTATTGTACAATCACATACATTTTGAAGACATTAATATAGAAAAAAGGTAAAGATATTAAATAATAGATTTCAACATGAAACTTCCCCAGTTGATCACTTACATTTGTTTTTGTATAACGCATTTTCTGAAATGTTATGGTTAAATATGCAAATTAGGCAGTATCTAATGGTAACTTTGGTGATAAATCGACAGCACAAATAGACAAAGTAGTAAAATGAACACCTAAATGTGAATTTGGGTGTTTTCTTTCAACTAACCTGAAAAAAGATGGAGGCAAATGTTATGGAGGCAAAATAGAATAAAATCAAAAAAACAAACAATGTTTTGGCCTGGTTTTCTCTCCTTAAAAGGGATTGAGCACTGAAATCATTATTTTGATCAATTGGTTATTATTTTGGATTATTACAAAAAGTAACGTCCTCAGAAAATGTTTCTGATTTTGCTTGAAAAATGACTGAAATAATTATACAATTATCTGAATAGTTGGGTCGTAATCTTCTGCTGATTTGCTTATTGCTTAAACTCGAGAAGGATTATGTCCTTTGAGATGCTGGAATGTGAAACATTCACAAGAGATGTGCTGAGTAACATCGAGAGAAGGTTAACAGCGGTTGAAAAAACAGGTAAGTGCAGTAGAATTAAGGAGTGAATGTAGTATTTTTTTCCTAAATAAAAAATGATTACCAGAGTGGTGAGTACAGTTGTTGTAGTAATGGCATAAGTGCCTTAGAGTGTACATTACTTGAATTTATGAAGACAACAGGTGAAAATATGCTTAAAAAACTAAAATGGAAAAAAATACCTGTCCGAAACACAAACAGGATTCAAATAAAAGCTTCCTGCCACTGCGAGTTTCAGCAGAACAATTCAAAAGTCATAAACTGGTTCAAGTTACTTTATACTATACTACAATAGTACAATGATGAAATACATGAAGGGGATTCTGGACAGATGAGAATGGAGAAGTGTTTTATGTAAGACATTCATCACATGACACTGTTCTGACCAGGTGCCTGCTGTGATCTAGTTTTTGTTTTTACTTTCTCACAGAATTCCAATGTCAAAGGAAAAAAAACCTGCTTATTAAATGCCTGACACCTGAAATCCCAAGAAAGGAGTAGAATAAATTGTGCTATTCATTACGCCTTAATGAACTGTGCAAATGTATGTGGCAGGTCAATACAGGGGGCCTCTGGATGAGCTCCCCTCGGCCCCCTCGCTCTGCAGAGCCCAGGCGGCCGGAGCCTAATGAAGACTGAACTTTAATCATCAGGAGGATATGGCTGCCTCATGAGACACCCCCCCCCCCACACACACACACACACGCACACGCACACGCACACGCACAGAGCTGGTCTGATAACGCCCCCCACCCCCGGCTTCCTCTCTGATCTACACACACTCTCCCTCACCTCACAAGGTTTTCATTGTCGCCCGGTCCTCTGCAGGTTGTGCACTCGGTCCGCGTGTCGTCGGCTTTGGGTTTTTTCTGCATTGCAGACTGGCGTTGCCGACGTTCCCGTGGCAATGGTTCCTATGGAAACATGGCTTATTAGAATCGAGGGACGTATGGGCACTTGGTGGTGGTGGGGATGTAAAAACATTTAAACTGGGGAGACGGGGAAAACACCAGAGGATCATTACCCAAACACAATTCATGAAAGTGATTGTTAGGATGTGGATTCTTCACAGTCAACCTCTTGACTTAAAGCAACTAATGTGTAACCTTTTTTTTATGTGAGAACATCTTTAAATTTTTTGGGATGGTGTACATTTTTGTTTATAGAAAAAATTAAGAATTACTGTCTTCCGTGGAGTCTTCTGTTGTTATTAGAGAGATATTAAGAGCCACATCATTGTCATGTGTGTGTTGATTACAGCACCAGAGTCAGGACGCGGTTAGCCTAGCTTAGCATAAAGACTGGAAGCAGAGGGAAATAGCTTGCATGGCTCTGTCCACTGCTCTATAGTTATGCCAACACCTCTGAAGGTCGATAATCAACCCTTTGTATCTTGTGTGTTTAAGCTCTACACAAACAAAACTGTAAATACATCCATTTGTGGTTGAGCTTAAGTTGTTGTAAGCGTTAATACTAGGGTTTGGCCCGTGTTAACGTTTTCAAACCGGTTTCACGTTAAGCAAAACACTAGCCGATGATTGCTACTTTTTACTTTGCCAGAACGTGTCATAACGTGTCATAACAACAAAAGCCAGTTCAGCTGGTTTGTATAAAATCAAAGTGGTTACAGGAAACCGACCCAACTCTAGTTGGATCTATTTCCTGACTAACAACAGTGTGTGCTTCTCTGGCTACAGCAAATGTTTCCCAGATGCGGTCAAGGAGCACAGGTTTTTGGCTTTGGTCTCTGTGCGAAAAGATGGTACCAAACCTGGCAACCTCACTGTGGCGACAATACTTCAGGAAAAGTACCTTTGCTCGGTTGTTGTTTGTCAAGAAATAGTTCCAGTGCAAAACTTCCCCTTAAGCCACAAACTGTCTAAATCTTAGTCCAGACTGAGCTAAGATTAACACCTCCTGACTCCAACCCCGTAGCTAACACAAAAGCATCTCTGTCTCTGTTGTAAATAATTAATTTACTAAATGTTGAACTATTTATTCTCTTAGTAGCCTGACAACAGTGAATTAATCGACTTCAATTAACAAGGTATTTATATTATTTATAATATTCTAAACATTGGCTATGTGAGGCTTAATTTTGAATTGAAAAGTTGCTTCCTTTTACCCATGAATGTAACAGTTGCTACAGCACTTTGAATTTTGGAGGGCATTTCCATTTTCTATTTAAATTTGACTTTTGTTGACTAATAAATGAATCAAGAAAATGAAGTATAAACTGTCCTTCTGACTGATTGAAATATTCTTCAATGCCTTTATCACAATTAAGGTCTGAAATAAATGCATTATTTGATTGTTTTCTCTTAGAAGTTAATTCTTGCTAGCAGGATCAAGCCTCCTACCGGCCGTATCAATACCAGATTGAAATGCAGACTGTGGAGAGGGTTAGCATTAGGTGTCAGAAATCCACTGATCTCTTATTTTAATAAAATTCACAATAAAATGAGGTACTACGTTGATCCAAGACAAACAAACCTAAAGTAAATACTAAAGCAAAGGGGTCAAAAAAGCAAACATAAGGTAAGAGCAGAGCTGAACTGGTTCATAATGAACTTGAGTATGTCATTAGCATGTAAGCTAGGACGAACCTCGATTTTATCTTCTCTGTCTTCACAGATGGGAACCCTTTTCCTCTTCTGCCCTCTGGTTCTCTGCAAAACACAAACAGTTTATAAAAATCAAAAAATCAACACAAAAATTCTCAAGTGACATTTTCTTGTTTTCATTTTCACAAGATGAAATGTAAAAATGCTTACAAACCTTTGAGATCATATACCCGCTCACATTATGCACATATCTAACAAATAATGCAAAGGATCTTTACAAAAAAACAGTATTTTTGTAACTTGTATTCTCATTTAAATCAAAATATGAAATGTGCTTGCGTAAGCTAAAACCAACCAATTTTAACCAAATGTGTCATGTAACATTCAGTGTTTGGAACCAGAGCCCTCGGGAGCTCCGCATCGCGCTACATTCTAGGCCAACCCACCTTTTAGAGGTCCAAATACCAAGGATGTGATATAAAAGCCTCCTGTAACTGTACGCTGCTCAAATATTCCGTCGCAGTACAGAAGCTAAAAGGCGCTCTATCTGTTTCACTGGGACTTTGAATGCTGCTTTTTTGTAAGGAATATCCACAGCTGAAACCAAACCTACTTTTTTGTATAGTGGGACTCATTTTAATCAATTAATATAAAACCTGAGTAGAATTCAGTGGCCTCTTTGTGCCCCAAGCACTGACCACTTCACTTCAACACATGAAGGCAGCCTGACTTGTGGCAATACTGGCCAACCACTTCTACAGTTAGTCATGCTGTGGTAATGAATAAGACGACTGAACATGCCGGAGCACCAATCACGTTCTTTCAGTGGAAGCAAAACGGTGCTGGACGGACATGCAGCAGCTTTCCCGTCTCCTACGCGGGTCTGAAGTGTGCTTTGTCCTCGCAGGAGAGTGAACGGCGCATGAAGAAAATAAAAATCAAACATCCCCTTCTTGTTTGCTAGCAAGTGAGCGTTGGGAGCTGCTGGGGAGAGCTTAAAAGGGAAAGAAAAATCGACAACATATTTAAACAGATTGTGAAAACAATCCCATCTGTCGCCTTTGGCTCGCCACTGCTCGCCAGATGGGGCACTTATCGTTAAGAATGCTAACTGCAAGAACGCTGCCAATTGGCTCTTGCGGACCTTTCGCCGTTTCTCCTGCGACTGCACCACCAAACAAAAGACACGATTTAGTTATTTATGTATTAAAGTGGTATCTGTGAAGTAATCTATAAGGCCAGGGAGAGCTGGGTGCAGTTCAGCAGCTGGTTCAGCAGTAAAAAAAAAAAAAAAAAAAGAAAACGCTCAGCCACACAGCACGGCTAATCTCAGGCTCTGCTCAGGTGAGGAAATTAAAACTGCAGGCAGTTTATAAGTCCTGGGTAAAATCAATCTTTTAATTAAGTACATCAGTGCGTCTTTAACAAGCATGAATCATTTCACACAGGATTAGGGAAATTAACAGAGCATAGGAAGTGGTAGTTACTAGATATATTAACTTAATTCTCATAATTTCCAACTGATTAATGGCATATGTTCATATTGGAGGTTTTAATGTAAGCACTGCGATGGTCACAGGCGGTGGTAAATCATGTCCTATTAGGAGGGGCATTTTATTGCCACCTTCAGTTAGCCTCTGGAACCCTCAATTCCCCTTTAAACTACCCCTTAATGATCATTACATCAAATAAATGCAGAGCATTTTTCAGCTTATTATTTTTTAATAACATGTAACTACAGTGGAAGTAATTAGGGTTTTTTGACACAATGAAAAAATTCCTAAATGGCAAGGTGAAAACAAGCCCTGACAGCTTGATTAAAATTGGCGTAGCAATTTGTAGCAAGTTTAAAAAAAACTGCAGCTACAAATAACCCATAATGCAATGCTCACCGGTGTGCTCTCTGTTTGAAAATAATATCTGATGTTGAAAACACGCAACCGTCTAGTGCTTGAACATAAGAAGACCTCAACTTTTCAAACAATATTTGGGCCTCGTTTTGGGTCAAATACTGAACAAGACCTACTCGTAGTTACCCACTGCAGTGGAAGGCTAATGTGTGGCACTAAAGTTCACCTTAAAGGGTAATCAAATCAGAAAATAATGATGATCACAAGGCAAGATTTGAAGATAAAAGAAGAGTCTTTTTTTCCATAAATTTTTAAGTACTTTTTTATCAACAATGGACATGGACTCCATGGCCGGAGATACCGTTATCACGACACAGTCCCACTGATTACATAGGTATGTGTATGACGTCTGGGAGTGAGAAGAAAGGAAGTGATTTAAATTTGCATCAAGGGGTTCAAAGTGTTAAAAAGCGGGAAATATCAGAAAGGAAAACTGGTTGAAAAGTGTCCAATACAGCAGTGTAACCCATACATGATCTAGACTGTGACGGTTGCTTCCCGGGGCCATGAACTGAGTGCTCACTGCGCCCTCGCTCCCTGCGGGGAGTGAGGAGCCCATGTGCATGAGGCACGACTGTTAACCAGGGAGAATTGTCCTCAGTGTCTGTCGCAATGTCGGCAACCCACCACTACCGTCTTGAAACACAGACCTTGTTTACCATTCATATCTATACAACCAGAGCACTACAGCAAATTGTAAAAACTCTCTGTTACAAGTAAAAGTCCTGTATTCAAAATGTTACCTGAGCAAAAGTAAAAAAAAGTACTGGAATCAAAATATACTTTTAGTACCAAAAGTGTAGTATATTCATTAGCAGAATGGCCCATTTTAAATAATATATTAGGGCAGACCTTATCATTGGGTTATAATTTCTGATGCATTTAATGTTTCAGATGGCTTTATATACATATAATTTAGGTATACAATACATAATATTACCTCGTAGTTTATTTATATTTTGTATTAAGAATCTGAATCTGCAAAGTAGCCTTACTAGTGACTAACTTTTTCAAATAAATATAGTGAAGTTAAATGTACAATCTTTCCCGTCTGAGATGTAGTGGACAAGGGAAAAAAATGGAAATACTCAAGTAAAGTAGGGCACCTCATAATTGTACTTAAGTGCAGTGCTTGAGTAGCCTAAACGTACTTAGTTACATTCTATCACTGCTAAAGCACAAATGGTTTACAAGAGTACAAAGTGCACCAGATTGATCGTTTCTACTTTGAAATGTACACATTTTCTTCCAGGGGTCCATGCTCATAGGCCTCCAAGAGAGTCCAAGGTCCACCCACCATTGTCTGTGGAAATCCTGTGGGAAACACTGAAGCAGTAAAAGAAGCTGATCATTTGTAAATGTTTAACTGCAGCTTTGTTGGAATCCACTCATGTTAACTCAAGAGAAGTGTAGAAGCGTTCAGTTATAATGCTCTTATAATCAGCAACAAAAGTGAACTGCGGCCTATAGAGGCCCGCTGCAGACCCCGCTGCTACACAGAGCGCTATCGCCTGTTCATTCAAAGATGACTAAACTTCAACAATGCACTTCCGTGTGACGTGGATCAGATGAACGGTTCTAGAAGTTTGCAAAGGACACGCACGCACGCGAGGGACAAAGTAAGATCTGTAGTTGCCAGTACTTTCTAGCACAACTGATGGCAAATTAATATATGAAAATAGCCTAAATAACTATACAAATTATTAATATTTTATTTATGTTGGAAATTGCCGCTTTTTCTGATACCTCAGATCTTAACCTATAGCCACTTGTAACCTCCATGGCAAGAGCCTTTCTGCATCAGTAAAGTGGAATTAACTACTTTTTTTACTTACTTTGTATATTACTTTTAAAGTAACAAAGTAAAGTTTAAAACAGACGGCAATGTTCTTTTAGCTTCTGTGACTGAGATGAACTCTTCACAATGACGATACTTCCAGCAGTAGAAAGCAGAGCAAAGTGACATCTGCATGAATGCAGGCAAGTGACCGTCTGCTGAAGCCATATTCAGTTCATGTTCATGTTTCAATGTGAAGATGCATACCGACCCTACGCGTGTCCACGTTATCGTAATAAACATACCCGGCAGAAAAATCAAATGGCGTTCTGGTAGCGCAGTAACACAACGTAACATGACTTCCATTAATAACTGTAATATAATTACTGTCATGGAAATAGTAATCCCTCATTCTACAGCATGTTTAGCTGTTCAAAGTTCTTTCATTTTCAGAGTGATCTCCTTCTGCTTTAACTGACTATCTCTCAAAAACACCTTTGCTTAATAAGAGCATTTGGGGCAGGGGCTGAAAGCTGCTGACAGTGAGAAATGGTCAGTATTAAAACTAGATCCACAATGGAGTCGGAGGAAACCCTGGCTGCATTTCTTTTACACCGAAGAACAAATGTGTGCTAATGACTCGTCCTTGCATGAAGCTCAATCTGGATAGAGGAGTGTTAGAGGTGGTCTTTATTCAGCAGGGCTGTGTAGAATCATGGAGCATTAATTTTACAGCTGCAACATTACATACATGCTAAATAAAATTCAGCTCACAGGACGACTTTGAAGGTTTTTCCTCCAGCATGCATGATCCACTACAGGCCATGAATAACGGCCACAAGACCCTCAGCTTCATGAGGGTGGCGCCGGGCCACGCTCGCCCTTTTGGCAGGAAGTAAATGTGCACACATGCCGCTTTTTCCTGACATGAAAACTCCACAACAGACAGACAGACACAGACACACAGACACACAGACACACAGACACACACACCAGCCTCGGAGGCCAGCGGGAGGTTGATTAGCCAGTCCTGATATATTGAAACGTGGCTTTAGAGAAGTGCCAGTGCTCGGGCGCCCTGGTAAAAGCATTAAAAATGCAAAGCAGGGCCCTTTTAGCGTCTGCCATGGCGCGCCTTGCATTTGAAGATAAATGCTGCACTGAAGTGCCTCGCCTGAGTGGCTGTGGCTGCGAGGAGAAATCAGAAAGCTGCTTAATCCCCGAGAGCTCCAGCGGGGTCCTCGGCACATGTCTGGGCCCGGGGTTTCCAAACCTGAACAGAGAAACACATTAACCCAGACTGCCACTGTGCTCCAACACACTCCGCTGTTTCCCATCTAAGACAGATAGAGTGCAGAGAGCGGAGGAGTGGCTGGGGCACCTCCTTTGTTCCTCTCTCTATTTGTAACAGAGACTGTAGTCGGGAGTGGCTTTCGGTGGAATCGACTCTGCTGTTGGCGTCCGCGGTCACAAGAGGAAAGTTCCCTGAAGTCCCAAGTGAGTGGCACCGGGTCACACACTGACAGTTGAAAAACAAAAAGAGAAGGGAAAGACAATCCCCACCCGCCGCTTCTCCCCTCCCCGCCGAGCTGTCAGATATCAATCTGGAGTGTTTCTTGAGGGAGCGGGGAGGCTGCTCTGTATCGCGGGATCAGAGAGTATGGTCGGTGCAGATAAGTGGGATCGGTGAGGGATGGAGGGAGGGGTCCTGTTCCCTCTCACAGCTGACATAAAATGTTACACCACAAACTGACACAGTCCACATACTGGCACTCTTTTTAGGGCCAGAAGAAAAAAAGTCGTAATGAAAACTAATTGTAAAATAACAAAAGTGTCGCAGCCAGTATATAATTATATACACTTGATGTTGTTTTCTTAAAAATCAACATTATCGCGAACCCATTAAGCTGACTAATTCAGGTTAATGTTTTGGCATAAAGCTGACCAACTGAATTTAAATCCAATAAGTAATCAGTACACCTATCATCACTGTGTTCTGTTTCTTTCTTGCAGTTGCCTGTGCAACATTCAGTTGTTGAATTGGTGCACGAGGACTTATTTCGTGCTAACGGCAGTTAATATCTGCGAGTGTGAAGTAATAGAATTTGCTCATGAGCATGTTTTACCACGCTTGAGAAGTTGGACATAAATCCAACGACACAGAACATCTCCCGCCCCGTTGTAGAGAATCTCCAGCTCTCTGAATGTGAGTGACTGAGTGGGTTCCTTGTGTCAATGTACACATGTACACCTGACTGTTGACTCGTAACATGTGAACCTGTCCTTAAACCCCTTATTAAGTTTAGGGTGACATTTCACTGTATTTGTCGTAGAGATTTGATCTTAATGACTGAAGTGCACAAATCATTGGATTTTTTTTGTCATAATACACTTGAACTCAGAGGCTCCACATGACTTACAGTGGAGGCAGACACCACTGCTTTAAAATTCTGTGGAGTCCTGATGCTTTGTTACCTGACCGTGCTGCAGGCTGGAGAGACTCTAGCCTTTAGAGTTTCAGCCGATTCTGCTTAGTCGTAATTTTCTTTTCTTTTTTTCTATACTACGCAAAAAAACAAGAGACTCTCTAGAAACAGAGTCTCTGCAGGGCAGAGAAGCACATTTAAAAAAAAAAAAAAAAAAAAAACCATATAAAGTGCTTTATTTATGGAATTCTGCAAGGGTTCTGGCGTTTGTGACAGCAGGGAATGATTTTAAACATTTGTTTCAATTATTTCCCACCAGGCTCTTTCCTTCCTGCTTTTGTATTCAAATAAAATGATAACAGTGTTTTTTTTTGCCAGTGTGAGTGGATTCCTCCTGCCTCAGTTGCACCAAGACCAAATCCACATCTGTTCCCACTGACTATATATTCTGTACAAAAAGTTACCAATGTTTATTCTCTGCTCATGGGAGCACACTATCACCTTGTGCAACTCTCTGATAACCTTAAGGACAGCATGAGGCAAATGAGAGCTCCAGTTCATTATTTGTAATCAATGCAGATCAATCATTCGGCCAACGCTGACATCGGCTGCACTCTTAATTACTACGGATCACGTTTTAAACTCCTGGTGTGTCAATACACACCGTGCCTCTCACTTGATGTTTCTTGGGCTCCGGAGACATCTCTTGCGGGATGAATTTGATCGGTCCTTTGATCTGCCTCCTGGACCTTTTGGTGCCGTCTGGCAGCGTCTCCATGGCGATATCGGCCTCATCGCTGCTGGCCTGGTCACACTCGGAGCATTGCCTGAGGGGAAGGAAGAGAACTCCTCTCACTGACCTGTATTGATTTTTATTATCACAGACACAAATCTTTACTGTAAAAAAAAACAACAACAGCTTATTCTCATCAAAAGGGGGAAACAACTTAAGAGACACAATAGAGCTGAGTGAAAAAAATAAAATAATCAATATACAAACATGTTCTTGGTCCTTGGTCCAGACTGAAATATCTTGACCGATATTTGATTGACATCAATCTAATTTGGTACAGCTCCTAATGACTTTGTGGTTCATCATGAGATTTGTGGTTCTCAGTGAAATATCTTAACAACTATTGGATGACTTCCCATGAACTTTGATACGCACATTCATGTCGTCAACTGGATGAATCGTATTAACTATGATTTCAGTATTTAAGAAATTAAGCGACTTGATGGAAACAAGCAAAATGAACATGTTAGCTAGCTCTATAATCCAGATGACCAATCATAATGTTTGAGCAAAAAAATATGTTTTTCTTCCAAGAAGCTTTTACCATCATTAAGTCAGAATATTTGACTTCTTTTGACATGCTCATCATCCTCTGCTGCACTTTGTATTTACAACTAATTAGCTAATGTTGGCTCAAAGCACCACTGTTCCTAAAGCTGCTAGCATGGCTAAAGAAACTTGTTGTATCATTTGTAGTTTGTTGTGTTGATGCTGTTGTTTTTTTTGACTACATTATTCCCCAAAAGTTCATAAAAATAGAATGGTATCTTAAAACCATTCTGCATTCTCTCTCTGACCAGCAGGGGGCGACTCCTCTGGTTGCAAAAGGAAGTATGTTTGTATAGAAGTCTATGAGAACATGACCCTACTTCTGACTAGATTTATTCCCTCAGTAGATATTGTAAACATGAGTTTATGGTCTCAATCTCTGCAAAAAAACACAACATGGCGACGGCTGTAATCTAAGATGGCGACAGCAAAATGGCTGAACTCAAGGCTTCCACAAACCAAAGGGTGACAGCACGATGACTACGTCCACTTCTTATACTGATGAAAAGTGGACGTAGTCATCGTTTTAGCCTCCTCTGTCAAGTTGCAGTTTACATCCATGACTGTTCAAATTAATAAAGAGGGATAAAAACCCTGCAGTCTATGGGTACACAATAAACTGGACAAACTATCATTCAGAGTAAAAAGCCTGAAATATACTGAGTGGAGCATATGGTTATCAGTGTGTTTTTGCTGATGATGGATCGCACATCCACATTTATGAGAGGTAAGACACTCAGTATTTCACCCACAAAGCTAAGATAAATGGAGGTAAACACCCTCAGCTCCTGGAATCGATTCAGCACTTGCTTAAGTCTAGACCCAAACCTTATCAGATGTCCTTGCCAATACACAAACCCATGAGATAATTCTGATATTTACTGCATCGAGTCAACGTTAGACCTAAGAATAAATACAGTTCCCATAAACAAGCCGCCTCCTCTGTTTGTGGTAGAGAAGAGCACAGTAGCCTGTAGTCTCTGTGGCTTTTTCAACGTTCACCACCGGGTAATTAGTTATGACTCTACATCCACACACTTTCATCATTCAAAAGGCTTCTTATTTTCAGTCAAACGAATGCTAAATGAATTACTCCAGACACAGACAGATTGTGTTAGACAAACACAAACACGTCCTGTATTGTAATAACAGCTGCGTCTCCTCAGTTTGTTAATTCAGCAGAGATTCTCTCTTCACCAACTGAGAAAGAAGTACTTCACTAAGCGATGAATATCTCAGAGCTATTGTATATGGAAAAAAAAAAGAGAAGCCCTAAATCTCCTGTCTAGATAAGGAAGTGCAGTAGTTGAGAGAAGAGACTGACATTTCCACCATCTCAGCATCCGTCATGTGATAATCTCGCTGCCACCGACTGGCCTCAAATGTCAGAACTCATAGGAATAAACATCCTCTGGATCCCAATGTGTTGCTACTGCTAGCAGACGGACTATGAATATGTGAAGCACTCCCTGTTCATATTCACACAATGAAGATGTTTTAGGGTTAGGGTTATCAAAAGTATAGATTTTTCTTGAAGTATCAAGTCAATATTTATGGAGTAATGACTAATCAGTATGCTTTATATTTCATACCAGGATGGCCCTCCAGTATCCTAAACCTAATACCTAAAGTAATCCTAATACTCCACGGCACCAGTTTTGGTTTGTGAGCAAAAAGAAGAAAAAAGATCCCCAGGTGAAGTTGTGAAGTAGATCAATGTAGGGCTGTGAAATTATACTTGATGTTCAGCAGAGTTGGCCAGTTACTAACACGTTAGTTAAGTCTAAATTCAATGTAAGGCCTATTAAAGGATGGTGAGGTAAAACATGATGACCAATCATACTGTGTAAGGCTTTGTGGCATGGTGACTGAATATAGAAATGTAGGGAAACGTAATGCATTCACTTAAGGAATAAAAAACAGTTTGTTTCCAATGAAAACTTTTCTCAGAATTCTGAGATAATAATCTGGTTAGAGGAGACTAGAGATGCACCTATTGATTGGCAGCCAATCCAAACTGGCAGAATTTCATGTGATCAGCCATGACCAGTGACTAGCAGATCAGTCTCATATTCCCCTTATTTCACAGTCTCTCTCTCACTTCATAATCACAAAGATAATGCATCTTAATCAACAATATTAAAGTTGTTGTTTTAACCCGAGGAAATTTGAGTTTCACTATATGATATGGCAAATATCTGGTTGAAATCAGCTAAAGGATTTGCTTGTTCCCCCAGATGAAAATGTATAAATGTTTGCTTATGTATTTATTACTTTGTCCCTTTGTCTCTTTTTTAGTTGAATCTGTTGTCTGTGTTTTTTTTGTGAGTTTGTCTGCAGCTTCAAATGTGCTGTTATTAATGTGCCTATTATTTTGTTGAGACAGGGGCCCTGCCTCCACTTGTGGTGTTCCTCTAATATTCTCTGCACTGTCTTCACTGTCATGTTGAATCATGTCATGAAGCACAGCTGCATGTACAGTGGAAGCTCTGCAGCCAGCAGATGTAAAGACTGATGGAGCAGCACACTGATATGTGAGCGTTCCTCCTGAGGAATCTTGAACTCTGTAACCTTCACTGATGGCTCTCCAGCAGTCTGGGCGTGTGTCTGGTTCCTCAAGCTTACAGTGATCCAAAGAATACACTTGTAACTCATCAGCAACTGACAATCATTTTGTCTATGTGTTTTTTAGGTCCCATACTTTCAGGATGTGTCCTTGCACAGTATCTGTCCCATGTATGGCTCCCTAACCCCCTTGTGTCTCCGTGTCTCTCACCAGTAGCTGTTCTTGGTCTTCTTGGGCATGCGTGTGAGTGGTGGCTCCAGGCAGCCCAGGTGATAGTAGAGCTTGCAGGTGTCACACAGTACCAGCAGATGTTGGTCCTGGTTCTTCTTACAGATGCCACAACTGCAGGAAAACATGTGCAATAATGTGTGAGAAAAGGCCAGCTATTGGTTATTTAGCAGAAAAGGCAGTGTTTGAGACAGACAGAACAGCCTTATAGATTTTTGTTTTACCATAGACAAAGGGATTATATAGATTGTAAATCACACAATCAACCCTGAATGGTCTAAAAACAATGATGGGCTTCTGCAGTACAACACTTGTTACTGCCTCTGGCATCTGATGATATTTTCACTATGTTTACTTCATTTAACCTTCATCTTTAATCCTTCCTTTTGGTTGCTAAGCATCTCTCAGGGCACAGTACGTTCACCTGTAGAGGATTGCTGGCAGGCTGGATGACTTCCCTGGGGATCCTCCCTCCTTCTTGCTGGGCTTCCTCTCTTTTGGGGCTTTCAAAACAGCTGGGGTGTTCAGTTTCTGCCAAAAAAAGATACACAAGTGTTTTCATGTTGCAGCTATGAGCAGCAACATTTCTTCCCTAAACAGTGACCCGGTCCATAGCTTTACCCATCCCCTGTCCTCTGGGTAACCCACAGAACACAACGTTTCCACACGGATTGTTACTTTCTGAAGGAGGTAGATATAATCAAAACTGTCAACAATGAAGTTAGTGGATGTTTCAGAATAAAGTTTAAAAAAAGTTGATAACGAGGAATCCAAATGATCTTAATGGTTGCAATTGCTGAATCTTATAGCTTTTGATATCAGGAAAAAAAGCCAGTATCACAAAGTATCTGACATCCCACTGTCATTTCTGTGCTCACACTTGCAAAATGTTACAAGGTTAGAGAATATGTATTTCAAAAGTGATTTAGATCACTCCTGTAGAGTGCACTTGGCACAAGGAGCAGACAAAGATATTCAGTGGTGGAAGAAGTATTCAGATTTTAAACTTAAAGGCAACACAAAGTCACTGTACACCATGACAAGATCTCAACTTAATTGATTAACATAACATTTTGTTTTCGTTATTTCTCAAAAACGCGTCCTAAATTTAATCTAATTTAAGTTTTAAAATCAGTAACGTGATAAGTTATGTTTTATGGCGGAAGCTAAGTGGCATCATTATTTTAATACAAATGTATGGATTTATGGTTTATAATTGAGTTGATAACAATCGTTACATACTTGCCAAGCAAGGGTCTGTTCGTCCAATCAGGTTTAGAAGAGTTCATTTTGTTGATACATTAAAAGACAAAACTGTTGATCATCTAATGTGTAGACTTGAATATTCTGTCCCCACCCACTACACACTTTGAATGAAAGTTAAATTGTAGGCTGGTGTTGCTAAAGTCAGAGTTGTATTGCCTGCTTTGTGTTGGCTGAGAGTTTAGATTATCCAAATAAAGCGTTAGCCAAAGCAGAGCTGTGAAAGTTCCCTCACAGCAAAGTTGTGAGGAGAAGCGATGGGAACATCTTGTATGTGGCAGGTGAAAAGCAGCAGTAGACAGCCATTTTATTCTCCCCTGTATCTTGGGTGCATTGCTGCCACGTAGGTTAATTAGAAAACTTATCTCGTAGGGACCGAGTTTGTCACTAAACAGACAAGGTTTCCTCTGAGGAGCACTAATCTGGACGGGTTCGCTTTGCCTACAGCGCCCAGGGAGAGTCCCCGCAGGGAGGCCTGATAGATGGGGGGGCTATCTCCTCAACCTGGACTGCAGGCTGCCCGCGTCCGACCACAAGGAAGTGTCTCTACTGCTGATATGGTGCAGTTTCAACATTGTTAACATGCTTTATCGGACAGATGAAGATGTTTAAAAAGGGTCCAGATTATAAACGGTGAGTGGAAACGGCCAGGCGCACAGACATGCTTTAGGCCGTCTGGCTTCCTGCCACACTGCTGTATCCTCAGGGAAAACTGAAAACATTACAGTGCAGGAGCAAACTCGAACACTTTCTGTTGCCGAGCAGATTCAATATTCAATACAGTATTATCATGAATATCTAGTTGTGGCACAAAACAACAGTCTGTTGATCCAATCTGTAAATTGTTTTAACTATTTCTCCCCACAATAATGCAAAAATACATTTAATAGTGTTTATTTTAACTGCAGATCACTCCAGTGATGAAAGGAATCCACATTACAAACATTATAAGTTTTAAGTCAAGTACTTGAGGGAAAGGGTTGCTATGACTAACAGTGATGACATTCTTCTATGTGTCACAACAATAGATTGACTATTGATCTAGGGTTTATTATCTTGCTAAATTCTTTAGTTTTCCAGAGATGAAGATTGAATAAAACATTGAAATCTTAATCAGACACAATTTATATATTCATTTTAGGTTTAAATTTGAACTGAAATAAGGAATTTAAGAAACAATATATAAAATAATCAATCAATTAGTAGTTAGATTAATCAAAGAAAATCTTTATATCAATCATAATAAAAAATATATTTTTTACATGCTTGATTTCT
Organism: Anoplopoma fimbria; assembly: GCF_027596085.1. Classification (NCBI taxonomy): domain Eukaryota; kingdom Metazoa; phylum Chordata; class Actinopteri; order Perciformes; family Anoplopomatidae; genus Anoplopoma; species Anoplopoma fimbria. The sequence continues at coordinate 14,245,657 of NC_072458.1, forward strand.
ATGTATTTATTTGTTACATTTTGTTTTACAAAGTTATGAAAGCAATGTTTAAATCGAGCCTGATGTTGCCTCACACAATAGAGAATAATCCCAGTCTCTTCCACACAGAGGCATACAGTTTATTAACGAAACAGGTAACGGATCAGTTTCAGCAGATAACAAAAGCCCATGTATTGGTTCTGAAAAAGCCAAATCACTGTATCCCTGGTAATAATGTACTTCATAATAATGGCAGCCCCCTCAAAAATGTCAACGTGTCTAGCCTACTCAAGTCTGGCCTCTCCAACCAGCGGCAAACAGCCAGCTGATATCAACTCAGTCCTTCAATCATGATGTTTATGTTTAGTAAAACCAATTTGCTCAGCCTCCACCTTTGCCTGAGATAAGTTTTACAACCACTAAAGCAAGTGCGTCTTCAGTGTAGCTGTTAGTGCTGGAGGAGACGGAGAAAATCTATTATCCAAACATTTTTGATGAAAAACCTCACTACGATTGTGCGACTATGTTGTCAGGTGAGAATTTTAATAAATAATCATTGGTAATGTGGATATAATGACTTAGAGTAAAAGCAAATAATACTGTGTTCAGAAAATGTGATCACTTTACTGGTATGCAGCCTTTAAAACCAGGAATAGAAAACACATATATTACAATATGATGATATCCACAATCAAAGAGAATATGCAGTCTCATATCATCATATTGACATAATATCGAGAAGTTGCCCAGCCCTAGTTGCCATGTTGTTATTAAGTGCACATTTGCAACCTTTCCAGCCTTATTTGTCAACATTATACAACATTTGCTATTTTCAGCCTCTCAAACTTAGAGAATTTGCTGCTTTTCCCTGTTTTCTATTAATATAAATAATAAAATAAACAATAAATTAAACATATTTGGGTTTTGTAAAATAACAGATTAAGCAGATTATTCAATATTGAAAATAATCATTAACCTTTTTTGTTGGACAACATTAAATTCAGAAGTCAACTGAACTGTGCATTATTCTTTCTGTTTAGTTTAGGTTATATTAATGATCCACCATATTTCTGATTTGCTATAAGATAAGATAAGATAAGATAAGATAATCCTTTATTAGTCCCGCAGCGGGGAAATTTGCAGAAATATATTATATATATATAATGAGTACATAATCTATTGCTTACGCACAGCTTCAACTTTATTCAGAGACTGGTATCTATTCCTTTCGATTTTATAAAATTTAATTCATTTCATGCAATACTGTGCTTGTGACTTTTGTGTAATTCCTGGTCATACTGTTTCATAATCAAATTTCGTGACTCAAATTATCATATATTATTGCAGTTTGGAGATAATAAATGTTCTGGTACATCATGTTGTGGTTTGTGCAGGAGTTTTTTCTACAGTATTAGTGAACCTGAAAATGAACTAATTTCATTCGCTCTTTTTTTGGTTCAAGCGTATAGAAGAGAACAATACCTAAACTAATAGAAACTTCATATCTCGTGACTCAGAAGCAAAATGATTTATTGAAGATTGTTTTAGTGCAGCTATGCACTCCAAGGCCAAGGCCACCAAAGGTTCACTGCTGGGGAAAATATTGGCAGTGTGCGCTGCAGGAGGAAGTGTCGGTCTGCCCGGCCTGCCCATGCACACAGATCAACTGTTTCAGCCTTAGTCGGCCAGAGTCTGGGCTTCTTGGTCAACCTCAGTGCCCTGCTGAACAGGCTTCCACTTTCAGTCTGTAAGCTAGATACACTCACCACATTTAAGAGGAGGCTTAAGACTTTCCTCTTTGATTACACTAATAGTTAGAGCAGGCTCAGGTTTATAGTTAGGGCAGGCTCAGCTTTATAGTTAGAGCAGGCTCAGCTTTATAGTTAGAGTCAGCTCATTTCTATTATTATTATTTTTACTATTAATGTTTTATTATCATTATTCTGTTATATCCACTGCTGCTGTTATTAGCTGTCATCATTTTATATTATTCTGCTATTATTTGTGCTACTACTGCTATTACTTTTCTCTTGATGAATCGACTATGTTGTAAATTTATTATGTTGTTCATTTTGTACACATGAGATCTATTGCACCTCTGTCCATCTTGGTAGAAGGATCTATCCTCTGTTGATATCTCGGCGGAGGTTTCTTCCTATTTTTTACACTTATCCCTGGTATAATATCTGCTGCCCAGTAGCTGTTTGTGCCTCATGGCATTTTAAAGTGGCTGGTTGAAAATGTCTTCTGCGTGTTCTCTTGTGAAGACGCCAGGAGCATCAGGAACAAAAGCTCTGAGTGTGAACTGGAAGAAGGATGAGAGTCCCGGTTGGGGACATCAATAATTTCTGCAAATGCACAGGCAGGATGACAAATAGGAGATGAAAATGTGTCAGATAGATGACACAAAAGCATGCAGTGCTGTGACTGATGTTGCTACTTAAATCGTACGTGTTCATAATTAGGTGATTTATGGTGGTTGTTGCAGATTCACTGCCAGTCTCCTTATAGCTCCTGTCCATTCTGCTGCCTCACCACCGCATTAGCATCATTCGACCATTCATCTACACGGCTCATACTTCTCAACGACCATATTTTTAATAAGGCTTTTTATGGCTTTAGCTGGCACTTATATACATTAAAACCCCGAAGGAGTACCAGGTACCACATTGGAAATAATGGATAATAGTCCAGGTAAACTGTCAGAGTTAACAGTTCCCTTTGATCTTAGAGGTCAAGACACTATTGATTGCTATGAGTGACTAGAATATATTTACAAAAAATATTATGGACAACCAAAAATGCATAAAAAGCTAAAGGAATTATTAACATCATGTATGATTCCTGGCTGGACCGCTGCAAAGCGGAGGGCCAACATTATAAACGCAAAAGTCTGAATGTATCAGTGAGCGAGTGATTAAGTAGCACCATAGGTCGGTCGAGTTGGAGTTTCCTATTGGCCCGATGCTCTCTCAAAGTGAAGAGTCACGACAATGTTTCAGCTGGTAACTTCTTTGCCAACATGATCAATGTTACTTAATATACAGCGGGTAAAATAAGTATTGAACACGTCACCATTTTTCTCAGTAAATATATTTCTAAAGGTGCAATTTTCACCAGATGTCGGTAACAACCCAAGTAATCAATAAATACAAAGAAAACCAAACAAATACGTTCAGAAATTAAGTTATGTGTAATAAAATGGAATGACACAGGGAAAAAGTATTGACTGCACAACATTTAGACAAGCCTGTGAAATACTGGGAGAATATAGTCTGGTCAGATGAGACCAAAATTGAACTCTTTGGATGCCATAATACACACCATGTTTGGAGGTCAAATGGCACTGCACATCACCCCAAAAACACCATACCAACAGTGAAGTTTGGAGATGGGAACATCATGGTGTGGGGCTGTTTTTCAGCATACGACACTGGCAAACTTCATATAATTGAAGGAAGGATAAAAATCTGCTGCTATCTACCAGGATGATGAAGATGAAACAAGGGTGGACATTTCAGCAAGACAATGATCCCAGACACACAGCCAAGGAAACTCTCAATTGGTTTCAGAGAAAGAAAATAAAGCTGCTAGAATGGCCCAGCCAATCACCTGACTTGAATCCAATAGAAAATCTATGGAAAGAACTAAAGATCAGAGTTCATAGAAGAGGCCCACGGAACCTTCAAGATTTGAAGACTGTTTGTGTGGAAGAATGGGCCAAAATCACACCTGAGCAACGCATGCGACTAGTTTCTCCATACAGGAGGCGTCTTGAAGCTGTCATTACAAACAAAGGCTTTTGTACGAAGTATTAAATAAATTTCAGTAAGCGTGTTCAATACTTTTTCCCTGTGTCATTCCATTTTATTGCACATAACTTAATTTCTGAACTTTGGTTTTCTTTGTATGTATGGATTACTTGGGTTGTTACTGACATCTGGTGAAAACTTCAGGTCAATAGGACCTTTAGAAATATATTTACTGAGAAAAATGGTGACGTGTTCAATACTTATTTTACCCGCTGTATGTGTGGTTGTTTTTGCTGCATAATGCATTGGTTGCTCTTCCTGATTAGTTTGACCTATAAAGTCTAAACTGGGGGGACTCTAAAATATGGCAATTTTCAGTGTGGCTGTTCTTTCTTAATTTTATATTTTCCTGTATATGTATATTGAGTTGTACTTTAATTCGAATAAAAAACAAAAAACTATGAAAATAAATCCTGTGTATGTGTTTACAAGTATCTTAATAATTACGAACACTCAAAGGTAATATTGGTTCAGGGTTTATGAGTAGGGCAACAGGTCAACGCACTGTGTCCGTTATTTGCTTTGCTGTGGGGTGGTTGTGTGGGTAAACCTATTTTGCATTAACATCAGCTTAGATAGGTGATGTTGAAGAGTGACTAGTGGTACAGTACTGTTGGGGGTTGGGTGGGTAATACCAGGGTAGGATGCTTGGAATGCAATTAGTTGTGCAATGCAGATGTTGAACATCTTTGTATTAACTGAAATGCTGCCAGGCGGCTCTTATGCGAGTCCTTTTGGCTGGGGGATCATTACAAGTAGACTCTTTTTTGTGTTCCACATCCATGTTGGACAATGGGCTAACGTGTGGGGGACAGAAAATGAGTAGTTAAAAATGACAGATATTGACAGCTGAGCTAACAAAGAACTAACTAAAGCAGCACCAATGTGTACATATAGGTGAACTATTCTATTGGCAGGGTAGGTGACATGTGGGCCAACTATTCATGAGCAACATCTCGGAGTAACCAATAGCAGTAACTGCTGTCTCACTAGGTCACGCATTCTGTTAGCACAATGAGTGGAGAGGAATAGGTCTATCCTGCTGCACCTTTTCTCACGAGCCAATGATATTCTGGCCCTTCTGAACCAACTTCAGAATAGAGTTTCTCTTGTAATACAATTACCTTTTACCTCTCTTGGTGGGGATTTGTCTTTTATATTTCAAATATATACACTTAAGCTGTGGAATTTGTCCTTCCCTCTCCTCTCCCTGGCGCCAGTCATAGTGCTCTACACTGCATCTTCAGTAAAGTTATGTAATTTGAGATTGTATTTCTAGAGATGAGACAAAGGAAGTCACAATAAGCTAAATCATAACCCATGGTTTATTTCTCTTGAAACGGTTCAGATCTCATGAAAGACCTAAGAAAGGGACATTTTTGTTTCCGAGTTGCACAATTAGATGCAGCTTATTAAATGTTAAATTGGACACACAGTCAATTATTACACTCTGATTTTACATTCTTCTAGAATATTAGTGGTTTGTACGTCTGTCTGTCTGTAACTGTTTATGCCATCTTATTCACACTTGGCAGTTGTATATATGTGATACATTTCTTAGAAACACATCACTTTATATACGTTTCTACTCTTTTAATTAGTCTGATCATCTATTCCATGATTCATATTTTACACTAAACTCTTTAGGGCCCCATATTTGTTTGCCAAAAATGTAAAACAAAAATAATATAAACAATATTTAATGTTGTGCCAATGCTGCTGTTTTATCACTATATACAACTGAATGCTGCACAGGAGACACAGGAATGCTGTGTGTAAACTCAAGTTTTAGCCTGTTTCAATAGAAAAACAAAAAGGTCTCAGTCTATTTTTGTAGATTGCCTTTCACATTCATTAAAAAACCCATCAGCCATAGTGGCACATCTTGGCAATTGGTTACCATAGGAACGAGAAGCAGGAGACGGCTTTTACTTCCCGACAGTCAGGTCTGACTTCATGGCAAATGACAGGTCAATCAGTCAGTGCAAAGTGAAAGGATTTTTATAAAAAGCAGGGTTATTACAGACCGCAGTGTCACACCACTGGTGGCCATGCAGGTTGCTAGTCCCAATCTAATTAGATCTCCATCACAAATCACTGCTACGCTAAAAAATAAATTCTACAAACAGGAGTGTTCTGTAAAGTTTTTCAGCAGCTAATATGTACGTGGAGAGCAGGACAGAAAAAGTGGGGAGATGGTGTGTGAGAAGGCAGTGATGGTGGTACCTGGCCCAGGATGCCCCCCAGCAGAGTCCACATGGCCTGGCCTTCACTCCGCAGATCTCCATTCACGTTGAGCAGCTCCTTCAGGGAATCGCAAAGCTGCAGGAGGAGAGAGGAGACAACGTGAGGCCGGGACACCACCGATTTACACACTTAGATTTGATCAAACATATCAAAGAGGAACATTAAAAGAATAAATATATATATATATAATATAATATATATATATATATATATAGGAGAGTGAGTTGTTTGTTAGACGAGAATAGTAGAATAGTAGTAATTTCATAGCAAAATATATGTTTTTCAGTCTTACGGCCTATTGTGACCTCCTGCCTTTAGGGAAAGTGTTTGAAATGTTCCTTATCTTTAATAATAAAAAATAGCTTAGCAGATTTACCAGTTGACAACAACAGATATTCAGTAAAATAAATGCTAGGGGTAGATCTTTGAGGCTTGCACTTCTGTGTGTTCCCAATGAATGAAAAACAAACGGACACATGTACCAAACTCCCACCGAACCATGATTTCTGTGTACTGTTACACCCCTAATTACAATAAAAGGTCAGTGTGATTTTAAATGAAGTTCTCTTACATCTGGATCAAAAGCCTATTTAATATTAAGCTACTCCCAAGCGCTGTATCAAAAGGCTTTCAGTCACAGGGGTAGAACCACGGACTGTATATAAGAAGTGGACATAGTCATCATGACGTCACCCATTGGTTTGGCTGTTATGAAGACTCGAGTTTGGCTATTTCGCCGTCGCCATCTTGGATTTCCGCCGCAACATGTTTTTTCCACAACCAATGAACGCAAGTTACCATATTTGGAATGCATAAACTCATGTTTACCGAGGTAATAGATCAAGTGAGAAGTAGAGTCATTTTCTCATAGACTTTTATACAACCAGACTCTTTGCATCTGAAAGAGTTGCCCCCTGATGGCCAGTAGAGAGAATGCAAGATAGAATGCATTTGCTTCACTTGGCAGAACCGGAGTTGCCGCATGGGTGGAACAGTAGCCTGTACATGTTAGAATACGCGCCGTTTCACCATTTATGTTGCAAGAAATTTGGAGTCAATGTAACATTTTAATGTCCATATAATCTGCAAGAGTTGAGCCTGGTGTCACAAAAATCAAACATTGTACTGGGCTCTACTCCTATATCAATCAAAAAGCCAGACTTGTAATGAAATTCTTCCACTGGAATTTTGTCCAAGGCCAAAGTCATGTAAGAGCAACTGAGGCATTGCAATTAGCAACACACACTCCATTAATACCGCTTAACACGCACGGCAGAAGACTGAACGCAACATTAACTCTTGTGACTTTTACTCTGCTGCTGTATTCCCTTCCTCGTGTTGACAGATGGAGCGGCAGCCTCTTCAGAGGTCACATGTTTGAGGGGAGATGAGAGTAAGGCTCACATGGGATCTCACCACGCAGCATAGTGAGGCCATGTCTAATGTGATGGTACTAGCTAAGCAGAACCTCGTCCATTAGAATATGAGGTAAGATGGCCACGTACTTAACAAAAGAGTTACAATATTACCAAATGCCACTTGAAACTAGAAATATTTCGCAAGAAATTTTGACTGTGTGGCTGCTACTGCCCGAAGAAGTTGCATATGTTAACAGTTCTGAGACAGCTGTATCAATGAGGTTAATTTAGGGTTAGTTTGGGGTTCATTTGAGGTACATTTGAGGTTCGTTTGGAAAAAAAGTAAGTCCAATCACATAAATAATACTAGAAAATGCATTTCCTGCAGAAAATGCATTGGAATGCAGAAAGCTGAAATCAGAGAGAGAGAGAGAGAGAGAGAGAGAGAGAGAGACATACAGGCAGACAGTGAGAGACAGACAGACATAAATACAGACAGACTGTGAGAGAGACAGATAGATAAAGATACAGATAGATAGAAAGACAGACAGATAGATATGAAGAGAAAAAGAGAGACACACAGAGAAAGAAAAAGAGAGAGAGACAGAAGACAAAGAGTGGGAGACAGAAGACAGACAAAGAGAGAGAGACAGACAGACAGAAAGAAAAACAGACAGACAGACAGACAGTGACAGAGACACAGAGAGATAGACAGACAGACAGACAGACAGACAGACAGACAGACAGACAGGAGTTATAACAATTCCTTTGCCTGAATATCTCCAAGTCATTTGTGTATGTGTGTGCGTGTGTCATTGTCTCTGTGTGTGTCAAACTGTACTAATTAGCTCACATCAATCATCTGCCAGCATGAAAGGTTACCATAGCAATATGACTTCAAAGAGACTCACAGGTACATAGGCTTTAAATGGAGTTTAAGCTGAGGCGCACCTCTCAAATTACTGCTGAAATCTCCCAAACCGTAGCTCCTATTTTCCTAAATAGCAGAACAACTTGAACAAGAATATGTAAAAATTGTGTCTGTAGTGTTAGAAATGTGGCTGTAGTGGCAATTTAGAAACGGGGTATGGTTCTCTGTGCAAGATTTTTTTGGAGTCTGAATTAACATGGGTCTCTATGGAGTAGATAGCTGGATTCCTCTCACTTTCAGGCTGCTGTGACCAAATGTATAAGTCTGTTGGATTCCATAGTGTTATGGACTAGGACAAGTTTATCTACAATTTGACCCAAAAAACTATGCCTGAAGAGTGAAAATTGTGGGTATTCTGGCAACTTTTAAATATTTTTTTCACAAGATTCTGAAGCTCCTCTCACTCTAGCGATGACATCAACCACTCTAAGTCTGAACATTCCATCCAATACACACCCATTATAAAATCTGAAAAAGGCTTAAATTTTCCTGAAACTTAAATTCTGATGTCATGAAATCTGTGGTAGCTATCAAAATGCCCATTTGGCCCAATATAGTCCAGAGTTATGTTAACGTTTTAAACCTCAAATATTTTTTTTACATTTAAGTATGACGAGTCAGTCTGGGTCCAAAGTTGAGTGTTTTTAAGCTCTCTCCACACCCAAAACGCATTCATCTCTATGGGAAAATTTCTCGCCGTTTTTCCCGGTTCCCGTGGAAACCGCTGGCGAATCTCTGAGAAAAGTCATAGCACACGATTCCCGATTAGGCCGCACGTTTTGATGTATTTTGATGCATGTGCTTGCAACGCAAGGCATGGGTGTGACAGCTAGTTTTGTGCTAAATCACTGTCTACTGTAACCTTCCTTAATTAGTCTGCCTGTATACCCAGGTGCTCCAATCACCATGGCAACCAGTTACACACACGAACAGAAGCATGAGTGCACGCTCACTGTGCGTGTGTCCTATGAATCTCTAATACAGAGATGAGAGGAGCGATAGCTCCTCATTCTCAAGTGCCCCTTTGGTCACATTTTAAACACCACAAACATAAAAATTAATCAACGCATTCGGCAGAGTCTTTTCTCTCTGTTGATAATAATATTTTAGCGATTTGACTCACGTTTTTTTTAAATGTACCTCAAATGAACCCCAAACCAACCCCAAATGAACCTCAATGATAAAGCTGACTTAGAACTGTCAATATATGCAACATCTTCAGGCAGTAGCAGCCACACAGTCAAAATTTCTTGCGAAATTTTCTAGTCTTCTTCTTCTTCTTCTTCTTATATTTCTTCTTCTTGTTTTTTGGCATCCAACTAGTTCTGCATACTTTCAGCTACAGAAACCGTTCGACTATCAAATTATTCAGCTCTTTCAGGACATTCCTGGTATGACTTTTCTCATTTCTACCTCATGCTTTTTTAAATATTAAGCAATATTCATATTTTTCATATAATGGTTCCCTATGGGGAAAATCCTCAAATCTTCTCAAACGTCTTCAACTTTGAAAGCTTTCTGTTTCCCCATACCTTCAGCTAGAGACACCATTTAAACTCTCAAATGTTCACAAAACCTTGAACTATGAAGGTATGATTCAGCTTATTTATATCTTGTACAGTTTTTTGAATAATCACACTTATGTTTAATGCCTTTTTCAGACCTTTTCTGAGTTTATAATGAGTGTGTACTGCGTAGCTTATAGCGCGTGATGTCATCACCAGAGTGGAAAGAAATCCGGAATCTTGGAAAAAAATATTTTAAAGTTGCCAGAAATCCCACAATTTTCACTCATCATTTTTGGTCAGAATGTAGATAATCTTGTCGTAGTCACACCCATCACACTGTGGAATCCAACAGACTTACACATTTGTTTCAGAGCAGCCTGACAGTAAGAGAAAGTCCAGCTATCTACTCCATAGAGACCCATGTTATTTCAGACTCCAAAAAGATCTTGCACAGAGAATAGTACCCCCTCTCTAGATTGCCACTACAGCCACATTGTTAACACTACAGACACAATTTTTACATATTCTTGTTCATCAAGTCGTTCTGCTTCTCATGGTCTGGTATTAAGTGAAAACGGCGCTAAGGTTTTAGGAGTTATCAGTAGTAGTTTGAGAGGTGCGCCTCAGCTTTAACTCCATTTAAAGCCTATGTACCTGAGTGTCTTTGAAGTCATATTGATATGGTAGCCTTTGATGCTGGCAGGTGATTGATGTGACCTAATTAGTGCAGTTATAACTCCTGTCTATCTATCTGTCTCTCTCACTGTCCCTCTGTCTCTCTCTTTTTCTCTTCCTCTCTGTTTGTTTGTCTGTCTCTCTCTCTTTCTTCCTTTCTCCCTCTCTCTTACTCTCTCTCTCTCTAATCTCTGTTTCTCCATCTCTCAATCTCTTCCTCTCTCTCACACATAATTTCTAATTTTCAGTTTTCTTCAATTCATTTAATTTCAATTGAATTTATACAGCCCCACTTTCATTTTTAACACTATCCACACAAATTACATGTCTACGTCTTCAGAAGAGTCTTGGGATTCTCAAAATGAAGTTATTAAATCAATACGACTTACAGAGTCTTGTTCAGCTAGAACCTTCTCTGTGTTATCACCAGTTATGGCCAACAGTGACTCAGCACTAATACTACTACTACTATTACTACTACTACTACTACTATTACTACTGCTACTACTACTACTATTACAACTACTACTATTATTGCTACTACTACTACTACAACTACTACTATTATTGCTACTACTACTAATACTACAACTTCTACTACTACTACTACTATTACGATAATACTATTACTACTACTACTTCTACTACTATTGCTGATTAAACAGTTTTTTCTACTAAACCACTGATACTACTGCTGCTACTGATACTACTACTGCTGCTACTACTACTATAACTTCAGCTTCTAAAACTACTACTCTTGTTATGACTACTTCTTCTACTATTACTACCACCTCTACAGTTTAACAGTTCAGCTTCCAGACTTTTCTCCATTGTATTTCAGCTCTTTGCTTCTTCTGATGATGCAGTTTAGCTTCCATATCTGCCAGTTTTACAATTCAACTACCAGGTTTTTTCAGCAGTGCAGTTCTTGGCTTTTGGGCTTTTTCAGGAAAGTCATTTGAAACTTCCACATTTTCAGCAATGCTCTGTGATTGATTCCAGCTTTCTGCATTCCAATGCATTTTCTGCAGGAAATGCATTTTCTAGTTTCTAGTTATTCTGTTCTATTTGACACATTTTCTCACTTAATCTTACACTTTCGACTGAACGCATATAGCAGCACTGCTGATGTTGAAGCTGTTGCACTGCAGAGGCCAGCAAAACTACAGGTAACAACACTATTAAAGCCTTGATTTAAACGATCTACAGCAAATGGTATAAAATGCATGAATCATGTACAAGCAAGTTGAACTAGTCTATTTAGGCACATCTTTGAATTCGAATAATGCCTCCTTTATAAAGCAGCTACATACTACACCATCGACTTGAGATAGGCTTGAGGTTTTTGTTTGCAAATAATGAACCTGAACCCACCTCCTTTTAAGACCAACATGGTCGCGTAGATGTCGCAAGTACATTTGGGCGCTGAGCTAGACGATGGCAACTGTGTCGGTCTGAAACTAGCAGTGACAGTTGGTGCTGTGCACCGCTTAATGCAGATAATATTTATGCAGGCAGGTGTGCAGTTAGTGACAGTGTGGGCTCCACAGTAGCTCAGCCAGCTTGAAGAAATAGCAGCGTGGGGGCGGGGCTTATCAAAGAGTCAATTTGGTAGAGAGGTACGTGTTCCCCTCAGGAAGAACTGTAACAACTTTAGTGATCCTCTGAATAATCCTCCAACACCATCATCGGATCAACATTTAAATTTGTCCAATACTTTAATTTATTACCAAATATAGTTTAGTGCACATTAGCAAATGTTAGCACGCTTACACACTAAGACGGTGATCTTGGCAAATATCATACCTGCTAAACCTTAACATCAAAACAAGAATTGCTGAATCCTGTTAGAATTCTTTTTTCACTATGATTTTTGCATTATAGATGTCTTTTAATCGGACAGAAGAGTGTACTTACTTTAAATATTTTCATAAATAACATTACAAAATAAATAACCTAAGATAATAAACCTGAAAGATAATCAAGCAATATACTTCAAGAGACACATTTTCTTTAGCTTGGTTTTTGAATGACACTGGTGGCTGGAGCCTATTCAGCTATACCAGGTATTTATCTCTGAGGTGATATTTCTGTGCTCAAATAGTCTTGTTTGTTAAATAACGTATGTTGGAAAAACTGCCTAAAAAATATTTGTATTATAATACAATATTAAATGAGTTAGAGCACTCTCTTGATTTTCATGCAGTAGAAATGACCCATCTTGTCGTGGTTCGGGTTGTGTTGCTCACCTTGTTGTACTCCACGTGCAGTTTTTCTTGCTCGCTCTCCAGCTTGTCTTTTAAGTTCTTCTGTTCAGAGATGTTGTCCTGGATCTGGATCATTCGCATGTTCCGCTCTGCATATCAATGGGACGAAAATCAATAGCACGATCACAATCTATATATACAGGAAAACGCACAAGAGAGTGTACTGATGGCAGATAGAGCCTCTGCTGCAGGCTAACGGAGAATGCTCTCAAGGTTACGGGCTCGTCAACACATCTGGCATCACAATAATTTATTTGGGGAGGAAAAAAACGCTTTTACAGTATTCAGACAATAACCAAAAGGGATATTTTAACACTGACTATGGATAAGTACCTCATACAGCCCCACTTCTTTACACCCTAACTATCCCTTTAACCATCCTGTATATACCAGTGGTACCAGAGATTTAACGTTAATCATCACAGTGTGAAATACAGTTTTACTGACAATCCTTATCCGCCAAAATTTTGTAAAATATGGAAACAGGACAACGGCATATTTGCTTTTGTAGTCGCCGATCTCAGCTAGTGTTACACTGTAAACAACCAGTCCATGTTTAATTTGACAGAAAGAGAGCTAGATACGTTAGCAGCACCACTAACAGCCAACGAATGAAAAGTTCCATTCAGTTACATTTCGATGCTTACAGGCTCTTTTGAGTAAAACTTAGTATTGGGCAAAGGCAAATGATAACGTTATCATGATGTGTTCACGTGTAATCTGGTAAAATGCAGTGTTGGTGAGAAACTCGAATAAATCCAGTTGTTTGATTGAGATGTTTTCAGAACAACATAAATAGATATTAGAGATGAATTATGAGCGGTTTACACTAGCTCGAAGCAGATTATAATACATCATTAAAACTACTAATAACAAGATTTGTTTTAATCCACATAAATATAATCTTATCATTTGAATGCTGTTTTTTTTTATGAAGAAAAAAACACTATTGATGACCTTAACAAAGTTAAAGGATAACATTTAGAATTTATGATGGTTCACACAGACTTTGTAGCAGTGGAAATTATTTTTGGGACAAAAAAATGTGTAGACCAGCTGCTATAATCAAACAACAAAACCTGATTAGGGATCTCTAAACGAATATTTTCTCCCTTTTTACTTTTGTGCTGATCCGAATGGGACTCTGATCCATGACTCTGATCCGTGATACGATCCAAACCGTGAGTTTTATTATCCGTTGCACCACTAGTATATACAGCATGGAGATAAATGCAAAACCCTTCAGCTTTGTTTAAATTACAATCGTGACACCGGGCTTCATTCCTGCACTTTGGATCTAAAAATAAGAGAATATAAAAAAGATTAGAAGTTTCCTACTTTAAAATGTTGTTGATGCTCTAAATGCATATCCATAAATTCAAGTGCACGGAGCAAGGGAGAGCCATAAGAGGGGCTATCAGGGAGCTTACAGATAAGCATCACGTCTTAAGCTCTTCCTCTGGCAGCTCTGAAGGAGAACGGAGGAGGAAAAGAAAAGGAAAACAGTGCTTCTAGTGTCACTGCTGCTTTTTGATAACAGGCGATTTGACTATTGCGCATGCGAACATCCGATGCTGAAACCATAGAATATGCAGCCCTCCTACAAACAAGAACAATTGGTGAAGAAAGAATGGCAGGAAACGGGGTTGAAAGGTTCTCAACTGATTCTAAAACAGATAACTTGTATTTGGAAATACTCTCCACTTCGTAACACTAGTATGTTTCTATATATCCCATTCAAAGTGTTACATTTCTGCAATCTGAGAAGAGAAAAAACAACACTATGGCCATGACTGGAGCGGAATAGAAGTTTACTCACCCAGGTAATAGTTGACAAAGTCTGCCGTGAGGGCGGGCTGCTTGTGCTTCCTGCGTCCGTCCAGGCTGGCGTTGGCATCGGACGTGTCCACGGGGAAAATGTCGGTGCTGATGCCCATCAGCTCCGCTTTCCTCATCAGCTTCCTGATGGCTGAGGCACTGGAGGTCAGAGGTCGCGGCAGCTTCTCCCGGGGCACCCACGCCTGAGGCCGGGTGTTCCTGGACAGCTCTGCTTTTGCCCTGTACTGCTGCAGGCGGGTAGTGATTCGGGCCTGCGTGGTATACACACATGTTCACATACAAGTGTATACCGCTAAACTCATTATATTCCTGCCCTAAACCTAATCATAACACACAAGCACATGTTTAAAGGTATAAAAGGTATGAATGATGAACATTACCTGGGCTTCCGGAGTGAGCTGCTTCTCTCTCTCCTGCAGGGAGACTTTGCAGTACGACTGTAAGGCCAGATAATTCTTCCTTTTCCACTTCCTGTCAAAGCGGTCTGCGTGTTGTTTGCAGTACGCAAAAAACGGGTCGGCAATATCCTGATAAAGCAGAGACACGCGCATGCATTAACAGTTGTAATAATAGGTTAAGAATGGGAACATTATTGTTAACAGCTTTTACTACACTGACATTTATAAAACCCAGTCCCCTTCATTCCTCACTCTGTCACAGGAGGAAACATTCAAAAGCAGAAGTAGTTTTTCTAGCTGCTGGCCTTTTGGGACCATTTAAACCTAACTAGTTGCCATGGATGACATCAGCATCTTGATAGAAGCCTTTTTGTGAGATTGAATGGATTAAGTGGTTTGCACTTGGTCGGCACTTTTCTGGATGCTTATTGTGCAGAAGAAGGCGATGTCTGGTGCTTACAGTCGGTGAGCCAGTGCACTTACGGGCTCACAGTTATATGCCCCCGCCAACCAATTAAGTTGCAGTTTATATCTGTCCAAAATACCATCACTTCATCAATTTATCCTATTAGACATTTGTTTGAAATTGTCATAATTAGCATATGAATCATTGAGTTATGTGTTTTGTGAGGTCACAGAGAGCTCTGACCTCCAAAATTCTAATCAGTTCGTCCTTGAGTCTAAGTAGATGTTTGTGCCAGATGATTTGAAATTCTTAGATATCATGTTCACAAGAATGGTACGGACAGACAACCTGAAAATATATACGCTCTATATATATTCTCTATATTTAGAGAGTGATAATTATCAATTAAATATCCATTGATTAATTATTAATTTTACAGTTTGGATTATGTGACATGGTCATTTTATATGATGGTTATGAGTTAATCACCACTCAGGTTGTGGCATTGACATAAACATGAACTGAATCTTTGTGTCCTACAATTTGAGACGCACGCCAATGACTTGTCATCTAAAACAAATAGCAGGAAAAAGGTGAAAGTTAGGAGAAATAATATAGAGCACAACATTAAAAGTGGTTTAATCTATCTGATGGTTAGGTACAGCAACATTCAAAACAGCAGCATTTCTGAGCTGACTGAGTAAGCTAGTCAACTAACTTGGTGAGATATGGTAACTGACTTGTGCAAGCATATTCACAGCTGGTTAGCTTGTTAGCAGTTAGCTCAAACTTTACCTCGAGATCAAGTTTTATCCATTCTCTAAAAATAGACGTCCTATTTATTTGCAATGCTTTGTTCTGCATTTAGAGTCACTGCAGGGCGTCAGAGAAGATACACTGAAGCCTGCTTGCATCATGCTGCCTAGCTAACAGGCTAGAAGCTAATGCTGCTGCTGGCTGTTTTGATGGACAGGACAGTGCTGATCTTACAGACAAAATGAGCAGTGGCATATTATTTTGTTGGTACTCAAAATGTCTCGGTTAGCTTTTCCCTGTTTGTAGCTAATACCCATGAATCAATACCACCACTGATTATCAACTTTAGGGCTGTACAGAATGTCATCTCTTTACCTTAAAAGCATCTAATGTGGTTTTGAAAAAGGTTTTTTCAAGGCGAAACGCCAACAACCTTGGATTGAAGCTGATTTTTTTATAACACCCATTTTTTTTATATACATTTTGACTTTTAGGCTTTACAACGCTCTGGTATTTGATTGTAAATGTATGGTTATACATACAAAGAAAAAGAAAATCTACCTAGATTTGTTAACCTATAAGTCATATGTAAACTGAAAGTCATATGTACATTGTAAATATGGTAATTGAAGCTTCACATTGGCTGTCCCGTGTGATGAGAACACAGATAAGCTGTAGGACAAGACTCACAGGGCTGGTCTTTACTTGTGTTTGGTGATTTGTGGCTGCGTCATAAAACCTTAACCCTTTGAATATTGATTCAATCAGGTTTGTTAGTTAAACAGTTGCCCATCAGCATGTTACCTAAAATTTGAATTTTTCTTCTTCTTCTACTTAGAAAAGTAAAGTACTCACCTCCTCTGCTGCGGCCTCCGAAAGGAGCCCCTCCCTCTGTGCACAGGTGACATGGAAATAGGAGCGACACATGCCTGCGTCACAGCTGATGCACACACCGGTCCGGGCAAAGCGGGCGTCCTCACAGAAACTGCACTCCTAAATGCAACAGAATACAACAGGGAGACTTCAAGCTGTAGCTGCAACGAGGAGAGAGTGACCACTGGTTTCTTTTTAGCCCATCACAACATAGGTTGCTTTACTGTTACCACTTTTATCTACAGGACTTTTCCACAGAAGACGTTTTAACTGGATACAGGTGTAAATAATGAAATGAATAATGGCTAAATTCCATTTAAGCTGATTTGATTTCAGGGTCCAGATATTGTGGATGCTGGCTCACTGTCACTCACACTTGAAATGAACAGAGCCATTATTAGTTATTAGTAACACATTTTCCTACAATAACAAGTCCAAATGTCTTCTGTGAGAAGTGAGTATAAGATTTACTGACATATCAACTACTGTCAAAAAAAACACTTCAACTATTTGTGAAACTTCAAATGCAGACAAAACTATCTCCAGCGCTTCAACCTCAACCGACATTTGAAGGGCAAATTGACAGTTTTCATTGCTTTTACTTTGCACCTGACGGTTCAACTTCATCGCAATCTTCAAACAAGAGTTTAACTGCATTAAGTGATTTAAACTCTTTTCAGCACTTCCACTTCACCTGAGTATGAAAGCCAATTTCTGTCATGACTAATGCCTTAGTATCTGAAATTAACAAGAAACATTCTCAAAATAATGCCTTAGTATCTGAAAACAAGAAACGTTCTCAAAATAATGCCTTAGTATCTGAAAATAACAAGAAACGTTCTCAAAATAATGCCTTAGTATCTGAAAACAACAAGAAACGCTCAAAAGAATAACCAAATATCTCAAAACAATGAATATACATCTATATTTATATCTACATGTCTATATATCTTCATATCTCTATAATGACTAACATTTTTTTCTTTTCATCACATTAGCAGAAATGAGCTTCCATACCTGAGACTTCAGATCCCTGCTGTCTAATTGCTTTCATTGGTTATATTTCAACTGTCCACATAACTTATTTTAATCCTACAATTCAACTGACACTTCAAAACCCTCTCAGTGCTTTAACTCCTCGAGTACTTCATCCAGAACTTCAACTGTCACGCAATGCCCTGCATGCAAGAATTCATATTTTAAAACATTCTCTGAGATTTGCGTGGAAGTGAGCATCTTTAATATCCTTCAGAAAATTTACATTTTCTAGTTTGAGTGGACAATAACTAAGCAGGAATGATGAAACATAATCAGTATATTTGAATATACAATCATGAGAGAGTAATCAAAACAATATCTAAAAAGTGGCCCCTGCAGGATGCGAAACATGTGACATGAACGTGAATTTATAATCCCACCTGCATAGATCTGAAAAAAAAAAAAAAAAAAAAAGAGTACTTGCCTTGGCCCCGTATTTTGAATAATTCATCTCTGTGAGCGTCACTGGTCGTAATTTATCGATGTCTCCAAATGCTACGCCGGGAACGTAAAGTGCACAGACCACATGCACCCATCTAAAAAGGAAGAGGAAGAAAATCAAATTGGTTGATAAACTGGTTTGTTACAGAGTAACAGAAAAACACACATTAGTATGAGAACCTTGCCCTGCCCTAGTTTTAAAAAGGTGACATTTAAAATGAATTGAAATCCGGTCACTGATTTCAAGCAACGCCATCAAATTTATTCAAATCTATGGCTGTGGTTATTTTTGCATTTAGTATAGTGGATTACTGAGTTGCTCAGACACTTCAAAAAGAAATGGATTCATAGATTTATGAAGCCCCAGACTCTAGCTGTGGTTTGGTGTGACACAATTTCAAATGCGGACTTTAGGGAAGAGAATCCGAAGTCCAATATAAAGATATCCATCTCTAGCAAGCAACGGCTTCACAGTTTAATTTGCTGTGTTTTTCATGCTCTAGTGAAGTAGTAAATTCGGGTGCAGCCTGGCTGAGGAGCACTATCAGCGATAACGTGGCTGAAGTCTCCACGCTTCACATAACACACTCTTTTCTCTCACTCCTTTCCTTTCTCTATCTCTTCTCCTCCCTCCATCCTCCTCTCTCCTTCCTCTGCCAGTTCTCTCTCTCGCCTCCTTAATCCAACTTCCTTTTCTCTCCACTGCTGAATATAGTGTATGTACAATTTACATTGTACATATATTGCCTTCAGCATTTCAACCAACTGAGGTCATTGGGCATCATTTGTCTTTGAACATGTTCCGCTCACTGCCTCTCGTAAATGGCAGCTGACCACCGGGTCATTGTGTTATTGTATCCCACCTCCCGGCGTCCGTCTCTTTGAAGATGCCGTCCTGGTTGGGGCACAGCTCACAGCTGGGGGTCACCCCGTTCTTGCAGGCGTCACAGAACCAAGGCTCTGTCGAATTCTCTGAGGCAGAGCTCATGATCGAGTCGCTTTCGCCGTCCACACCGTAACATCCTGGAAACAGAGAAAAGGATTGCCGGTATGTCGTTATCCATTATTACATTACATTACATTACAGTCATTTAGCAGACGCTTTTATCCAAAGCGACTTACAGGAAGTGTATTCAACATAGGTATTCAAGAGAACTACTAGTCACCAGAAGTCATAAGTGCATCTCCTTTCTTAAACAAGCATCTTAAAGCATAAACCAGAGCAAAAGTATAGTGCAGAAGCAAATTACTACGAAAACAATAATTGCAACAGACTAATACGAATACAATAAGTGCTACAAACTAATACGAATAGGATAAGTGCAGTAAACGAATACAAATACAATAAGTGCAGCGAACTGATACGAATACAATAAGTGCAACAACTAATACGAATGCAATAAGTGCTACGAGGAAGGCTCAGGGTAGTACTTCTTGAAGAGGTGAGTTTTCAGCCTGCGCCGAAAGATGGGCAGCGACTCTGCTGTCCTGACGTCAGTGGGGAGTTCATTCCACCACTGAGGGGCCAGGACAGAAAAAAGCTGTGACCGGGTGGATCGGCCGCAGGGACCTCTGAGCGACGGGGCAACCAGTCGCCCCGAGGCAGCAGAGCGAAGTGGTCGGGCAGGGGTGTAGGGCTTGACCATGGCCTGGAGATAGGAAGGAGCTGTTCCTTTCACTGCCCTGTAGGCTAGCACCAGAGTCTTAAACTGGATGCGAGCTCTTACAGGGAGCCAGTATAGAGAACGGAGAAGGGAAGTTGTGTGAGAGAACTTGGGGCGATTGAACACCAGACGTGCTGCAGCTTTCATTACATTATACTGCCTTAACTTTCACAAAGAAGCAGAGGAAATACAGGCCTATGAGTTGACTGTTCACTACTCTCATTGGGCCACAACTAAGAACCATTGAAAACTTTATAACCTTATAACTTTGGCGGTGTAAATAAATACCTTATTTTGTGTTATCCATAAAGTATTCACTTCCAAAATTGTTTATCATTCCATTTAGGCTACTATTTAAATGCAATTTGCAATAATCAAAGGACCAATGATTACTTCAACGAGTTAGTATTCTAATTATGTAAAGTTGTGGGACACAAAGGAGATTAGATTTAAAAAAAGAAAAAAATGAATGGTCAAATATAATGCAGCAGAGGTTGAGGTATCCTGACCTTTAGCCCATAGAATGGGTCAAGCTCCAAAAACAACTACATTTCCCATTATGCAACGTGATGGCATTTCTCGTTAGACCCTACCTACCTGGTAAAAATGTGCTTCTTTCAAACATCTCAATCTCATGTAAAGCAGGCTTTCTGTTATACATGTGTAGTCCAAAGAGTCCTAAAACCCGGAAATCAGTCAACATTTTTGCCTTGTCTCAAAGTCAATGAGTTTTTTTAGACGTTTTTTGTTTAGATGCCCAAAAAAATACTGCTGAAGAGATTTTAAAGTGTTGTCCTATGACATAAAATACATTAGTAAATACCCCAAATGTGAATTTTGTAGCTTTTACGTGTCTTAAAAAGGGGGTCGCTAACAAGTGGCTAAATGAGACTACCTACTGTCTTCACGCTAGTGGGCCTTTAGCTTAGTGATGGTGACATGAAGTCATTCAAACCTTGGTGTAGTTTGTCTAACGTTAGCGTCTTACGTCTGCTGATTTTATTTACATTTCAAAAAACATCAAATTGGTGTTCACTTGTGAAGATTATCTTGCTGAACAAAAGGTGTAAGTATCGAAAAATGTTGGTTTTCCACAGAGATTATTTACTGCAATAATCTCATTGGCTTTCTGTTAAGGTAACCAGTGCAATGCTAACTTCTTGTTTGGAAGATACTTCATTCCTGCAGCGCCTTATTGTCCAAAATAGATGGAACTGATCACACCAATATGACATCATAAGGGTTATTTTCTTAGACTTGACAGAGCTCCTTTGGTCAGCAGCCACCGCAAGGAGGACAGCTGGTCATAAGTCTTTAAACTCAAATAAATGTAAAGCAATAACCATATGCAAAACAAAAGCCCTTCTTTGCCCCAGTGTAAGAAGAAAACAGTCCTTAAATCACTAAAACGATGAATTGAAAAATGGACACATCAACAACATGTTTAGTTGGCAGAAAGTCTACAAAAAGGGCCTCACGTTGTTTTAAAATGTTAGAAGCAACATTTACTAAAGTGAAAAGAGGATGTTTGCAAAGTATTGTTGTGTAGGACCTTGGATCGATGGGCTGATCATGATATAGGCCTAGGCTGTTTTGGAAGTACCATGCACAGCACACGACCCACTGATTGTCATATGGTATTTGGCCATTTTGTATTGCTTTTGACATCATTGTGCTCACCAGGTATTGCTGAGATTTGTTAATGTAATGATATGGCTAAAATGTTAGAAAGGGAAGAAGGGTTGTAGACAAGCTAAGGGTTTATCTAGAATATCCAAAACACTTTATTCTAGATAAAACTGTCAATGACACCTGAATTGTTGATATTAACACCTTATTGTTCAATAAATGTGCACAACAGAGAGAGAGTAAACTGTGATGATTGTTTTTTTTAAAAAGATGTAGGTAATAATTTTACTGCTCACATTCATTTTATCTTCCAAATAAGCTGACCTTAAGGCTAACAACCTTTAAAACCTCTCCAACCGTCTGACTGTTTATCTCTCTTGCCTTGTCAGACTTCATTTTAACAATATGGCCACATTATATATCATAGCTCTCAACTATTAACAAGGTGAGTACAAAGTAATAACCAGAAATGATGACAAAATGTACTAAAATAAGAACTAGGTTGTAATAAACTGGAATTCAGATAATATACATAGTGCAAAGTGCAAAGAATTTTTGAAATAGTAGACACCCATTTTATTGTACTCATTTTGTTTTTATAACTTGCATGAAGCAAGAACATTATTTGACACAGTCAAGAACTACTACTGTTCAACTGCAGGTTTCCTCTCTCTCTCAAGTCAAACATTCAGGAAACCCTTTTGCAGTCTCGAGTGATGTCATTCGTCAATAGAATGGCAAAATCCATCAATCATCTAACCTAAATGGAAAGAGATAACATGGACCTGCCTCTTGCTCTGCCATAGGTTAGTTTGAAGGTAAAAATACTCTTAATTTACTTCCAATGTTGTGTTTAAAACCAAAAGTTGTTTGCTGCTCTATGAGCTATTCTTAGCCAGCTGCTACAAAATTTAGGGACAAAACGGAAACCAACCAACAACCAGAGACATATTAGCATTGCCATACTGTGTGTCCTGTCTTCAATGGACGCAAATTATTGCACACTGGACAACAATGTCAATAGTATTGCCTGTATTGTATTGTAAATGTAGTCCTGTGGTTTGCTATTGTAACACTCTGGGAACCAAGTAGATGACAACAAGTAAGAAATTAAAAATACAAAATAGACCTGGTCTGCTCTGGTTTCAAATCTACTGGGACACTGCAGCACCACAAATTGAACATTTTATATAAAAAAAAGTGCCCCAGAGAAGCACGACGAAGCCAAGCGAAAGAATTTTAATGTTGTCCCCTTAATTTTCTGAGGTTGCCTAAACAATTACTTGGCTGATGTGGTTTCTATGGCAGCTATTACACCAGGCAGACGTGCTCTTCACTACCAATGAGGGCAGCAATCAGTACTCTGCCTCCGCTGGGGAGATAACACTCTAACTCCTAATTCAGTCAACCAGCCTTCGGGCTTTTTGAGCAATGGGAAAGACTCACAAATCAAAAGCTCAATGTTCTGCATGCCCGTCACTGTGTGCTACACTGGGGAGTCGGGCGCCCATCGAAAGCAAACACTGGGGCGGACGGAGTTGTTTATTCAGCTCTACACTTTGTTTGGTGGGTGCATGTCCTTTTCTGATTGCAATCCTTTGCTGTGTGTCATGGTGAATCACAAATTTTGAACTCTGCTCTTCAGAGCTTGGCAGGGTATATCTTAAGTTTCTTAAACGTAAAGGCAGGATACACCAGTCAAGCTTCTGATTATTCCACTGGTGCAATTAAGTCACAGCTGGAATTGTCCTGACCTTCAAAATGGGTTAAGCACTTAGAATCTAACTACCCAAGAAGTGAACATAACTGCTGCCTATTTTTCTACCTCCATTTTCCTTCACAGCAGGTGGCAAGGACAGAAGGCTAAGGCCTATATCTCAACTCAACATTTATTTTCCTAAAGAAAGAGGTATAAACTGGAGTAACTCTGGCTACAGTTAGGCGCTTCATCTTCCCTGATTGGGCTTTGAACCGTGGAACTGGGGGTTGTGAACGACCACCATGCTGGTTTAACCGACTTATGGCTGAACTGTGGCACAAATCTTCGGTGTTCCTTTTGAACTGAGATACAAAGCTCAGACCGTTAAGCCACGGGTTGCTGGCTAATATGAGCTAAGCCGACAAAAAGTGATGACTACAGGATATCTTCATAATCCCTGAAGGAAAGATTATCCTTGTCAGGAATGACGAGCTTGGCAGGAAAAAAAAAGGGGGCAAGGTAGAGTTGACTGAACCAAGAACAGTACTTTAAAAGGTTTTGAGAATTAATAGAAAGAACTGTTTGCTTGCCTACAACAAAAGCCCCCTTGTTGTGGATGCAACCAGCAGTGAGAATGAGTATAAAGACAGAGTAAAGGCAATGGAGGGGTGTTCCCATGGGTTGTTTTTTTCCAGGGGTTGTGAATAAGTGTGATGAGCAACTCACATGAATGAAAACGCCAACTGCTATTCTGACAGCACAACGTTGGCTCACAAATTCAACTTGGCAGCAGTCTACTACTAATCATCTATCTATAGCTAACTTTATACCATATAATACAAATGAGAACCAATCAAAAGAAAAATGTGAATAAATGAGTGGAGAAAGACAATGAACACAGATGTTTCCATAACATGGTCCACAATGGTCACTGGAATTATGTGAATCCTATGTTACAGCCTTCATCATCACCAGATCTCTCCCAACCTAGGGGACATTTTGGGGCAACATATTCAACAGCACTGTCCGTCATCACCACCATCATCATCATGAAAACATTAAATGAGGGAATATCTTTTGTATTATCCCCCCTTCTCCCTCTAGGAGACTTCTAGGAGTCTATGACGAGCATTGAAGCTGCTCTGGAGAAACAACACCAACCCCTTACATACCTGGCAGACGCCTGCATTGTATTCCGACTTTACTGTCATGCAGAGGCTGTAGCAGGCTCTCTTTAAAGAGCTATAGGGAAGGTACTGTTAGCATATAAAACGAGAAGGAATACATTGGCACCAACCATGTCATGCTAGCTTGTAGGAAAGGAGGCTAAATAAGTCTCCAAAGGCAAGTGATAATATTCACTGGCATGGACATATTCACAGGCGTCCCTTGACCTCTTACCTCAAGATATTGGAATGCAAATAGGTTTTCTGGGTACAAATAGGTCTCACCTTTATGCTAATCCAATGCAATTTCAGGCAAAAAACAAGCATTTTTAGCAGTATAAATGTGTTATTTTAACCTATGAACGATAAACTAAATACCTAGGGCAGTTAGATGATGCATGGCTTTCCTAGGTATATTGCCAATAAAGGGGTTTCTGAGCAGTTTCAGAACTGCTCAGAAACCCCTTCGCCAATCTTCGCCATCCAATCGCAGAAAAATGCAATGAATTCATGCTTTTAGATGGAATGCACCACTTCTATTTGGCAAATACTGCTGACACTATGGCAACTTTGTTTGTTTTAAACCAGTGTAGTAAGTATTACGCAAAGAGCACGCAAGCTAGCTAGCTAGCTTACTAGTCGACAGCTGGCTAGATTGATTGATTTGTCAAAATGTCTTATTCTCACCAACCCTAGTCAAAGTAAAATATCACAACTGGTTCGTAAAAAACAATTCGTTATAAATTAGTTTTCATGTAAATAGTAACATGTTTTTTTTTGCAGAAAAGTATTGCATGTGTATCCAAAGCCTGATATATGTTCTTTCTCTGTGCTAAATTAAACTATATACAGTGTTTTTAGAAGGTTTTACAGATGTTAAGGGCTTGTGGTTGGGTGACACAGACTCACCCAACCAGGGAAGTCAGAAAGTATAATATCACGTTGTTGTATTGGTTTTTCCATTTAGTGAAAATGACAAAAAATATATAACATTAGACCCAAATAATTAGTATTAAACATTAAAAAAATAAGTTGCAAACATAAATGTGTTGAACATGATATTTGTGGCAATAACTATATTGACAGTACTTTGAACTCACATTTGAGTATAAAAGTCAACATCACTTTCACTGGATCAGAAAAGGATGACAGCCTGAAGTGGATGTATTATTACCATTTACCTTTCCTACAGTAGCCTATCATAGCTAAGAGAAATGTGGTGCCCTTAAATGACAAAATAAGGGTTCTGGATGTTCAGACTGAATAAAAAGAAAACTTAACATGTGAATACGTGACAAAATGGTCTTCTTTGGCATTTACAATCAAAGGCAAATAAAAGAAAAGGGAGATCTTCTGGTATGGTAATGATGTCTGCCTGTATGAGTGGCGAGTGTGTGATAATCAAAAGGCAGGCTGGTAAGAACAGGACTCCTCTCTGTGCTCTGTGTAGACGCTTGCTTTGTGGACTTCTGCTCCAGAGCTTTTGATCTCTCACCCTGGTCATGTGCGCCTACCTTTCATGTCGGCCTCTCTTTTCGTCTGAGAGGCAGTGAGGGTGTCCGGACAGTAGCGCGGTGCGAGAACAAAGAGAAGCTGTGAAGTCGAGCAGCGAGACCGACTCGTATGAGTTCCGGATACGGACAGCTCATCTCTCATTTCTGCCTCAAAGTCCTTCCTTGTTTGGCCTTGTCTTAGCCTTGACCGAGGTACTTTGTGATCTCTAAAAATGAGCCAACGTTTTATGAGCACACCAGCATCAGGACTATCACTTATCCAGCTAGAAGATAAAGCTGTCAATATATCTATTCTTAAATGTAGGGCAGGATCATTTTATCAATTATTTTTATATAGATCCATTAATTATTTACTCTACAGACTATACCATTGCAGTTAATAACGCACTATTGGCCAGTGGAGGCATACATAGCCAAAATAAAATAGGGTCCAAAAATTACCCTTGAGGTATTCCGGACCAAATTTTTAACCAATAAGGAAAGATGGTTTTCTTTGAAAACGCAGACTCTATTTTCTAGGGCTGAGAATTTTGAAAGATATAATTTGCAAAATTGGAGGGGATTATTCCTCATATTCTCATATTGATTGAAAAACATTTTTAAATTATTATGTTTGTGTTTGTGCAGGGTTCTGTACCAAACAAATATATTTTTTGGTCAGTAGAATATGATGTGTAGGCCAGGACATCTCTGCAGCACGACAATATTTAATCTTAAATGTTTAACAAATATTGCACCTCCTAGGCCAAACACACAGCCATATTTTCACATACCTCTCGAAAAACATACCACCATCAGCATTTTTCAGTAAGACATTAGTTACTCTTAAGATACTTAATAAAATCATATTAACTTATAGTTAATGGGGAAAACTATTAATGGTGACTCAATGTGTGCATACGTTTCCCTTGGATAATATGGATGATTCTGATACAACATGTGGCCAATATGTCACCCTTGATTTTTGTTTTCTATGGCAGCCAATACTCTGCCCATGTTTTACATACTTCATCGTCAAAAAGGGCAACTGCTTAAACATTAATGAGTTGGATCTTTAGTCAATAAGCATCCCTTTCAGATCCAGTGTTATCATGAACCATCAGGTGCTTTTTTCAGTTGTGGCTACAAAGGTAGACATATGGAAGCCCTGAGAGGAGAAGGGATACAACAAATTCTGGTGGTTTAATTTCCAAGTCTGATCTAAAAATTGTTTTCCCCCTTTGTTTATAACTAAAGACCAGGTGAAAAAAAATAGTTCTGCCAGGATCACGTTTTTTATGTTCTATGTTCTCATGTGTTTGCTGTTGTTAAACTTATTTCAGTCAAGAGGCTGAAGTGAAACTCATTTAAATAGAAATAAAAGCATTCATGTTTTATTTCTCCGTGAACTCTAAACAGAAGGTACATATATTATGTGTTACCAAGTAATGTGACAATGTTTTATTGGATGAAAAAGAGTTAAATGATATAGAAAAGTTATCCTGGTAAAACCTTTTCCACCTGTTTAACAGAAGAGGATTATCCTGGCAAAACAATGTTTTCACTGTTTACAAGTCATAAACACAAGAGGGAAGTTTACAGGCATTTTTTAAAATTGAGCTCTTAAGTTAAAAACACATTTAAGTGAAGGGAAAGGGTGGCAAAGCAGTGCAACAGAAGCAGTGCTCTACAATGTGTCAGGATCACTGAACTACAATTCATTTTTGATTCATTGGATTGAGTGGAAATCTGAAGTTTTCACATCACTGATTACGATAATGCTAGATGTTCGTAATGGCACTAAAACACAAGTAAAACATGAGACTGACATACACAGAAAGCTGGTATAGGAGTCCAAAACAGCTGCTCTGTTGTTGCTCTGTAGTGTCATTACAAGACAAGAGTTTTTAGTTGTACTGAGGAAAATGTTGTTTTTAACACATATATATTATACATATATATATACACATACGTATATATATATATATATATATATATATATATATATATATATATATATATATACATATATATATATACATACATACATATATATATATACATATATATATATACATATATATACATATATACATATATATATATATATATATATATATATATACATACATATACACATACAGTGGGTATGGAAAGTATTCAGACCCCTTTAAATTTTTCACCCTTTGTTTCATTGCAGCCATTTGCTAAAATCGAAAAAGTTCATTTTTTTTCGCATTAATGTACACTCAGCAACCCATCTTGACAGAAAAAAACAGAAATGTAGAAATTTTTGCAAATTTATTAAAAAAGAAAAACTGAAATATCACATGGTCATAAGTATTCAGACCCTTTGCTCAGTATTGAGTAGAAGCACCCTTTTGAGCTAGTACAGCCATGAGTCTTCTTGGGAATGATGCAACAAGTTTCTCACACCTGGATTTGGGGATCCTCTGCCATTCTTCCTTGCAGATCCTCTCCAGTTCTGTCAGGTTGGATGGTGAACGTTGGTGGACAGCCATTTTCAGGTCTCTCCAGAGATGCTCAATTGGGTTTAGGTCAGGGCTCTGGCTGGGCCAGTCAAGAATGGTCACAGACTTGTTCCGAAGCCACTCCTTTGTTATTTTAGCTGTGTGCTTCGGGTCATTGTCTTGTTGGAAGGTGAACCTTCGGCCCAGTCTGAGGTCCTGAGCACTCTGGAGGAGGTTTTCTTCCAGGATATCTCTGTACTTGGCCGCATTCATCTTTCCTTCAATTGCAACCAGTCGTCCTGTCCCTGCAGCTGAAAAACACCCCCATAGCATGATGCTGCCACCACCATGTTTCACTGTTGGGATTGTATTGGGCAGGTGATGAGCAGTGCCTGGTTTTCTCCACACATACCGCTTAGAATTAACGCCAAAAAGTTCAATCTTGGTCTCATCAGACCAGAGAATCTTATTTCTCATAGTTTGGGAGTCCTCCATGTGTTTTTTGGCAAACTCTATGCGGGCTTTCATATGTCTTGCACTGAGGAGAGGCTTCCGTCGGGCCACTCTGCCATAAAGCCCCGACTGGTGGAGGGCTGCAGTGATAGTTGACTTTGTGGAACTTTCTCCCATCTCCCTACTGCATCTCTGGAGCTCAGCCACAGTGATCTTTGGGTTCTTCTTTACCTCTCTCACCAAGGCTCTTCTCCCACGATTGCTCAGTTTGGCTGGACGGCCAGGTCTAGGAAGAGTTCTGGTCATCCCATACTTCTTCCATTTAAGGATTATGGAGGCCACTGTGCTCTTAGGAACCTTGAGTGCTGCAGAAATTATTTTGTAACCTTGGCCAGATCTGTGCCTTGCCACAATTCTGTCTCTGAGCTCCTTGGGCAGTTCCTTCGACCTCATGATTCTCATTTGTTCTGACATGCACTGTGAGCTGTAAGGTCTTATATAGACAGGTGTGTGCCTTTCCTAATCAAGTCCAATCAGTTTAATTAAACACAGCTGGACTCCAATGAAGGAGTAGAACCATCTCAAGGAGGATCAGAAGAAATGGACAGCATGTGAGTTAAATATGAGTGTCACAGCAAAGGGTCTGAATACTTATGACCATGTGATATTTCAGTTTTTCTTTTTTAATAAATTTGCACATATACATATATATACACATATATATATACATATATATATATATACATATATATATATATATATATATATATATACATATATATATATATATATATATATATACATATATACATATATATACACATATATAGGTGTATGTTTGGTGGTTGTTTTTGTTCTAATTTTTTCTTTTTTCAAAATGATGATCACAGCTCTTCAGAGCACAAGGTGAAGTCTTCCAATTGCTTGTTTTATTTTACTTATAGTCCAAAAGCACAAAGATTAGCAGCAAATCTTCACAATTTAACATTATTGTTATGTTTTTTTGTCTTTATTATCTTATATCAAATCATTATCTCTCAGGTGACTTATAATTTAATATAAATAACATTTCATTCAGTATATAAAATTATTTAGTTTCAGCACTTGATAAATGGTGTCGCATTGATACACTTCGCATGGTCAGCCTTAACTATGGATGTCTGAGACAGCACCAATCCATAGGAGATGACCCACAGAGTCATTGATTGGGACAAATACCTGGACTGTTGCCATACTAACTTTAGGCTTGAGTCTTTTGAAGCTCTGCATATATGGACGCACTTCTACAATGGACCAAACTCAGCGGCCTACCTTCGTGCACAGTCACCCCACAGTTGTCACACTGGATGATCTCATCTGCATCCTCGCTGTTGTCCCCCAGACAGACGCAGCAGATGAGGATGTGCTGAGTGCTCCAGGTTTGGGACCGGTCCAGCAAGGCATCCTGGGGAATCAGAGAATCAGAGAAACAATAAAGCCACTTATCAACGTCCCCTCCTCCCCTGATCTGAGCACAGATCCAGTAACTGACTGTTAGTAAATCCTGTACACAATGCTCATGGACACTGTGCTCTGATACCATCTAAACCTCTCATTGGATTATGTGCTGATTTAGTGACCCATATTGTTGTTTTGGTATTATGGAGTACTATACAAAGAAAGTAGCCAATATGCAGGCCAAATACCTAACTCATCTGCAGTGGTTACATAACCAGCATTAGGCTGAGGACTGTATTTGCTTCGATGCTCAGTAGCTAACTAATGTAAAGGCTCTCACTCAGCCTTTTGACTCTACGCACAAAGTCTGGTAAACAAATATTTGTCCACAACCATGTATAAATAACAGTTATGACTTAAATTGCACACTATCATACCATAACAATACCACAAGCAACAACGATAATTTAGAAACCAATAACACTTCCCAACTGAATTCTAAGGGATGTACTTAAAGTCGTTTTTTTGCATCCAGAGCTTCTATTGAGTTTTTTTTTAATAAAGCTGTTCTCAAATGTTATGACCTCACCATATATATCTTTTTTAAATCTTCCAACAAAATCCCCAATTTGACTAAAGTGATTCATCAGATTGAATGACTTAGTTTATGCTTTTATTAAATCAACTTTCTTTATAACTTGTCAGTACGTGCAGCAAATGTTTTTTTCAAAGGTTAAACCCCAAAAAATATCGATTGAAGCTAAATATTTTGTAAGCCTGGAGATAATTACATCCACATTTTCAAAACATTTCTACCAATAATGAGTCAGAAACCAACCTGGAATATAATTATACGCATAGTATAACACTGTTCATTACCGAGTAGGGATGGCTACTGAAACCCAGTATTAAACAAGCAACAGTGCTAAATTATCAAAGACTGGAGTATTGAGAAGCTTAGACATAACAGGTTCTTTTATTTTAACCTTTTGGTGTCATTTATTATTATCTGCTCTCTGTGTCAGGGCTGAGCTTCGTTAACACACACACACACACACACACACACACACACACACACACACACACACACACACACACACACACACACACACACACACACACACACACACACACACACACACACACACACACACACACACGGCAATGGAGAAACAGAAGTGAACAGGTGAAGTGAAAATAACAACTAATACTCATTACTGTTAGTGCAATAAAACCTTTGAGAGTAAAAAGCCAATACTTATTAAATACACCTGTTCAACAAGCATAAACATGTTAACTAGTAGAAAAGCACTATTTCAATCTGCTCTGTCCGCAGTCTTTTATCCAATGCAGCTATGTTAACACGAGCACAGCACGCTAGCTCGGCTAATAGCAATTTGTTGCGGCTAACTCAAACAAATCTATAAGTCTGTAAATTGTCTAACTGTTGAGTTTTGTTTGCCACAGATCTTAAAATCTTAAACGTATCTTCTAGCTGAGCAGTAGACCCTCCTCCCTCGACCAGCTGTATCAGCAGAGTGAGAAGGACAGAAGAAAGGAGGACGGACTGATACTGACTGATGTCTTTGTTCTTTATTCTTTAGAATCTTCACTCAGGAATCCAATTTATTTTATTGACATGTTGGATTTGTTTCCAGTGAGATATTATCGAGTTCATATAGTGGTTTTGCTGTTGTAGAAACAAAATGTAGTTATATCTAAAATATGAATTCTAATCCTGTTCTGAATTGATTGTTTTGATAAACAATATATTAAAAAGCAAATATTTAGTAATGAAAAAGAACAGATAAAAACTAGCGATAAAGATCGAACCGATGGGGAGTATAAATAAGAGAAGTAGTACTGATGAAGTCCTATGTGATTACAATCCTATCCTCATGCACAGCATTGAAATATTGATTTAGAATTTGAATGTCGAGGTTGAGTGAAGCTTTGAAGATTCCAACTATTTGGTACAACCCAAAACTCAATTGTGGAAAATGTTGGTGGACTGATATTCTGTGAATTTCACTGACAAACCCATTTTCTTACACTGTAGAATCCACGTTGTTCCAAGTAATCGATTATCTATATAGTAATAGAAAATTACTTTTAGGTCTAATTGACTTATTGCTGCAGCATTAATAAGGGGAGACTAGCTTGAAATATATGTGAGCTGCGTTGTATCGTGCCTCAGCCTGTTCTCTGGCTGATATCTTGATAGAATAGCCAACGATATACTTGTGACCTCAATTCAAATTCTTTATGCAAATCCATTTTTTTTTTAATTATTTGATTACTATATGCAACTTTTTTGTGACATTATTAAGAATCTGTTACACATACAAGGAATTTGGCTAGGTGAGTGGTGCATAACAATAAACACAGTGCAATAGTATAAGATATAATTCAAATAATAATAATAATGTGTCACCTCATTGCCCTTTCCCTGGGACATGCTGTCGTTAGTCAGCTCTTCATCAAAAGCATTGGTGCTCTTAGTCTTCTTCTTGGGCTTCTTCAATTCTTTGTCACTGTCACTGGTACTGTTGTTGTTGTTGTTATTGTTGTTGTTGTTGTTGTCATCACCGTCGTCCTTCTCATCGTCTTCATCGTCCTCATCGTCTTCATCGTCGTCGTCGTCGTCGTTATCGTCGTCGTCATCCTCACTAGCGCTGCCCCCGTCCTCCCCCTCCGCCCCACCTTTCTGAGAGGCTGCTTTGCCTTTCTTCTTCCCTGCCGCGGGTCTCCAGTCGTTGTCGTCCTCGCTGTCGTAGTCGTCCATCTCGTTCAGTTCCTCCATGGTAGTGAAGTCCAGCAAGGGGCGGTTCCTGCGGAAATTCCATTTTTTGGGCTCTGCCTGGGACTCCTCCATGTTCACGCTGCCGGACCCGGACGTCAAGGTAGATTCAGTGCCGGCCCCTGCAGCGGTCTCAGGCTCCGATGTCTTCTTGCTCTTGCGTCGGCCTTTGGGAGGGGTAACGGCGGGGGTGTCTTTGGTGGAGCTGTCCGAGGATGCCTGCTGTTTGGTCTTCTCCTCATCTTCTGTCAGGTTGTCCTCAGCAGCCAGGTCTTTGGCCTCCTCTTCGTCTATGCCGTCGTCTGCAGAACCAGCGCCGTTGTCCGAGTCGCTTCCTGAACCCGCAGCGCTTGCCTTAGACCCTTCCTCGTCTGTGTTGTTGCCGGTGCCGTCCGATCCTGTCAGAACACAAAACAATGACAACAGAATCAAAAGAGTGAACAATAAAGGGAGGCTTTTATATTGAAGCGGCAAAATGTTTGGTTTTTTAATGAGCAAGTGTAACCACGGCCATAATTGCACCAAGGTAACACAATTGACTTTACAATCCAGTCAATTAAGTCAATTATTTGACTTGTTGACAGACTGAAAATTGTTAGCTAATTTTGATGACCAGTTAATCATTTTAGGCATTTTCAAGAAGAAATCTGAAACATTCTCTCATTCTAGCTCCTCATTAGTGAGAACTGGCTGCCATACTCTTTTATATGGATATCTTTAGGTGTTGGACCGATGGTCAGACATCATAACACATTTGTAGATGTCAATTCAGACTTTGGGAAAATGTAATGTGCATTTTCTCATTATTTACAGACATTTTACAAGCCAAGAGAATACTTGTAGAAATAATAAGACTTAATATAAAAATATTTGCTAGTTGCAGCCCTGCAGCAGTGGTTCCAAATCCTAGGATGAGGATTCCCAAGATATATCCCAGGGGCTCATTCATTTAAAAAAAATCTTATATCTGTTACAAAATATGTTTATTTCTTTGGTCCTGTCTTTAAATTGTGTTCTTTTATATAGCTAAAATATAGCCCAAAACTTTTTTTGAAACTGGGGGTTGTCCACAATCATGGAAGCTTCAGCAGGCTTTCAACTAATCCTACCTTTGTAAATCTTTTTTTTTTTCTTGTTAAACTATGATATATTACATAAGGCTGCTAGACATTACAAAAAGACTGTGCGTACCTGAAGCATCTCCCACTTCAAAGTCACTGTCATCTGAGCTGTCGTAATCCAAGGCATCTAAGAGGGAGGCGGCGAGGGGCTTCACCTGCCGGCGCTTCAAACTGCGGTCCACTAAAAAAAAAGGATGAGAAAGAAACATAAGGATACAAAGTTTGAGTGAGCAGGTAATTGGAGAAATCTCTACTACATAAAACCTGCTATTAAAGTGTTGCCTAAAGATGATTACTCCCACACATTATAAAGAGATACAGCACCAACACATCAGATGGACATAAATAACATAAAAACACTGTCAAAGGGAGATTAATCAAAGGAATATCAGTTCTGTCCTCTGTAAATATATGTATGCATAGCCTGATCAAAATCTGATAGGTCCAAATATAGACTAAGTTTCAGGTTAGGGCTAAGGATAGTCGCCGTGGTTTGTGATGATTCATTTAGATGTAAATCATTTCAAAACTTCATGTCATTTTTTTCTTGGATTCATTTTTTAAACTTTATCAGCACTATGCTTTTGTGGAAACGTATACAGATTCATCATATAAGTTGAACAAGAAGTTGAATTTAGCGGACACAAATCTTCCATGGTGGCCTGGGATATTTTGGAGAGTAACCCAGCTTTACTCCAGGTTTTTGCAATTTATTCAAGCACCAAGCTAGAAAAGTAGAGACAATGATTTGCCCTTAAAGATTTATTGAGAAATAACAGACTCCTTTTTATGCTTGACGCAACGCCCTTGGATTTCACCCACTGATGGCACTTCCACTACTCTAGAAAGATGTAACATATGTAATCAGGCTGTGTTGCCTTAATTTGAATCCACACTTCACTATGTGACACAGAGCCATGACGGACCGGTAAATTCTATTCTCCAATCTTGGACTTTTGTTTTTTAACATGAAAAACAGAGACAGCAAACAGCAACACGCGCAGCCTAAAATAAATACATTTGCTTTATTAGTTGCATTGCAGACAAAGCTGTTGGTTTGTTAACTCGCATGGGCACAGGCATCGGTCTTAGAGACAACGGTGAAGAAAATGAAGATGTTTGACGGTGTATTCCTGAAGGGAAAATCATACCCCGAAGTATGAACATAAAAATGACATGTAGACATGTCCCACTTCCATTATCAAATAAATACTTTAACCACATAGTGCTTAAGTGTTTGTGCAGAAGTGTTAAATTAAATAGTCCAGTTATAGCGAAACCTTTTTAGGTTTTAGCTTAGAGGCATTTGTTTGGAAAAGAAGTGAGCAAGCGACTGGATAAATGAGACTTGGATTATGCTGAACAAGTTGTGTCAACAAGTTTTTCTGCTGTTAAACACTGCCTCTATTTACTTTAAGTCATCAAGACTTTTCTCAGTTTTCTGATTCCTAATTCACCACGGAGGCATGCAAGATAGACATGGTTTTATTCAACAATTAAAGTTTACACGGGCTGAATAACTGACATAGAAGGGGTCATTTTGTGGGTGAAGTACTTAAGCAGACATATGACTGTATAGTATCCTTTTAACTCTAAATAAAAGTTGACTAAAAATAAAATGTATTTTCAGTTTCAGCAACCACAGGCTGATGCCTGGTTGCCAGCCTGGCAACCACTTTTAAAAGTGTGTAAGAGCCCAGGCATTATCTCATTACCGCAGCGACTCAAGACTGCGGAGTCTTTCTTTAACTCCCCGGACATCGTCTGCACAACGTCAACAATCCCTACCAGCATCAGAAACGCGTAGGAGAGAACACGAGCGGAAGCATAGCACTTGTCAATGCGGCACACCACTAAAACAAGAGAGACACATCATCAGCGTATGTCAGTGAACACGAGTGACAGGCCACTTATGAGTGGTCTACAGCGGCTGCGCCCTAATCAGTAGTGGCATATCAGTTAGAATCAGTTTGTGCCAGTGGAACATGAGTGGTAAAATGGATGATGAATGGACTGTACTTGTATAGTGTTTTCTTAGTCTTACGACCACTCAAAGCACTTTAACACTACATGTCATCATTCACCCATTCATCCATTCACACACATTCATACACTGATGAAAGGGGCTACCATGCAAGGTGCCCATCAGAACTATATAATCATTCATACCCACTGGAAATACTGTATTGTTTCTAAGTGCCAAAATCCATGGAACAGCTGAAGCACACCAATAGTGAATAGTGACAAACCACCAAGAATCCATACACAACACTTAAACAAGAGGGGTATCAGCCACATTTTGATCTCTGCATCACTCTAATTTTCTTGTAGTCTTTAGCTTTGCCATTGCAGTAAAGTCAGTCTGCTGCCAAAAACCTCATTGTGAACTAAATAGCATCTTGAGCAGCACTTTACTTAGTCTCATGTTGGGGTTGCTGAATAAAACGCCACCTATGTGGTTGTCTTTATAGCTTGGTTGGCTGAATTGTTTCTTTATGTCAGCCCTTGGTTCAGATTTAAGGGGTTCTGGTTTTGTTTCTTCTTGTAGGAAAAAGCCCCACGACTGATGGTTGTTTACATTTTACAAACCTTTAAACGGACCACGGTGGCTAAATTAAGCTGCGAAAACGGAAACGCTGCAACAAGTTCAATCGGATTTAGCCCACCAGCTTTAATAATAGACAACTGTGATGCTGAAATTCGGGCAAATATGAGATTCGTGAACCTCACGTGCACACCGCGATTGCTAATAGCATGGTGTTAGCAAACAAAGAGCACCGCTGCGCCGCTACCAAAAAGGCTGCACAACGCCGTAGCAAACTCTCGCTGTCGATAGTGAATAACCCCTTTTCTCTTTCGCCTAACGGGTTTCTGTGTGCGCAGTAGTTCCGTCAAACAACCTCACTGACGGGATTTATTGCGAGTTGTGTCGCCAGCCCGCAGCAAGTAGCTAAAGGTAGCTAGCATTAGCTGTGGTCATTCGCATCAAAGATACGGCATTGTTATGCGAACCACTCCCATCAGATTCACGTAGATAAAAGTATGAGAAAGGCTTTTAAGACTCCGGTTAGCCTAACAATAAAAGACCCGAGCAAAGTGCCGAACTGCACAATCGCATTAGCATTATTAGCGAGACCAAGTGCTAGTCACAAAAGCACAGCTGGGCTAGCTTAGCAGGCTAGCTTATAATTAAGAAGTTCGAGACAGCAAATAACGTTGTTAAATCGGAGCGCTGACAAATCCAACTTAACACAACCGTGCTGAATCGTAGAGGGAAATGACAACGTGGAAAGCAGCACTCACTTTGTAGTTCGAGTTTACTACAAGGAACAAGGCAGGTCTCCTTTTAGCAGCATGGTATGTGGACAATGAAAAACACAGCAGCTGTGACGTATAGACGACTGGAGGATGTTGCCATGGGGACACATATGGGACAGATGAGGAGGATGGTTACATTACAGAGAAATGAATAAAAAAGGATACATGAAGAGTTAATAATTAAGAATACTTTCATTTTAATAATTGAGTTTATATTATTTTATAAATGTAATGCTGCATTGGTATACATACATATAATTATTTCTATTTTTGGAACCACATACAGCGTGAGCATTTACAAAGACAGCCCTCCTTTATTGTGTGAGATAAAGCTGAACCCAGAACAGTGTTGCCAGCTGCTACTGAGGCCAATAACAACTCACCTTATTCCAGCTGTCTCAGCATCGTCTCAAATTAAGGCGAATTATAAAGCATTAAAAAAACTATTACAATCATGACAAAAAGGACCAAAACATTTTGGTAACAGTATGGTGGACAGTAAAATACAAACAGTAATAAATTAAAGGGGGAAAAAACTCAACTAAAAAGGTACTGCACACAAAAACACAGTCAGTAACTAATAGGACTGTACTTTGATGAAACTCATCAATGCTAGTGTTAATATTAACATTAAAAAAAAGTGCATTTCATGGGTTTAAAATGGCTTAAAACGCCATACTGTTGTGTTATCTCCTGTTAATAAGCCCTGAACCTTAAATCGCCAATACTGATATACAGTTTTCAACATTTTGAGAATTCATGCTCCTACTTTATTCAGACTTTCTTTTAGATTCATGCTGAACTGGAAATTTCCCTTCCAAAGGACGCTGTTGCATAAAGAAAACGAAGTTTAGCTCATTTTCAAAACAAGCTTTGTTTCTCTTGTCCTCCCCTGACTTTGCCACTTTAGCAAATAAGAGACGATTAAAATAAATGAGCTTAGATTGATCCTGATACATGGGAAGGGGAAGACTGATGGTGTAGGCAAGCAAAATGGATGATTACAACTGTCCCTACTTGATGACAAATGGCTCTGCATTGTGCTGGAAAGAGGTAGTTTTTTTATCAGCTTGCATCAAAACATGTTGGGAATATCACAGTGGCCGTCCTTGTCATCATCGCTATCAGCATTTTCATGGTTTTCTCTCCTGCACTGATTTGGTCAACATAAAACATGTGATGCAGCCAGAGAGTGTTGGAGGGAATGTGACAATTGGTGGGTCTGATATTACATTGGTCAATATGATAATGTTAGTGAGGCCAGGTGTAACTTTTAACAGCATTCTACTCATTGAATTACAACATTTTACCAAGTAGATCCTAGTTTATACAATTCCTGAGTAGTACGAATGGATATAGAGCAGTAAAGTAAAGGCTACACTTCTAAACATTAGCGTCAGATGACACCTTGAATTCCACACAATGTGTCTTGACCTGTACTGGGCCTTTTTTGAACAAGCATCGTACTGAGTTACAATGTGAATATCGATAATTGAATGTGACAGATTTTGCTGCATATTCGTTTCTTAATTTTAGTGTTTTTTTGTGTTTATTACTGGAGTTCAAATGGCATATGACAGAATACATTCATCAACATCTGAAAAGGAAGCGTGGGTAATTAGTTGCAGCCGAATTTAAGACGATCACCGCCCACGACCGACCAACCAGCAAGATCTGCCGGACCAAACGCCACCCAACTGCCCCATGGAGGAGAGGGAGGAGAGGCAAGATGGAAGCTAAGCTAACACAGCTAGGACCTGAGTCTATTCCACTACCTAGCATGCTGCTGGCTTCGCAGGAAAATAAAATGGATGAAATAAGACTTCAGGCGAACCCAGCAAAGGAAGGTTGGTGACTATTGGGCCCACATCTTCACCGAGACCTGGATCCATCGTTCTTCCCAGATCAAGCTGCTCTTGACGGGCAGACAGCAGGACAGAGAGCAGAACTCTGATGGGACGAGAGGAGGTGGACCCTTTTATTTACATCATGATGCTTGGTACTCAAATACAGTTAAAGTTGATGGACAAGTTTTTTTCTGATATATATGTTTAAGGATAAGATGTCGGCCATATTATCTGCACAGAGAATTGTTTTGTTGCTTGATGTTTTGGCTACTTCTGCATTTTGCATGACAATAAATTATCCTTGAATCTTTTAATCCTTGAACAGCATCCTCCCAAAAAGTAATGGCTCATTAAAACAACAGAAAGTGAGTAATCTGTCCAACTGCCAAAATGTCCTATCTCCCTGTACCTGGGATCCTGTAGGAGTGGTGACTATTTATATTAACAGTTCATTGGTGGCAAGGAGTTTCATTTATATGTTTTATATAAGGCTGTAAAAAAAAAAACAAGAACAAAATAAATACGCTTCTATTTTAATCAATACAGATGTATACATAGGCCACATAATGGCCTGTGTTTCACTCATAGAGTCATCACCCAACAAGTCTTTTTAGGCTTCAAGTCAATTTTCTTCTCTTTTATGTGTGTCACTACAGTGATTGTGCCTTAGGTTCCAAGTGTTGCCAAAATGCATGTAACCTACAGTCAAGACTGCGCCTGAATGCATCCATTGTAGGTACTAGTGGAGGACTAAAGCTGCTGCTGTTGCTCTAGTGTGCTGCTTTTACTGCACAGCCTGTGAGTTATAAGTCCATGGGGTCTGGGCACTTCAATGTTCACGGTAAAATAAACAACTACAAAAACATAGAGTTAGCTCTTATTGTCACAATTAGTTAGTGGACAAATCTATTTTCAATATTGATCAGAACCAAAACATTGTACTAATACCAAAACTGTATTAGTGTATTAGTAGCCTAATTTAACCACAGGTGGAACACAGTATGTGAACCCCAGACTCCAGTGTTAAAAATGTGGCTTTTTGTACACCTTCCTATATTTATGTTTGCATCAGGTTTTTTTACCGTGTATAAATGCCATTTTTGGGAGAAAAGCGGCGCATGCTCTATTCAGCCCTGGTGACTTTTACTTGGACGGACAATCCAAACAATATAATTTTGGAGGAGCCGAAATCCTGTCAAACTGGGAATAGTTTCATTGGTGGCAATGGAATATTAAAACTAAATCAAAATGAAACTCATTGCATTAGATATAACAGACTGGTGGAGGAGTGCAGGAGTTGAAGATGTGCCTATATGATAATGATTTAATGAGGTATTTAGGGGTATGAATTAAAAAAATCATATCCTGAATGATCACACATGGAGT
Organism: Anoplopoma fimbria; assembly: GCF_027596085.1. Taxonomy (NCBI): domain Eukaryota; kingdom Metazoa; phylum Chordata; class Actinopteri; order Perciformes; family Anoplopomatidae; genus Anoplopoma; species Anoplopoma fimbria. The sequence continues at coordinate 14,286,669 of NC_072458.1, forward strand.
CAACTGTTTACTAAGTATATGGTGATTTGAAAGCACAGAGAGGCTTGAGTCATTTAAAAGAGACAAATAAGGTGCACCAACATATCGTACACATTGAAAATTACCCTTAACCCACTATGCTGAGGGGTAAAATGAAATGCGGTAGATGATAAAAGTAGATGGTTGCAACTTTTTTTTTTGTTTTGATTTAGGAGGAGAGGTGGAAAGGCTGTGCAGGCTCAGTGCAGAGAGCTGAGCAAGTGTCCTACCACAGATATCAGTCAGCTTGATGAGCCAAAAGACAGAAGCAATTACATCGAGAGCAAGAATAACACAGGGTTTAGGAAATAAAAACATTACTATAAGGACGCACCATGACAAGTAAGGTTTAAAACCTCATTTGAAGAGGAGTAATTGCATTGGATGTTATTTATGAATACTGAGGTAAAATGCTCCAAAATGTCTGTGTTGATCTACACGTACAGCCTCCCTCCACTTCAAGACTTTGCATTTAAATTGGAATATCTATCCATTCATATGGTGTAAATCATTTGACACCATATTCTTCATTTATCTTTCATGAGTCTGCCTTTACATTCCATTCTAGATCTAGAGAAAGTGAATCGTATTACTACCCGGCTGGCATTGCCTGCCGATGTGTTGCAATAAAAAATTGTCTGGTAAGCAATTACTTCTGAGGCGTGCTGAGCAGATTACATTTAAAGAAATGTCGGTTACACTTCCATTGAAATAAATATGTTCATGCAATTTAATGAAGATAAAAGGAAATGTTTTTTTTGTTCAAATTTATTCCTGTGTTTGTTTAGGGTTGCTATGGCTTCTTCAGGGTTTCCAGGAGTCTTTGTGGAAGAGGATTCCAATGGATAGGACAGTTAGCATTATTTCAAGTGGATGCAGTATCATTAACTTGAAAATGTACTTAAAGTTAGTCCAGACACTAACATACTGTTCATACAAAGTTTGACGTAAAATGGTGCAATATGTTAAATCTGGCCAGAATTTTAGTTTGAAACATTAAAAAAATTAGCAAACATTATCAACAGAATGTGAAGAGGTTATAGTGTCGTTGTCAAAGACATCTTTGTATTGTGTTGCACAGATATGAACAGAGCAGGCTAACCAGCTAGCTACTTCCTGTATTGTTTTGTAATTCCACTTGTACCTCCAGATGATAATAAGTTATTAGATCATGCAGCAACCTCCGGTTCCGGTGCTGAGTGAAGCCACTGTAGAAGTGTATTAAAACTTGCATTCTCTCTACTGACCATCAGTGGGAAACTCCTCCAGTTTCAAGAAGAAGTCTGATTGTATGGAAGTCTATGACAAAATGAATCTACTTCTCACTTGATTTATTCCCTCAGTAAACATTGTAAACATGAGTTTATGGTCTCAATATTTAGTTTCAAGTCTTCTTCATTACAGCATGATGTTCATTTAGTAAATTATGTTCCATTTAGAGTCAAATAGACCATAAAGTGGAGTATGATTTAGGGTGGGGCTACACAGTGATTGACAGGTCTCTACCAGAGCCGTATACGGCGTCTCTACGGCACTCCTCCACATTCCAAATATGGACTTCCATTATTGTCTGCAAAAAAATACAACATGGAGACGGCCGTAATCCAAGATGGTGACGGAGACATTGCTGAACTCAAGCCTTCAAAATGGCAGTCAACAAATCAATGAGTGACGTTTAGATTACTACATCCACAGTCAATATATTACATTTTTAAGCCGGCACAAACCACAGAGCCTGGAGTCACAGCAGGCTGGTGGAGCCGTGTTAAGGTAGCAATAGAAAGTTTGCTGATTCAGCAGTGGGTCAAGGCAGTCCCCCAGATTCTGCTAACTGAATTAATCCTCATTGTTGTCATTTGACAAGTTTGTACCTTTTATCCCCCTTTTTGTGTGTGTTCCAGAGAAAATGTTACAGTTTGAGCCAGAGTATTTTTTTGAAACTTTTTTGGACGGTTAGCAAGACTTGAATAAACCCATGTTATGGAAAATGAAGCTTAGCGTTAGTTCATGCGAGACACGGAAGTCATACGCCCCCAGCTGTAACCAGCTGACAGCCAGCCGATCGAATCATAGCTTCTAATCAGCCACACACCAATCACTGCTGACTCTCACCAAAGGCAGTCCATTTAAATATGACTCCCTTCTCACTGATCCTTGTTACACCAACGCGTTACGACCATACCGCTGGCAAAGCTTCACCTCCTCCACCCCAGCCTCCACCCCATTTTAGTTTAGAGCTAACCTTACATAACAAATGTTGAAATGGAATTTAAATTCTAACCTCGGGCTCATTTCTGTATATCTGTTTTGACTTAGTAGCTGCTTGGCCATCCAGGGAGCATGTCAATAGCGGAGTCCCAGCGCCAAGTATAACTGTATTTCCATTGTTGCAATAAATGGATCAAATCTATGACGCAAGTGTTCCTGACTGAACTGGTGGGGTATTTGGAGTAGGAGACCCCTGAGGATGCTAATAAGCCAAAGCTCATGGAGAGTATATTGGTGAGATATATGAGAAAGAGAGAAAAAACAAAATGAGCAAATTAAACTTTAGTTAGAAAAAGATTGTAGAAACCAAGGTCTTGGAGGAGGAATATCCAGAAGCCTTCTGTGTAGTCAGCCATTCTTAGACTAAAGCCCTTACAGACCCCACTGCTGATGCTGAGCATGATTTGTAAGCAAAAGCACAGTTTGTAAAAGTGTCTAGTTAACTCTAAGGCCACAATATCGCCAAATTGTGTGGATCAGTTGCCAGCGTTGAGACACATTGATCAGGGAGCAGAAATAGGATCCCACTCTGAGCCCTCTTAGGGAGAGAGCAGCTCTCTTCTCGACTTAGTATATGGCAGTCCATGAGCAGATAGTTCTGTCTCAGTGTTGTCTAAAGCACTACGTATGGCCCATTGGATACAATAAGTGGGCCACTTAGGCATTTGGAAAACTTGGGCATTAGGAAAACTAATGTAATGAGACACTTTTATTGGTTTAAAACTTCATCAAGATGTGAAAGCATTTGTGCTCATATCACAATTGTCAGTTGGTAGGGAAACTTAATCGAAAAGTCCCTGTAGGTCAATGGACCCCTGTGCCTGGGTTGGAAGGGTCTTTTCTAGAGTAGTCATAGATTGTGTGGGCCCTCTGCCTAAAACTAGGAAAAGTAGTGAGTTTTTGTTGACGCAAATGGATGTAATTACTTGTTTTCCTGAAGTCCTTTTAAGAAACATTAAGACTATCACCATCATAGAGGCATTAGTACGTTTCATTTCTCGATTTGGGTGGCCAAAGCAAGTGCAGAATGACCAGGGAACCAGTTTTGTGTCTGTAGTCTTTCAAGATGTCATGTGTAAGTTTTATCTGCTTATCGTCCCATGAAGCTCTTGAACAGGCTCATCAGACTTTACAAACTTCGTGAAAGACCTAGAGAACTTGTGTTCGGCCATGAGGTTAACTGGCCCCCTCTAAGAAGAAAAATCAGAGCTGAGGATTTTCATCAGCTGTCCTCATAACGATAGATGTTCACAAAATACAGTAACACACACACACTTAGTCACACATACACAGCATAGTAATAAGCAAGGTTAATAGATGAAAACTCTATTCATTAGCCCTTGACGTGTTACTGAGCCATGAATAGACCGCTCTCAGCGCAGCCGGAGATCCAATCGCTCCCATATAGGCTCTCAGGTCTGCCACTTTATATGTTATGATGCTTCAGTCATGTTAAAATAGTGCCTCTATTGGAGATATTCTCAAAAAAATGCAGATGGCATGTGTCTGACAACTTCCAATTTCCTTTAAAAGGCGTAACTATTTATAAAACTTCCAGGCACTCTCTCCTTGGCGTTTTAGACACAGCCTCCATTTCCCTGATGGATTGGCTGTCATATTCCGACAGTGCAGTGCTTCTTTCACTTTATAGACGTGTCTGTGCTCCTGACTGTGCACTGCAAGCTGTAGTTTTTCTCCCTTATCGTGACGCCGCTCTTTCCGGGCCTCCTCAAGTAAACAAACAAGTAGCACAGCTGAATAATCATGACTTTGAGGAGGGTTGAGCTCAGGTGATGGAGCTCAAATGCCATGTAAGGTCATCATCACTCACTACCTCACTGGAATTGTTAATTACTTCCATGCTCATAATGTCATGAGAGTGGTATGCATGCATGTGCTGTATGTTAGTGTGCAAGCAAATAAAATTAAATAAGATCACATAAGAATGGGACTTTTTTTTTTTACAGTGATAACATCTTCAAATGATTAGTCGAAACAGGATCAAGGTTCATGGTTAAGATTAGAATCAGGATTGAATTAGGGACAGTGATTCCATCTTGAAAGCTGTCCCTTAACACCCATAAACGTTTCCACTGCAGTAACATAAAAAACACAACATACAGCCCTTATGGACAGGTTTAACTTTTGTCTCAACTGTCCATAGATTTCCTGGAACTTCATTCACTGCTCAGGAGGTGATGCAAGTTCTTTGTACTTTTAGAGGTTGATCTCATCTCAACAAGGACAACCCTGACCACTATTTTACAACTTTATGTTTATTAAAGGGGATCAATCCAAAATTCAAGGCATTGATAGAGCAGCAAACAACTGTTTGCTATGTAAATATATAGTGGAGTAAGAATTGCCGCATGAGACCTTTCAGTTCTTTAAAGTGAGACTATGTTGCTTTTGAAAGAAAAATTATTAACATATTATTTTTCTTAAAAATATGAAAAGCTCAACTCACCAAAAAATAAAACACGCTTTTGCTCAATTCCTTTCCTTTAGATATTTGAAGCCTTACTTGTTGTGAGTTAACCAGTATCTTGTATTTACTAATGCTATTTGTGTAACTGATTTGGTTAGCTGAAAATATTGGCTTCACTCAACTTGTGCTTTTGATACACTTCATTACTGTAATGGCAACTTGTGGCCACATTAGCTACTGGTTAGCAAATAGTCTCTCTCTAATGCCTTTTTTATATTTGCCAGGGCAGCCTGTTTTCAGATTTAGATTTTACTTAATTTCCATCTTGTCAGATGTTAATAATACATTTTATTTCTACACCCCAATATCACAAATCAAAAATTTGTCTCAAGGGGCTTTTTAATCTGTACAGTATACAACACTCTCTGTCTGAAGACCCTCGATTCAGATAAAGACAAACTCCCCCAAAAAACCTTTAACAAGGAAAAAATGGAAGAAACTTCAGGAATAGCAACAGAAAGGGGATTCCTCTTTATGGACGGAGAGACATGCAATAAATGTTGTGTGTACAGAATAACCAACATAATGAAAATACAGTAGAGACAATCCAAATGACTAAATAAAATATGAAAAGAAATTACAATATAGTCTTTAATCTTGAAACTTTAGGGTTTTTGTGAGGCTTTTTTTGACAGGGCAAGGCTAGCACCTACATTGATTCTGTATAGTGAGACTCTGTACCTTTCAGCCACTTTGGGGCACAGTATTCACTATTCAGTAAAAGTTACATAGGTTGTGCTGGAAATCGCATACTAACATGCTAAGCATTACTCACACAATAGATGTGTCCCAATCCAACGGCTGCAGCCTTCGGAGGAGCCAGCCTCTGTGGTCTACGTCGGTCGCGTCCTTTGAATACCGCTAAGGCTAGACGAGCGGTCTCTGAAATGAGACGGTCTGGTCTACAGATGATTTTCTGTTTGCTTCACCAGCTTTTCGCGCTCCCACCCTTTTGCCGCTCCTGTCTCCTAGCAACCATCTGCGGTTGTCATAAAAGAGTATAAAAGAGGTAAGTTAAAAGATTAAAATGGACGAGCTGCTGTAAATAGCACAGTGGCTCCCAGTAGCTTTAGCTGGTTAGTTAATAGCGTCACGTAACCAATAATTTTAACATTAACATTTTTAAGTGTGATCTGATCAGGCCCTTTGTGTTTAGTTTTAACACCTAAAAACCCAATAATTACATTTAAATGTGAATTCTCCCTTTGCTGGTCCACTAGCCGCCATGTCGATTAAAATCAAAATCACCTACATCTGTATTTCTTTCAATCATTTTCCTCATTTGTTGTACATCATTTGTTCCAAATTGCTTTTTCAAAGTCATACAGATTAAAAAATAAAAATGAATTTGGTAGTGGGCATGGTCTCTGCTCAGCTGCAGGGGAGAGATGTGTGGGAGTGGTTCAGGGGAACAGTGCCATGGTGAGTTTAATTGGCACAGCTGGAACTTGTTGCTTATCACACTTCATCCTATTAAGCAGTAGCAGGCTGGAGTTCTGGTTGGTTGGAACTCACACACAGATGCTGGGGGAGATCGCGGCCATGCATCGAGAGCAGATGGAGGTAAACCGGCGGCATTTGGAGGCATTCCACAGCCAGGTGGAGAGACAGACCCGCGCTTCACAAGATGTCCGCGGAAGACAACCCCCAGACCTTCCTTGAGATGTTTGAAGGGACGGCGGCGGCGGCGTGCAGGTGGCCGGCGGCAGAGTGGTCCCTGCGCCTGCTTCCCTTGTTGTCAGGGGAGGCCCAAACTGCGGCGCTCAGCCTGTCAGCGTCCTCACGGGGGAGTTTCCGTCAAAAAAGCCGTCCTGGATAGAACTGGCTTCTCCCCTGAGGACCACCATTGCCGATTCCAGGGCACGAAGTGAATACCCACGGACCATCCCTTTGTCTATGCCCAGCAGCTGAGGGACACGGCAAGCAGGTGGCTACAGCCAGGGGAGTCCGCTGGCGAGCAGAAGATGCTGGAGAGAATTGTGATCGAACAGATTGTGGAGGGGCTCCCAACCGGGACCTCGGAATGGGTGAGGTGCCACCAACCTGCGGACCTGGGGGCGGCCATCATCCTTGCAGAGGATCATCTTGCCGCCAGCACCTTCCTCCGGTAAGGATTCAAGGGGGTGTACACCAGGCTATGGTGGATTCGGGCTGTATGCAGTCTATGGTCCACCAGAACCTGGTTCGGCCCAGGGCTTTGGTAGAGGCAAAGTGGGTGGGGATAAGGTGTGTGCATGGGGATGTTCACAGGTATCCTGTTGTTCCAGCAGAAATTAAACAAAACGTATAGAATTAAGGCTGCGGTTAGCTCCCGCATGCACACCCACTGATTTTGGGCCTGGGTTCCATAGATTGGTGGGGCAATATGTGGGTGTGCGATCGCGACCAGCAGGGACATGTGGTATGTGTGCTGTGCTCAGTAGTGATGCAAGGTTGTCAGACACTGCTGACGGGGAGGGGGAACCTGTGGGGCCCTCACAAGGGGCCCCGCAGGTTCCCGAAATACACTCCATGGAAGATTTTCACTTGAACAGTCTCGCGACAAAGCTCTACGCTTTGCCTTCGACCAAGTGATAAAATTGATGGTCAAATGGTACACCCTGACACACCACCGACATATCCACCCTTTTCATTGGTTAGGGATAGACTGTATAGAGTGAGTCGTGACACTCAGACCGGTGAAGATATCACCCAATTGTTGGTGCCGGAAAGCCGTCGGGAAATGGTTTTCCAAGCGGCTCACTATAACCCAATGGCTGGTCACATGGGGTATGACAAAACACTAGACCGGATAATGGCCCGATTCTATTGGCCTGGGATTCGGGGAGATGTGCGCCGTTGGTGTGCCTCTTGCCCTGAATGCCAACTAGTAAACCAACCGGCTATCCGAAGAGCGCCGTTGCAACCATTGCCACTAATTGAGGTCCCATTTGAGCGCATTGGCATGGACCTCATCGGGCCATTTCACCGGAGTACACGAGGATATCGCTTTGTGTTAGTTCTGGTGGACTACGCAACGCGATATCCTGAAGCGGTGCTGCTGCGCACTATCTCTGCAAAGAGTGTTGCGCAGGCACTGTTTCAGGTCATCTCCCGAGTTGGAATCCCGAAAGAGATTGTGACCGACCAGTGCACCTCTTTTATGTCACGCAGATTAAGGGAACTGTACGGATTATTGGGCATCAAGGCAATTCGGACTAGTGTTTACCATCCACAAACCGACGGCCTTGTCGAGCGTTTGAATAAGACCTTGAAGTCCATGATCCGTAAATTCATACACGATGATGTCGGAAATTGGGATAAGTGGCTTGACCCTCTGTTGTTTGCAATGTGGGAGGTGCCCCAGGCCTCCACAGGATTTTCTCCCTTTGAGCTGCTGTTTGGCAGAAAACCATGTGGGGTTCTGGACTTAGTTAGGAAAACTGGGAGGAGGGTCCGAGCCCAAGCAAATATGAAATTCAATACGTCCTGGACCTGAGAGCAAAACTCCACACACTTGGGCAATGTTCACGGGAGAATTTGCTCAGGGCCCAGGAGCGTCAACAACGCCTGTACAACAGAAGGGCAAGGCTGAGACAATTTGCACCGGGAGATAAAGTACTTGTATTACTTCCCTCTTCCAGCTCCAAACTGCTCGCTAAGTGGCAAGGGCCCTTCGTGGTAACACAGCGAATGGGCGATGTAGACTATGAGGTTGTGCGTTCTGACAGGGGAGGGGCAACACAGATTTACCACCTTAACCTCCTCAAAGCATGGAGAGAGGCAGAGCCTGTTTCTCTGGTGACTGTCGTGAAAGAGAGGGATGAGTTGGGGCCTGAGGTGCCAAATTCCGCCCGGATCACTTGGTAGTATCTGGCGTTACAGCCTTTCAAGTTCAAAGTGGTCCATAGGCCGGGGGCGCAGATGGCTGTGGCAGACTTCCTTTCCCGCTCACAGGTGGGGGGGGGAGTAGGCTAGGCCGGATGGCTCCCGGGCGGTGGAGGTATGTGGTAGTGTGTGGGAGCGCACGACAGTCCGTATTTTGTGTTTGATTTAAATGAATAAAAATTACCTGTTCGAAGCATTCGTCTGTGTTGAAGAGGACTCACAAGTAGCAGCGAGATGGCTACAATGTAAAAGAAGAGAATTTAAGTTACTCAGCCTTCATCTGTAATTCATCCGAGTTTGATAAAGATATATAGTTAAGCACACTTCCGTTTCCTTCACTCATTCATCTTGCGTATCTTCTATTCTATTTAATGGAAAGCTTAGAGATTGTGGTAGAAATGTAGCTTCAAGTATAAATATACAAATGAGTGTGTGTGTGTCTGTGCGTGTGTTTTTTGCCCATGTGTGCGTCTGACCTCGTGGACATTGTCTTCCTGGTAAATCTGCTCCCTCCAGCAGGCCATGTGTGTGAGAGGCAGCTTATCAGCTCTGACCAGAGTTAGCCTCACACCCAACCACCTCCATTGCCTGAGAGGAAAATAAATTGCACCCTTGCAGTTAATAAGAATCAAAAAATATATTGCAGCAGAGTCTCACACAACCATTACAAATACTACATAGATGTGGCTGTCGGTGTGTGTGTGTGTGTGTGTGTGTGTGTGTGTGTGTGTGTGTGTGTGTGTGTGTGTGTGTGTGTGTGTGTGTGTGTGTGTGTGTTTTTCTGACAGGGACTCGTTGGCACGGGGAGACTTCTCCCAGGATCAGACGGGGGTCGGACCTGCTTCTCATGATGAACAGCCGAGGTGGCCCTTGCCCCTCCTCCGCAAAGCCAACAAACATTTATTTCCTTTGCGTTACACCGCCAGTGTCATGGGTGCATATTGAATTCCTGACAACACCGTGACGATGTCTATGGAAGGTAATTACATATTGAATGTTCTTTTTCTTCATTCAGCGCCTGGAGGGGAAAATCCATCTGTTACACCCAGAGATTGTATGGAGAAATCATGTTTCCTCAAGCCCTCAAACACATCTATTTACAGCGATATCAAAACAGGTAGAGTAGTACGGGATATCTGCGCCATGGTAAATTAACTCCTGGTGACGCTGCACGTGACCTATTTCCTGTGAAATAAGGAAGATGTTCTATTATACAGTTCTCCAAAAAGAAAACACTGAGTTCCGCCTACAAATATAATTAAATAGAACTGCTTAGCAACACAGAGCTATTCTGTACCAGACCTTGTGAAGATAGGCAGGCAATGAGCAGAAGAGAATGAAATTGTAACGTGTGCTGTATTTTGCGGCATTTAAAGTTTCAGTGAAAGGACACCTAAACACCGTTACTATCAATGTGCTCCACTATGGGATGGAAAAAAAGGGTTCGCAAAGCTAGTGATATAGTACAAAGAGTGAGAAAGACTACTTATGTTGGGCAGGAGAAGAGGTTGATGGGTCAAACAAACACAGGACTTTCAATCAGGGGACGGGTGTTCATGTCCCAAATTGCTGTGAATGTGAAGTTACTTTGTGATGTCTCCACAATTTTATCTTTTCCTGCTTACTTTAAGCCCAGCAATGAGGTTTTTCCTAAACATAACTATGTGGTTTTGTTGCCTTAACCTAACGTTACATTCTTTCGAAAGGGAACAATTCAAAGTTAAAGTGATGTTTCACTGAAACATCAATTTAACACAATACCTGCCACCACCACGTAACGACTGGTCCTGGTGATTTCATGTCTTTCCATGACATCACGTAGCCTGACTCCAGCTTTGAACTTAACGCACAAACAAGATTGACGTGGATCTTCTTTCACTCTTGCAATGATAGCAAAATACTGGATTTCCCAAAAGGTATAACTATGCAGCGATCTAAGTAAAGTCTTTAAGAGGCTGTTGACAGGCTAGGTTTTAACTAGACGACGTACGTCATCCATTGGTAGCAATCATGCAATGCCAGCTTGAAAGGAAGGACATTTAGTGTAAATTCTATCAAGAGAAACATGTGAATGAGAATTAGAATTTTTTTAAGACTTGATTTCACTGTATGAAATGACATGTTGGGACCTCTAGGATATTCAAAGCCTCGTGAAACTTTACAACTGAGATCTAGAGGCCTCTGGCATTCAGAGGATGTATGGCAATCCTAGGTATATTGACAATTACCGAGTTTCGGAGTAGTTTCCAGAACAGAAGTCGATCAAATCACCCAAAAAAGTTATTTACAGAAATTGCAATATTACACACTATATTCAATCGTATCCCCTGTATCATGATACATATTATAAACCCAAATACTTTTCAGTACACAGCCCTTTCTCATATGTACCAAAAATGTTTTGTTTTTGTACCATGAAGGCCCATGGTACTTTTAATGTGGACTAACACACCACCAATATAGTCATTTAAATATTAGAAGGAAATAGCTGCCATATCTACAGTATCTTTGTCACTGCTTATGTTCTTCTCAGCATTTACAGTACAATATGTACAGGACTGAAACAGTGTTCATGTGGACAAAGCCATCTACTTGGAATCAACTATGCAACATTCAATTATGTATATTGGTCTAGTCTAAATGTAAAGTACTGGATCATATTAATGGGACAATCCTTGAGATTTCAGTCCTGGTTGATTTGGTGACACCTTTTTTACTGGTGCTCACAACAAATGTGGTTTATTACTACAGTTCCCAGAGTACTAGGGATTGACTGATAAAGAAGTCAAGCAGTATATGACCTTATATTATCATTTAAAAAAATATTATAATATATAATACTGTTTAAAGGAGCTATAAATTAAATTCAGAGTCTGAGCCGTGATTGCCTTGCTTATGGTGCTAACAGCTCTAGCAACGTCAACGGAGCTGACATAGGTTGCGGTGTTAATTGGGGAAAGCTCACACTCACCGGATCCACCTGGTTTATGCGAAGATGCCGCCCAATCCGACGCTGGCATTATCTGAGGTAATTGCGGAGCGCTGCTACCAGGCAGTGTGCAAAGCAGATTGGCATTGCAGAGCGGCAGCAAGTAGCTAGCCGGTCGGACATGAGCACGAAGGGAGGGAGGAGAAGAAACGGGGAGTTCCAACAGTTTCAAAGGGAGGGACTCACTTGCACTCACATGCACACACATGCACGCAAAGCAGGCCCGGCTACCAGAACAAAGAACAGAGAAGCTCGGATAACAACACTCACACAGAATCATTCTCAAGTTAATGATACTCCACAATATCTTTACATAACACATGGTTGTTTTTTCCCATATTAATGATCTGAATGTCGTATATTTTACTCCTTTAATAAACACATTATGATGCATTTGATATACAGCAGTTGTTTCACGCATGCCTGTCACTATAATGTAACACATTCGTAGCTGCCTTTGTTCCCCTTTGCTAATTGAAATGTAGTGTAATGTTGCCCTTTGAGTTCATTTATTGAATCACTGTTCAATAGCAGCCAGTTCAGGAAATTCAATAGAGCTCCCCTCTCTTATAAATAACACTACACTCAGTATTGTGATTGCTCTTTTATGAAATGGAGGAACACTTTCCGTATCTGTGTCAGTCAATCTCTCTTCAAACAGCATTTTTTTCTCTCACCCAGCACAGATGGCAGAGACTACATGTTTCTCTGCTGCCAGGAGAGCACACATTTGCATCGCACACCTTCAGACCACTCCGACACACAGCGGCGAGTGTCAAAGTGCGCTCCAGCTACGTTCATATTCATTTCCTCCTGATTATGTCTTTCTCGTGGCTATGATTACTCCCAGACAGCGCGCCGGGCTCGCTCGTTTCAGAATACATCATAAACAATTTACACGTCATTAGTTTTGTTTTGATCATATTTGTTTGACGAAATGTCTCCCTGCATGGTGAGTGCTGGGGTTATTTACCCCATTTAGAGGCCCAAGGAACACCATGCAGGGTGCGTTATGTTGCATTGTGTGATTAATTGTCATAGCTCTGTGAAGAACTTTGAATGAGACTATCTAAGAGAGGAAAAGTGCATTGTGTATTGTATTGTGTGTGTAGTTAACAGTGTTGATTGGTTTATTAATCTATGCCCGAAAGAGCATACTACTGCAGGTGATTTAAAGTATTTAATCTGTCGTCCAACTGCAAATACCTTGCAATGGAGGTGCATCTGCTGCACCATTGCCAAGAGGGCAAAGGTGTGTGTTTAGATGTGTTGTACACTGTACAGATGCCCTGCAGAGGGCAGTAAAACTAACAGCAAACACAGAGGCTGATGTGAGTCAGAGCAAATAAAAAGCGAACTCCTGCCGTATCAACATGCAAACAGAGAATTCCATACCAAGTCATTCTCCCTGTGATCTGTGCCTCTGATGGCTTTATAACACACACACAAGGTTATGTTCACATTTCTGTTAACAAGTCTTTTTAGTTCTCTTACGCTGCCTACACACTACATGACTTCAAAGTGGTCAGACTGCTGTACTGTTCACACACCATAACTTGCTGTCTTGTTATCAGGAGTCTTGAAGCCATTGTGGTTTTCACACAACATGACTGACTGGTCACAAGGGGTCACACCCTACAAAACCTTACACAAGGAGAAAATATGTCGCCAGAAAAAAAAGCTCTTCAAATTGCTTGTTTGCTGATTTGCAGCTATAAGTATCAGTATCAGTATAAGTATCAGCTTTAATAGTCATGAATATACATACATAAATACATATATACATGAAATTTCCCTTCTGCATTTAAGGTTCAAACCTAAATCGCTGCGGAACCCACAGATCTGAGATGGCATGATGGAGCCAGGTCTCTGCAAGATGTGGGCACAGCAGTCACCGAGCTCTGAGTCCTTTTCCATCCATTTCACTTTCCTGCGAGTGGAGAACAGCCAGGTGCAGGCTGGGTAGTGGAACAGCCTTAAGTCCTAGCTGGGCACGCATTTCTCAGAACTGGCTCGTCGGCAGCCAGCAAGGCACAGAAGGCCAAAGCATGTCTCTAATTTTACTTGAACTGTACAACAGTTTGTGCTTGGATCGAGACCTCAGGAGGGAAGCCCTGTCTTAGAAACACCTTTCCAACCAAGTAGGCATCAGGTTTGCTAGCAGGGCTGGTGCTTACACATGCTTCTTAGCACAGGACAGATGCATCCTCCGCGACTTCCCAGTACACCTAGTCAGATGTGGGCGGAACCCAGTGGCGAGCGCAGCATAAATCCTGTTGTGCCTTAATGGGCCTTTAATCCAATCGCCATGCTCTCCTTTCCAGTGTTAATTTTCAATTCAATTCAATTCAATTCAGTTTATTTTGTATAGCCCAGAATCACAAATTACAAATTTGCCTCAGAGGGCTTTACAATCTGTGCACATGCGACATCCTCTGTCCTCCCTCACATCGGCACAGGAAAAACTCCCCTAAAAAACCCCTTTAACAGGGAGAAAAAAGGAAGAAACCTATGGGAGAACGACAGAGGAGGGATCCTTCTCCCAGGATGGACAGAATGCAATAGATGTCATGTGTACAGAATGAACAGCATAACAGAGATACAACACATTCAATGTATATGACATAAATGATTCATATAATAAGACTACTTATAATAACAGCAGCAATTATTACAGTAGAATTATAGTTATGAAAATAGGGATCGTAATGTGATTAATAACAATAATCGAAGTAGCAGTGGGTGTCAGTCGGGTCACAGCAGGAGGCACGACTACGGTCCAGGTACCACAACGATTCATGGAAACCTGCAGAACGAGAAAGCAAAAGGGCTTCAGGGTGGAAGTAAAGCTAAAATGCTTAATGGTACAGGTAATAGTAATAGTAATGTGACTAGTAATAATAATGGTGGTAGCAGTCGGTGTCAGCAGGGCCGTAGCAGGATGCACGACCATGGTCCAGGTACAGCCACGATTTATAGAAGCCTGCGAAGCGAGAAAGCACAAAGACTCCAGGGTATAAGCAAGTCAATAAGCGTAATAGTACAGGCAATAATAATAGTAATGTGACTAATAATGATAGTGGTAGTAGTAGTGGGTGTCAGCAGGGCCTCAGTAGGTGGCATGATGACAGCCCAAATATAACCCCGATTCCTGGGAACCTGCGAGGCGAGAAAGCACAAGAACTCCGGGGAAGAAGCAAAATCAGTAATGTGCATAAATAGGGGATTAATACATAAAGATGGAGGGAGAGAAGAGGAGAGAGGAGCTCAGCGTATCCTAGGTAGTCCCCGGCTGTCTAGGCATATAGCAGCATATCTAGGGGCTGGACCAAGGCGAACCTGAACCAGCCCTAACTATAAGCGCTATCAAAAAGGAAGGTCTTAAGCCTGCTCTTGAAAGTGGTGAGTGTGTCTGCCCCCGGACTGAAACTGGAACCTGGTTCCACAGAAGAGGAGCCTGATAACTGAAGGCTCTGGCTCCCATCCTACTTTTATATACTCTAGGAACCACAAGTAACCCTGCATTGATTGAGCGCAGCTCTCTAGTTGGGTAATATGGAACTATAAGTTCCTTAAGATAAGACGGTGCCTGGCCAGTTAGAGCTTTGTAGGTAAGTAAAATAATTTTAAATTCTATTCTTGATTTAACAGGGAGCCAGTGCAGAGAAGCTAATACTGGAGTAATATGATCTCTTTTCTTAGTTTTTGTTAGAACACGTGCTGCAGCATTCTGGATCAACTGTAAAGATCTAAGAGACCTATTAGAGCAGCCTGATAATAAGGAGTTACAGTAATCTAGTCTAGAGGTAACAAATGCATGAACTAGTTTTTCAGCATCGCTTTGAGACAGGATTTGCCTGATTTTCGCAATGTTACGTAAATGAAAAAAGGCTGTCCTTGAGATCTGTTTTATGTAAGAGTTAAAAGACAGATCCTGGTCAAAGATAACTCCAAGCTTCTTAACGGTAGTGCTGGATGCTAGAGCAATGCCATCTAGAGAAACTATATCGTTAGATAATTGAATTCGAAGGTGATCTGGGCCTAGTAGGATAACTTCTGTTTTTTCAGAGTTTAACATTAAAAAGTTACAGGTCATCCAGGTTTTTATGTCCGTAAGACATGCTTGAAGTTTAGAGAACTGGTTAGTTTCGTCTGGCTTAATTGATAGATATAACTGGGTATCATCTGCATAACAATGAAAGTTTACTGAGTGTTTTCTGATAATATTCCCCAAGGGAAGCATATATAAGGTAAATAAAATAGGTCCAAGAACAGACCCCTGTGGAACTCCGTGACTAACCCTGGTTTTCATCGAGCTTTCATTGTTTACATATACAAACTGAGATCGGTCTGATAAATACGACTTAAACCAGCTAAGTGCGGTTCCTTTAATGCCTATAAGATGCTCCAATCTCTGTAATAGGATGTGGTGATCAATGGTATCAAATGCAGCACTAAGGTCTAGCAATACAAGTACAGAGACAAGTCCTTTGTCTGAAGCTATTAGAAGGTCATTGGTAATTTTCACCAGTGCCGTCTCTGTGCTATGATTCACTCTAAATCCTGACTGAAAATCCTCAAATAAACTATTGTTATGCATAAAGTCACAGAGCTGATTTGCTACTGCTTTCTCAAGGATCTTAGAGAGGAACGGAAGTTTAGATATAGGTCTATAGTTAGCCAACACCTCTGGATGAACTGATATTGTCTATGACATATGTTGCAGGACTGAAGGCATCCCTTAAGCCCAGTAGTCCATAGCATAAAATATCATTGCCCAGGTTTGGGCTCGAAATCAAGAACTTTTTTGCACTTTTTAGGCCCGGCTAGCTCAGACAGTAGAGCAGGAGACTCAGGGTCGTGGGTTCGAGCCCCATGTTGGGGGTTGGTGTTTTAGGTTAAGACTTCACCTGAGATGAAAGTGTTCCACGTCAGATCTACTTCCCACATAGCGGGTTCACAGAGAGATGCAACTTGTACCATTTGGCGGCAAGATGTTCAGGATGCGATGAAGACATTTCCCTCACACAAACAAAAACAGTCCGTCAAAGAGAGGGTTTATATCAGATTCGATTGGGCCCCAGAGCATCCCAGTCTGCCGATGTATACTTTGCTAAAGACTGAGGATGCGTTAAAGAGTTTCATGGCGATCAGCAGGAATGATCTACTTGTGTATGTCGTTGGAAAACCTTAGTATAAGTCTTTGACTGAAGTAGCTCTACCTTTCACCCACCATATTGTTGGATGGGTGGCAGACGGTTTTCAGGATGCTAACCAATTGTTACAAGAGGAGAGGAGTGAGTTTTAACAGTTTTATAATAAATCAAATTCCAGGGTTTCCTGTGTTTGTGCTGCAGGTTAGAGGAGTGGAATTAGTAGGGTGACCACCTCCTCCTAAACCTTCAGGAGGCGCGTCTTCCCTTCAAATCAATCAGCCTGCAGGAGCGATGGCAAAGGGGATAGCTACTACCTCAGGAAATATGGCCAACTGCCCATACATGGACTGCACATATATTGAAACTTACTGACAATGGACCTGTTGCTCCAATTACTGCTAAGTATCCTTGATATTCACATCATAAAGCAGATCAGTGTTGATTTTTTCCAAAGGAAGTGAGTATCATATGTCTAACCTAAAAATATGTGTACCATGGAGGGATTTTAATCACAAGTATATAAAACCTGCAATGAAAGCCGCCTTAGACCGGTGGAGTCTCTAAGCCACCGAATGTAATTAAAATGGCTTTTAGTGGGGATTGTTAGTGTCCCAGGATGGTTTGAACATTGTTCCAGGGGTTTACGCTAAATATTCTACCAAATCAAACATCCTATTTAAAAATTGCCCGAAACTGTCAGTGTGTCAAGAAATCAAGCTCCAGCCTTAGTTCTGTCGGGAATAAAATGCTTTAGCATGATAAGGCCTGAAGTTTATAATTCTCTTTTTAAATATAATTGTCTTTCTGCATGTAGTACATTTTTGCTGCTGTTACACACGCCCCTCCACCTTCCTATCACGCTCAGTCTTTACAAATTCATCAGCTTCAACAGCCTCCTCAGCATAACAGTCTCAGCAGAATCAACAGCCACCACCACTGTCTGGACCCCATTGTGGGATTTACCTGGCTGCTGCTCAGGGCAGACGCCACTCAGTTACACCTTTGACAGTGTTAAATTCTGGTTTTACTGAACAAGATAGTAATGAGGTTTTTCTGAAATTCAAACCAGGAAAAGCAGTCCTGCATGAGTCCTGAATGAGTATATTAACACTACATAGATATAATATCTCTTTGTTTACCAAGATTCTGGACTCTGAAGGCTTGGTTTAATTGTGCCAATTTGTAACAGGAAAGGTGACGTCGGGACTGTAACAATTACAGAGGTATCAAAGTTTTGAGTTGTTTGGGTAAACCTTTCTCAAAACTATTGAATGCAAGATTATGTACGTTCTGTGATGATAATTATATCCTGCTTTATAAGGAGTTACTCCACCATTGATCAGATTTTATTTATTTATTTAAACACGTTGTTCTTTCATTGATTTTAGAAAGGCCTTTTTAGAGTTTTGGAGGATGCACTCTAGAACAAACTGTTAGTAGTTAATAGTTGTCTGCTTTAGTTATCAATGACAGAGAGTTACCTATTACAGGGTGACTTTCAGCCCATTTATTTTGATGACACCATGATAAACTAAAGTTTATTTGCAATTTTAGTTATCGTCCATTGTTTTAGATGTATTGGTGTCATTATGAATTATAATGAATCATTTAAGACTGCTATTGAGGAGTTGTATAAGCAAACCTCCCTTGCAATGATGGTCATTTTCTGTAAAAAATGATTTACGTGGAGATATTGTTATAGATCTGTTTGACAAGTTAGTCACACCAGGTATGTTATACACATGTGAAGTGTGGGATTTGGAAAAAACATCACACATTTCTTAAGTATACCTTAAAACTAAAAGTGACAACTTGCAAAAAAGTTTATGTAGTATTTACCTTGTGTTTAAAAAAAAGTAATTACAGTCTCTTTATAACTTTAGAATAAACAACACCAGATTTTTTAAGGTCAGTGAAAGATACAAAGGGCTGTCTCACCTCAAAACACTCACCGACCAACTCCTGGACACCTGCAGGTGGCCTACAGAGCCAAGAGGTCTGTTGACAACACATTCAACTTGGCCCTTCACTTCTTCCTCCAGCATCTGGACTCCTCAGGAACCTACGCCAGGATCCTGTTTGTGGACTTCAGCTCTGCCTTCTACACCATTATAACGTCTCTGCTGCAAGACATGCTCTCCCAGCTGCATATGCCGGACTCCACCTGCAAGTGGATCACAGACTTCATGTTAAAAAGTAAAATGTATTTATATAGCGCCTTTCATACAAACATTTGTCTGTAAGTGCTTTACATGAGCATTTTTACATGCAAGAAAGAAAACATATAACACGAGCTGACCATACAATGGCCACTAATTTAAGAGAGCAGTGTTTAAAACATAAAAAGTATTGAAAAGGCACAAAAGACTGTAAAGTACACTATAAGTGCATACTTAGAGTTCAGACCTGGTACCTAGAGCTTACCAAAACGCCTGTCTAAACAGGAAGGTCTTAACAGTTAAAAAGAGTTTACAGACTCAGTGAACTGTAGGGGTGCAGGCAGAGCAGCTGTTGATACTTCAGATCTCAGTTTACTAATATTTCTTCAGTGGAAGAAACAAGATCTAGACAGATTCTTAATATGGGAGTCAAATGACAAGGATTGGTCAAATATTACCCCTAGATTACACAGGTTAGAGTAGAGGGAAGTGGACCAATACTCTGCTTGATTGTGGGGACAACTTTTTCTGGTGTAGCAACTACAACCTGTGTCTTACCAGCAATGAGTTGTCAACACTTTTCTGCTGTCCAGGCCCTAAATGCATTGGGACAGTCTAGGAGCATAGATAACCTAAAAGCCTCACTCAGTCTGTTTGACAAGAGGCAGCATGTAAAGCTGGGTGAACATGTCTCTGACTCTCGGACCAATGGCACCGGTTACCCTCAAGGCTGCCTTCTTTTTTCTCTGCTCTTCTCCCTGTAGACGAACAGCTGCACCTCCAGTCACCAGTAAGTCAAGCTCCTGAAGTGGTGGATGACACCACCCTCATTGGACTCATCTCTCGTTGGTGTGAGTCCGCCTACAGGTAGAAGATTGACCATCTGGTGACCTGGTGAGGACTAAACAACTTAGAGCTCAACGCTCTAAAGACAGATGAGATGGTTGTTGATTTCTGGAAGAACTCAGCCCCATCTATCCCAATACCCTATTTGACTCCCTGGTCCCCGCTCTAGAGTCCTTCTGCTTCCTGGGCTCCACAATAACCCAGGACCTCAAGTGAAAGCTGAACATCAGCTCCATCACCAAGAAGGCTCAGCAGAAGAGGTACTTCCCGAGGCAGCTGAAGAAGTTCAATATTCCAAAGACAATGATGGTGCACTTCTACACTGCCATCATTGAGTCCATCCTCTCCTACTCCATCACTATCTGGTACACTGCAGCCACTGCCAAGGACAAGGGCAGACTGCAGCGTATCATACACTCTGCTGAGAGAGTGATTGGTTGCAATCTGAAGTCTTTCCGTGACTTGTTCGCCTCCAGGACCCTGAGGCGGGCAAGAAAGATTTTAACTGACACCTCTCACCCTGGACAAAAACTCTTTGAGTGCCTTCCCTCTGGCAGGAGGCTGCGGTCCATCAGGACTAAGACCTCAGGCCACAAAAACTGTTTCTTCCCATCTGAAGTTGGGCTCATCAACAAAGTATGTTTATTGTTACGCACCAATCACCAATCCAAATTCCTTGTATGTGTTATGAATTATAGAGAAAGGTATTTGCAAAAGTATAACTTAAACTGCCCATCTATGTTTAAATTTATTTTATTTACAATCAGATAAGTCAAAGGTTATTTGTAAGCTAGGTGCCTTTGACAAGAATGTCCTTCCTTGATGGAAGTAACGTGTTGTACTTAAAGCGTAGCATGCGCCATCAGTGTGCTATTACTGTATTTTCTGTTTGTGCTCCATATCATGTGATCATGGTCCTGAGCCATATTAAAAAAAAGTAAAGCGTAAGCGCTAAAGACTTTCTGTCAAGACCTTATCACCACATATCTGTTATAATAAACAATTATCTTTCCTTCCTTCACTTGCCTCTCCTGATGGAACTTGCAGTTACGTTACGGTTGAACACTCTGTTTTGTTACGGAGGCTGGTTAACATAAGGTTGTCTCCAAAACAGTTAGCTATTTGAGCTGTAGAACTCAAAGTTTATAGGTTTAATTGTTTGTATTGCAGATTTTTTAAATACTTAAACTGGTGTCCCACAAAGTTCAATAATGGGTCCTATTTTGTTTTTGTCATTCGTAGAACCCGCACCGTTTTTGTAACCTTATTTTTGTGGGAGCTACAGAGACATTTTAAACTAGATTATTTCCTAATAATGCAAGATTTAAAAAAACATGACTGAGGATAATTTGTCCTGGTTGCTGATTTGTTTAAAGTCTCTTTTATATGAAATTTTGTATGTCTTTATATGTTGTTTTTAACTTCCCGTTCAGTAATTTGTGGTTTGTGTGAAAGTATTACGCTGCCCTCTTGTAAATAAGATTCAAAATCTCAATGGGATTATATTGCTAAATAGAGATTAGATAACATTTTATTATTATTTACTAATAGCTGATTGTATTAAAGTCTCTCTAGGGGTCTGTTTGACAGGATGATACTCCTGTTACTTGGATTAAGTGGGACACTGGAAAAAATGTCATCAAAAACACCTCAATGTGACGAAAAAGTATTACTACTAATGCACTTGACTTTTGCAGCGTACATAACATAGCATACTTAACAAAAAAAAGGACATACCAATTTTAACCCAAAGCACAATCCTTTTATAAAGTAGCTTTGTTTGCTAAACCTAACCAAGTTGTTTCCTGTGAACACAGGAGTTTATTTTGACAGTGAATGCATGTAGCTAGTGGCAATTGACACATGTACCAATGACGCTATAGAGCATCATACTTTGAAGTGTAGGGCCAGTGATTTAGCTGTTGCTAACAGTTAACATATTTGTTTAGATATTTCAGTGGTGGACAGGCAGACAGACTCACATTGTCATACCTAAAGCTATAGCGCCAGCATGACTAAAAACTAATACCAGGGATCCTGATTGTTTAACACCTACACCCTTTACACAACACAGACAATACAGACACATTTTTGTCTGTCGAGCTCAAGCCATGAATGTAGCGTTTTTTTAAACATATAGAAGCATATGAGGTACTTCACTGCGTGATCTGTTCAGTTCCTTAGCTTTAATAAAGTGCATGGCTTTGTGTAATCCACTGCAGACAATGATTGTTGGACTTCTCCAATCCAGCGTGCCTGCTCTGACCGCAGAGCAGCAAACAATGACAAGATTACATTTTATATTGAAATATTCAATGGTTGAGCTCAGACGTAATCCCATGATTAATCAACCCTCTCTGAGAGCTTACATTGATCTTTAAAGAATAAAAGACTAAATACATCCTTTTGAAGGCAGGAATAGAAGTGGCAGCAAAATAGGTTTTCTATTTTGTAGGTCCGGGGATGTAAGAAGTTAAATTCTATGCAAGTCCACAGAGCTATTTATTATTTTGTTGATGTAGGTTCACTGTAGATAAAGCTTCCCAAGGAAAAAATTGCAAAGAGGAAAAGTCCTGGGTTTATTTTTGCTAAGCTTAATTATATTTCTAAATGCTTCAGTGAGGTTTTCAAGAGCAGCTATCTGTAATGTGTAATATTTCATATTTATGAAGCATCTGCATAATAAAGATAAGGTATTCAATTAACCAAGCCATAAAAAAAACTCAGTGTTATTAAATATTAATCATTCCACATATTGCTTTGATTTGTAACTACTTAATTACAAACACGCCGCTCTGCTGCGGCACTGTGAGTTGGGCATTTCGACGTCTTTTAGCAGACTATGGGGTGTTTAGCAAAGCACTTCATACACAGCAATAAGAGCATGTGTGAGCTCAGCGAGGGCCACCCAGTCCCGCTCACACCACCCACTGTTCACATGCACAGCATGTCACCATTTAAGTCGTTTTCCTTATTTTTTATTCCAAATATCAAAGTGACATGCAGCTGGTTATGAGACATTTTTGTAATGCGACCATATAATGTTTTCTGATATGGCATCCCTAGCAGCAGCACATGGTTTGTTTAAAAAAATAAAAGCATTTTATGCCATCACTATGGTTAGTCTTTGGTCAGGTTGTTTCTCAATCTCAGTTTCGACTGTTAGAGCAGCTTTGTCTTTTGAAATTATTTGCAGAACTAAAACTATTTATTTGCTCATTACTTACTTCACCTATATTTACTACTGAATATTGCATTAACATTTTTGATACTGAAAGAACTAAAAGAAGGCTAATTTTTAAATATCCAAATATGAAGTATAGGGTTTAAGACTGGAGTATGAAACATATTTTCAATAAACTGTAAGCACATTTGTGTGTGTGTGTGTGTGTGTGTGTGTGTGTGTGTGTGTGTGTGTGTGTGTGTGTGTGTGTGTGTGTGTGTGTGTGAAGAGACTGAAGGTCGAACACCCACCACATGCTGTTAAAGGTCATAACAAAAGGCATGTAACATTTTAGGCATGTAACATAGCACATATAGATTGATATAGATTAAATGTGAATTCATCAAGATGGATCACACAAAATGTCAGAAAAAACACCTTTTGAATAACCTTCCCTTTCTGACATTGTGACTTTTTTATCAATGTTGCCATCAAGGGACATTTAGGGATTTATGTCTCATCTGGTTCACCGGCTGCCTCATTGACGAATTCCATTGACAAATAAAAGGAGAGCCTTGGAAATTGCTGTTTTCCCCTCTGCTTAAGTTTCAATCACACACACACACACACACACACACACACACACACACACACACACACACACACACACACACACACACACACACACACACACACACACACACACACACACAAACAGTGAATTGAAGTGGCACTGTCTCTTATGTGTTGATGTGTTTGAAGCTACAACACACAAAAACAGGTCAGGCAGACTGGGGCCGGAATCAGCTTTTTAGCCTGCCAGCCATGGAGGTTGCAGACCAAGCTCCCCTCAGCTCTGCAGCATGAAATCCAGGGCTGTAGAGGGGGATTTGGCTTCTTGGTCTAAAGCCAAGCAGGGAATTGCATGACTGGCCATCACTGGCAGCTACACCCAAACCCAGAGACGCTTCCCCTCTTATCTGCCCCTCACCATCATGCTGCCGCAGCTCCTACCTCGTGGTGCATAAGCAATATTTCCAGCCAGCGTCCTCCCCAAACCCTCCCCAGAGATTTATCTGGCTGTTGAAGTAGAAAATGAATATTTTACAGTTCACTTGCCTGATCAATTACCTACAAGCTGTTGCTGTATGTTGTGGCTGGTCGCAGAGAGAGCGCTTGTAGGTAGTGATAGAAAGTTCCATGGGGAGCCTCCTCCTCCTCCACAACAACGGCAAAATCGAAAAGGAGCAAAGCAGTTGTGAATGAGACGGTCTCTGGTGAGCCACTTCTTTTTGTATGCACACAGCTCTGGGATTGTTGCAAAACAAAATTAAAGCTTTTAGGCGATAATAAGCGCAGGCTAATTTCAAGAGGTAACAGACACACTGGGCTGATTAGAAGTTGCCAAGTGCTCCTTGATTTAAGGCCAATTTAAATATTTACTAAATAAATATATAATTTCATCACTGTTCACTGATTAGCATCCATCTGCATGTGCCTAGAGATAAGATAAGATAAGATAGAACTTTATTTCTCCCTAGGGAAATTGGGTCTTCATGGAATTTCTCTCTGATAATAATTGCGAATACCTCCTTGATAACGTGTTCCTGGTGTCTAATGCAACACATTATCACTCCCAACTTGTCAAATAACAGGCTTGGTCAGTGGTCCTACGATTCAAACTATGACGCTTAAGGTTCCCTTCTAGTGTTTTGGGCTCATCAGGGACTGCTTGTCTTTTTCCGCTCATGACATGCATAGCGCCTTTTCAAAATAAACTTCTGTTTTCACAGGAAGTGTTTCCACTCGTTTCATGCATAAAGTATTTTTCTTCAAAATAAACTTCCAACTTCACTTATGTAATGAAACTGCTTGGTTTGATTTAGGCAGCAGATGTAATTTGCTAGGCTTTGGAAAATATCATGGTTTGGGTTGCAATAAGTATATCTGTTATGTAATAACCATGCACATTACTTAGCCTATGTAAATTAAGTAACAAAACTATGGTAAGTAAGTCAACACTGTTGGTTTGTTACGTTTTACTTCAAAAATACTTTCTCTTCATTTTGCTCCAGATCCTTAAGTATTATTATTATTATTATTATTATTATTATTATTATTATTATTATTATTATTATTATTATTATTATTATTATTATTATTATTATATGTGTCAATGTCTGTGTTCTGCCAAATTCATTGATTGAAGCATCACTCTGAAACAATACTGTCTGTAGTTCCCACAACTCCAACAGAGTGATATATTTTCATAATAGCTCTTTGCATCATGCCGATATCAGTAGTGGCGAACTCACTGTTAAACTTTCATGCATATCATATCAATAATTTATAAAATAATCAACTCTACAGTTATTAATCAGGACTTCCAGTATATCTGGATCAAGTAGCCCTTAGAAAATGAGGTGGGCTGAACTTAGAAGGCTGCAGCTGTTATTTCAAAGTGATGGATATATATTTAATCATCATTAAGGTAAATATTAGGATTGGACTTGGTATAGACACTCAGTGCTGACTTTCTTTAAATTATATATTTCTAAAATAAATACACATGGATACTTCAGTAAGGTTAAGACCTGGTTATGGTTAAGCAACATAAACACTTGGTTAAAAGTACTCATTGTGAAAGCCACTGCCCACACTAAGGTTAAACATTTTTTAAACTGTTTAAATTGTTACGAACATATGTGCTAAAAACTAAACTTTATGACCCCAGGTCCTTATAAAACCCACTGCTTGGCCTCTTTTGAAGAAGAACTACTGTGTGATTTTTACCTCACTTCTGCATGCTGCTGATTTTCCTCTGAAGCTGAATTAGAGAAGTGTCTGATTGTGTCTCAATCAAACACATCCATTGTCCTGCAATCAATGCCCTGATTGCAGGACAATGTGCTTGGTAGTTTTAATAATGGAGTACTTATTCATCAGAGGACATTCAGACGAAGAAGTTGGCAAACCCTGCAATCCCTTCACGCTGCAATTTTACCGTGATCACAACTTAAACATATTTAAACACATAGACAGTGTGAAGTTTTATTTGGCAAACAATACAAAATAGAAAAAATAAGCACGTTAAAGAGTTTTGTCAGCATACAATCTGACCCCGATCATTCAGATGCCCCATTCACCTTTTTCACACAGAATGGGATATGAAGCATATGCAAATATAAAGTAAATACACTGAGGAACAAGGTTAAATATCTTTGCAGACACTCCATATTCACTCTCACGACTCCTTCGACCTTGAATGTAATATTAAGACAAATTGAACTTGACAATTACCAGCAATCATAGTCTCTCTCATGTTCAGTTTATAGGTAGGATTTAATTTAATCAGCTACTCTCTTAATGGCGTCACTAAGGCAGATGCAGTCAATGTTTCTAAAGCTGAAAGACTTTGAAAACAGGACATGCACTGTTGTGGGGTTTCATCTTGTAATAAGACATTTCAATGGTGCAGTCAATTCAGAAAAAACGATGTTTTCACATCCTGACAGACTAAGAGAACACTCAGTAAATTACATTTGTTTTTCATAAATGTAAGATGAAAGGCCAAATTCACCACTGTGCATTCAAACTCTTCCAAATTTTGACTGTGTTTAATAATGATAGTGGGTGATGCAAAGGTACTGAATCAACTTCTCCATGTATACTTGTAATTGTAAATCCAAATAAGACTGTAGAGATAATTGTATCCCAGCTCATATTTGGCAAACACAGGGTACACCTGAACAGGTCACCAGACTATCGAGGGCTGACACATATAGACAGACAGCCATTCACGCTCACATCCACACCTACAAGCAATTTAGAGTCCTCAATCAACCTAAGCTGCATGTCTTTGGACTGTGGGAGGAAGCATACCCTGCTTTATGTTCTGTTTGACTCTAAATGACCCAGAACCTACGTTGACACAGGGAGAACATGCTAACTCTACACACAAGGTTCGTCTAGCCTGGTAATTGAATCCAGGCCCCTCCTGCTATGAGGCAACAATGCTAGCCACTATATTACGCACAGCCTATGTATGCATGATGTGCATAAAGAGGATTAAACTTGCTTATTTTCTCCTCTGTTTGCCAAAGAAAGTCTGATTGTATTGTACAATCTGTAGTTTCAAATTTCCTTCAATACAGCATGATGTACTGTTTAGTAAATGATGGTCCATTTAGAGTAAAATAGAACATAAAGCAGGTTATGCTTTAGGGCATGGCTACCTTGTGATTAACTGGTACCTTGTGAAAGCCTTTTTTGGCTTAGAATTTTTGCAGGATGGCTGTGGCTCAGAGATAGAGTGGGTCGTCTTTCAATAGTTGATCGGCGGTGGGATCCTCGATGTGTCCTTGGGCAAGACACTTAACCCCAATTTGCTCCTGAAAGCTGTGCCTGCAGTGTAAGAATGAGTAAATGATTAGTCCTGAAGGCCAGTTGGAACCTATACAAATACAAGTACATTCCCCATAGTGTGTTTTCACTTCATGAAAGTTAAATGCAACCTTTTGGTAACCTAAAAATGTCTTATGTCATTTCCAGTTGTGCAAAAACAAGATGATGACAGTAAAAATGCCAAACTTTAAAGCTCCGCCAATGGATGACATCTATGTTAACTTCCTACAGTCTATGGTCCTGAGTGGGGAGCTAAAGGACAGGACAGCGGGTCAAAATGAGTTAAAAACATGGATGAACTAACTGACGTACTAACACTTTGGCCCTGCTGCCAATGGGGCAAAAAGTTTAGTGAAATGCTTTTTGCAAAAACTAGGGCACAACCCCAGACTTATAAATGGGGTTGGGAGTGATTATTTCTGGCCTGGATGGTGTAAATGAAATCAGAATTTATTTTGCCTCTGTTTATCAGGAGGGAGATGATAAAATAATCCGGATTGGGAAAATTGCTGGATTACACAGAAAATCATCACAATGGGAGTGATTGAGACTTTGCAAAGCGCCTCTCTGTCTGGCAAGAAGTTGATGCAAGTACAGATCATCACGTCAGATATGGAAAAAAGTAATTTCGACTTTGTGAATTTTAACAGTTATTCCATGCTAAGAGCTGTAACAAAGGTTTTAGTAATCCTCACCCTTCATTCAACATGCAAGGCGTACATGATTGAAAAGATTATGGTGGAAGTTATTTGATGAAAACGTGTGCTGGAGAATAGCCACGCTAAGTTTGCTCATGCGACAGCGTAGAATGTGGACACTCTTTCTCTGGAATCCTGTACAGGGCTGAACCTTGAATTATGAACACAAATCATCTCCATTATCAGCGTTCCTTTTATATGTCCCAGCCAACATAATCCATTCCATCTCAAGCTCATCAACTCATTTGTGAAACGTTGGAAATTAATTTCAGTCCAGTCTTGCTGACAGCGATAGAGCGCATTCACTAATTATGTTGTTACCATAGTGACAGTGTGGGACTAAGCATGGTGCTGCACCTTTATTTTCTAAAGAAATATATGTTTTTTTGATTTGTTCAGCATGTCCGTATTCTGTTCTATGAGGTTCCATGCTTGCATTGCTCCTGCAATGGGCCGGTAAATACACACACTGTAAAATACCAGAAAGAGGAAGGCATACATCAAAAGCAAAAGTGTCCATCAAGAAAGCAGAGCCGGAGGCCGGGGCTACGCTACCGAGACAAATCTGTCGGTTGTGAAGGGCGTTCATCATATGAGAGCAGTCAAGAGCGCGGGCTGTGAGCTAGCTATCGGGGCACACTCACATGCAATAAAAAGAAATGTGTGACCTAACCAGCTATGTGAGCAAAGCAAGGAGAAGCTCTGATAAGAATACATGCTGAGGGAGAGAGACTTCCTTTTCTTCTCAGGTACACATTGCTCCACTATGTGTTTACATAGCAAATAGTTGTTTACTGCTATATTATTGCTCTGCATACTGTTTTACGCTCCTTTAATTAGCTGAAAACACACTGGTTAAAGTAGTAAGAAGAAAACACTCAAACCGGACAAGGCAGTGACACGAGATGGTGTTTTAAGTACAATCAAACCCTGAATAAGACATTTGTATGCGACCAAATGATACAATTAACTTTCATGAAATGAAAACACACTGTGAAAGGGTTAAAGTTCTAAGACCAAAACATTGACATCTCCCAGACCAGACAACGCCTTGGTAGCGACCTGACAATCACAAGGTAACCACACCCTGAACTAGCACACCCCGCTTTATGGTCTATTTGACACTAAATAGGACCATAATTTACTTAATGAACATCATGCTGTATTGAAGAAGACTGGTGATTGAGACCATAAACTCATGTTTACAATGTGTAAATCAAGTGAGAAGTAGGGTCATTTTCTCATAGATTTCTAGGCAATCAGACTTCTTTTTGCTACAGGAGGAGTCGCCTGATTAAGGCACTTCCGCATTGGCTTCCATTGGGTATTCAACTACAATCTACACGTAATCAATTCCCAATTTTAAGGCAGCAGCACATTATGCAGTCAGCTCCAAATATGTATCCTAAGGCCTCATTAAGACAGACTTTGGCCTTGTGTAAAAAAACACAGCTGATTAATTTGAATGCAGCCAGTCCAATGACGCAGTTGCAACACAAGGGGCCTCAGCAAAAAAGCAGGATTGTCCAACAAAAAAGTTAAATTAGCCACAACTGATGCAATGTACTGCGTTGGCCAATCATATCACATGCATACAAGTTCACTTTCCTGGTGGATTACTTTGTAATGTGAATTCCATATTTCCACTGTTTACTTTGCAATCGCCACGACAAAAGATAAATTAGCTTCTGCCATGATAACTTTCCAGAGTTGTAAAATCCTGCCCGTGAGAATTACAACTGGTGTGCAGTGCTTCTGATAACCGTTTAGAAACTCCAACACAAGACTGTTTTTGGTCTGAATCTCCACTAAGAGACTACACATTCTCTGTGAGGCTGTGCTTTGAGCTAATGCTTATCAGCCTGTATTGGTATACGAACATACAAATGTGGTCATAAAGCACAATTTTGAAAAAAGTCAGGGGAACATCAAAGTCCTGGTATTCTCTATCAACAGTTTCTCTACTCGTATCCAACATCTGTATGAAATGGGACAAGAGTTTGGTATTTGGTAGCGTTATGGTATCCGTTTTGTAGTCCGAGTAGTATTGAGAAATCACGTTGGAGCAGGCTTTGGTTGAAGGCAGAAAGAATCGTTGCGGAGAGTAAAGAGGCGGAATGCATTGGCCGAAATACAATCTCAGAACTCACCCGCTATCTTCTGACGATGATTTCGATTTTTTTATTGAATAAAAATGAGCTTGTAAACTGGTTTCTTGTGAAACATCCAGCCGTACAAGTCATCTCAACTCCAGCTCCAGTCTAGCATCGGACTGGTCGATAGCCAATGGGTTCCGTGATTGGTCTGAATCCATCAGCTAAAGTGGTTGGCTGTACAGCCAGCCATGCCTTGAGCAACCACACTAACATGGCTAAAGTCATTGGAACTGTACCTGTGACAACTTTGGAAAACCAGTCTGAAATAGGACAATTCTAGTTGAGATCAGTAAGGTCAACAGAAATTTGTTGATTAGCTCTTAACCATGTAGGAGACTAATTTACAATTATTCTTGAGCCCCACCCTCCTGTCACAACCAAAAGTTTTATCGCACATTGTTTTCTTCTGCAAACTATAATCAACATTCAAGGATCGACGAACTAATTCCCAAATTGCAGAGAGAAACTCTTGTTTCCTGTCTCAGTGGTAAAGGTCGCTCTTAAAGACTCCTGACATGAACACAGAATAGAGATCATGTAGTCATTGTAGCTTCCCATTGGCTTCCAGTTGATTTCAAAGAATTTAGTTGTTACTTTAATACCATTAAATGTTCTGGCCCCAACATTAATTTGTGGGCTTTAATGCCAGTAGGCACACCAGCTGTGGTGTAGTGGAGAGCAAGGTAGTTCTCCAATCAGAGGGTCGGTGGTTCGATACCTGGCTTCGGCAGTCGATGTGTCCTTGGGCAAGACACTTAACCCCAAGTTGCTCCCGAAGGCTTGCCATCGGTGTGGACTGGATGTGAATGAATGTTAGTTAGAGTCTGATGGTGGCACCTTGCATGGTAGCCTGTCATCAGTGTGTGAATGGGTGAATGATATGTAATATACTACTGATTGTAAGTCGCTTTGGATAAAAGCGTCTGCTAAATGACTGTAATGTAATGTAACCATCTGCCCTTTAGTGCAGACTTGAGTATAAATGGCGCTTTGTATTTCCTCTCAAGAATCTTACAAGATTGTAATCTACATTCCCTGAAATCAAAACTGAAAATGAATTTGTATTCATTTGTGTTTCTATGTTAGTTATTTGCTGTTTCAGATCTATTCTGAGTATTTTTTGCAAAGAGTCCCATAAGAGTCCAGTGCTGTCTTTGGACATTTTCTGCATTTAATTGTAATTATGTGGTTTATCCCAGTCATGGTCTGTTTATTTGCCCTATCTTATATCCCTGATTTCAGTGATAGTCTGCTGTTAATGTGAGTTCTGTTTTTATTCAATTTATTAAGAAATAATTTAGAATTATATTATATACTTTCCCTGCAAGTGTTGGCAATACCCAATATGCTGGCCTCAGTGTGTAACACAGGCAAACAAATGTACATGTGTGTGTGTGTGGATGAACATATATGTATCTAACTATAAAGCAAGGAATCTGTATCTGTCTGTACGTATGTATACATGTCCCTCGCATATCTCAAGAACTGTTCATCCCATCTACCTTTATAAGTAGTCTTATTATATGAATCATTTATGTCATATACATTGAATGTGTTGTATCTCTGTTATGCTGTTCATTCTGTACACATGACATCTATTGCATTCTGTCCATCCTGGGAGAAGTATCCCTCCTCTGTCGTTCTCCCATAGGTTTCTTCCTTTTTTCTCCCTGTTAAAGGGGTTTTTTAGGGGAGTTTTTCCTGTGCCGATGTGAGGGAAGGACAGAGGATGTCGCATGTGCATAGATTGTAAAGCCCTCTGAGGCAAATTTGTAATTTGTGATTCGGGGCTATACAAAATAAACTGAATTGAATTGAATTGAACATGCGATCAATCAACAAAGCGGGCTAACTTGAGTGGGAACTGGTGACATATGGATTTCAGCTGCACTTAAATGGCATGTGAGTTTTGAAAAATGTCTTTAACAATTTCAAATGTTTTTTTATAAAATACTCAATATCTTTCCATCAATGTTTAACATTATATATTAAATTGTGCTTAATGTAACCTGTGTGTCCTGTTACTTTTAGTTCAGCTGACTGTTTTTTGAGTGTGAAAAAGCCTAAATGGCTGCCATGGTAAAGGTCTATTGGGCTACTTCTACAGCAGATATTCCTTCTGCTACTACTTCTACTGAAACAACACTGCTACTTTTAATACTAATCATTTTGAGTTAGGGTTACCTTTACTTGCTTTAATTGTTTCTTATAGAAATGATTACCTAGCAGGTCCTAATTAAAGCCAAGAGATCAGTCAGTATCTGTAGAACATCCTCTTTAATGTCACACCCATTCTGGCCTTTAACACGTGTTTTTTACTTACTGTTGCTGCTGGATATTCCCTGACATCCCTGAAATGAGGTGGAAAATAAACTAATATCTGTTCACACTGACCACCAGATAAAAGCACAGAGCGGTTCATCTTGATGACCATCACGCATCCTAATTTAATAAGCACAAACTAATTAGGCGTCTGGAAGGAAGCAAATTATAAGTCATTGGTAAGAGATAAGTTGTTTCTGTTTGTCAAACCCTTTTCATTTTCAGCCTAATGGGATTTTAACAAATTTGTATATGGAGAACTAATTCATAATATGTGAAATAAGTTAATCAGCAGAAAGAATCATTGCGGAGTGTAAAGAGGCGGAATGCATTGGCCGAAATGCAATCTCAGAACTCAGAACCTGCTATCTTCTGACGATGATTTCAATTTTTTTATTGAATAAAAATGAGCTTGTAAACTGGTTTCTTGTGAAACATCCAGCCGTACAAGTCATCTCAACTCCAGCTCCAGTCTAGCATCGGACAGGTGGTCAGCCATACCAAGAAATTTTGAAGGGCATTATTCACTATTTATTTTTTTATATTTCATAACAATTAATCTAGAAAATAGTCAAGAAAATATTATGCAAATTAATCACGAGCAAAAATAATTGTTAGTAGCTTCCCTTCAAGAGTGTGCAGAATTGATTATTGTCTTTTCAGTAAAAAATTCAAAGGCAGTTATTATAATAATGTAACATAATATTTGAATACTTGGGGGATATAATATGTAGAGTGACAGGAAGAGATGTGTGTTTGGATATAAGTTGGCAAAAAATGTGCTTTCATTTCCAAAACAATGTGGTTTAAGTCTAATTAATTCAAGTGAAACTTTGACCAATTTCACCCAGCTCTGTGTCACTGTGTCAGTGGTGCTGATTTGTCTCAGAATATGGAAAGTTAACATTTAGGAACACACTTAATACATCAAGAAGACAGATGAAAGAAATGCTGTATGAGAGATTGCCTTGCAAAAGCTAGTGAACAGAGGCGAGCCCTGAATTCAGCTGTTTAGTGTTGTGTTTTTTTTTTAGATTTTCATCTTTTTAGCAGATTCCACATGCAGCAGACATTCCAGCCCAGTATCATGGCAGGTTGTGTACACAAGTTGTCATTTTTTTTGTGTCACTCAGGACGAAAATAACACCTATGGAAAAACAATTAGGATACTTTTTCATGGTGGACACATAAATGAAATGCATCCACATGACTAAACAGCAGTCAGAGAAAGCAAAGTAGTAGTGGGCGGCTGTGGCGTAGTGGAGAGCAAGGTAGTTCTCCAATCAGAAGGTCGGTGGTTCGATACCCGGCTTCAGCTGTCGATGTGTCCTTGGACAAGACACTTAACCCCAAGTTGCTCCCGAAGCCTTGCCATCGGTGTGGACTGGATGTTGCACGAATGTTAGTTAGAGTCTGATGGTGGCACCTTGCGTGGTAGCCTGTCATCAGTGTGTGAATGGGTGAATGATATGTAATATAGTATACTACTTATTCTAAGTCGCCTTGGATAAAAGCGTCTGCTAAATGACTGTAATGTAATGTAGTATTCAATATCCAGAAATACCAGTTATGGTGGGTGGATGAGAGGTGATGAACAACAAACACAGGATTTTTGATTGAAGGTTTTGTTGTCTAAACCTAACATTTGTTTTGTTGCCTAATGCTAACTGTACAATGTTATGTTAAGCCCAATCATGATGTTTTTCTAAAACTTAACTAGGTGGTTTTGTTGCCTGAACCTAACTTTAGTTTTTAACATAATGTCATCCTGAAAAAAAGTAATTCCGAGCGGCACAAGAAAAACTGACAATTTGTGTCCCTGTACATAAAACCAATGGATTGCATTTCGTGACTATTTCATAATCCACAGTGAGACTGTTTTGGACATTTATCCCACCCATCACTCATCCTTTCTGAAAGACCCCACCATAAACTAGGATACATGTGTCCCTGCTCTGTATTTTTATTATTCGTTGTGTGTGTATGTGTCTGCAGCTGGTTCTCTGTGGGATGAATATTAATCAAGTGGTCATGTGCCAGTTAAACTGGTTGTTGGGACCAGTGCTACTACTACTAAGAAAGCCCTGCTTGGACAGCTTTTGGGGGGCAGTTAAACAGAGCACTCTTGAGCATGATGGGAAAGAAAAAAAGAAAAGCTTTGTAATAGCAGAGCATATTCTCTCCTGTCCTCAAGTGCAGCTTACAATATTTGCATCTCAGCTGCATGTGCTTTGAAGATTCAAGGATTTCTCTAGGCCTGGACATGTATCAGGGATTTCTGCTTCCTTACTGTCAAACAGTCTACTATGTTAATGCTTACCTGCTCTGTGTATGCATGTACTGTATGTGTATATACTGTAAAGCACGAATGATGAGTGCACAGACACCATGTGCACTTGAGGATAATTGGAGCGCTGTGTTTGTTTATTTGTTGTATCTATAAGGAAACAATGACGGCAGAGATTTAGCCATTAAGTAATTACAATGATCAAGTAGTGAAAGACTTATCTTACAATGACCAATCTCTAAACTTGAGGAAAAAGCCACATTTAAAGTACCTTCATGAATAGGGCAAAAAAAGAGAGAAAGAAAAAATCAAAGCACTAAAATGAGGAATGTTACCACCATGCAGAAAATGTGCACATTTTATGTGCGCAAGTTAATTATGCCACTTCAGAGGAGCTTGTGAAAGGATAAGGAAAGCTGCATAAATTTAGCTGTAATCCAGGCAGGCAGAACTCATTTGCAGGGATGGTCTTATCTGGGCACTGCAGCTTTCTCACAAAATTAACCTTGGATATTTGGGCCCAATTCAGCCAGCGTTTGATTCTTCCTTCCCCCCCACACACACACACACACACACACACACACACACACACACACACACACACACACACACACACACACACACACACACACACACACACGCACACATCTCTGCATACAAGCCCTCCCTCCTATATGCCACTACACCCCCCTCCCCTTCACTCTCCCTTTGTTTGTCTACCCCTCTCAGCGTATTACAATGTGTGGGTCGAGAGTTTATCATTGCACAGACAGAGAGACAGACAGTCAGTCAGACAGACAGACTGACTGAGTGACTGACTGACTGACTGACCGACTGACATGTGAGCTGACTAAATTGACCGATTCATTTTCATTCAGCTTGTTCTTTAAAAGCAGGTGTGGTTTGTTAACGATGGATGCAGTTGTATTGAGTAGTGTGGTATATTTTCAGGCCTTGCACAATACGACAAAGGTCCCCAGTGCTCTTGTCTTATATAATATATAGGAAGCAGGTGTGCGCGATACCAGGGGCCAAAGGGCAAATGTATAGAATATCGGAGCCCCATACAAGGTCTTGACTTCAGCCCAAATGTGAATAACATGTACCCTATATAATGAGGTGTGAGAGCCCGAAAAGTAGGGAACTCACAGATTCGACTTGAGACCTCCGGGCGCTCTAGACGTCCGTCATGACATGTGTTGCTTGTTTGTAATAAACTTTATTATACCAGCAAGAACAGTGTCCGCGGAGCATCCTTCCTCATCACTTCAACAGCACTGTCGCATGAAAGATACGACAAATTTGGCGTCACGAACAGGATCGGAGGTGGCCTCGCGGTTTTCTGCTACAACTTCACATACGGTGAGCTCACTCGATTGAATGCTGGTCATAAATTGGGGCTGTTATGTGGAGTTGTTTGGTCACACCGTAAATTAAGAACCTTCTTGCTATGGACACGTCCTGTTGATTTGATGTTTAAAGTGAGGCTCCATGCTAAATTTAATGTAAAAAGGGGGAAGATAAAAAGTGAAGGAAAGAAGTATGAGAAATACAAGGAATAGTTTAGAATAGCTTCATGGTAACGATAAGGTGTGCTAAACAGTATCGTGCAAGATTAATTGAAGAGGGGCCCTCAACTTCTTAACGGTAAGACACATGCATATTAGCCACTGCGTAACGATGGCTCTGACATAGTCCGGAATTAAGTTAGAAAGACAAAATTGGGGAAACCTGGATCCAGGTAATTTGAATAAATAAATGTAAAAAGTGATAAGGAAATAAGGAAATAAAGGAAATAAAGGAAATGATCATATGATTGAGCCGCAAAATCGGATAGGATAGAGCCCTCAAGAGTAGGAGCATGTAGTACGGGCCGAGTAAAACCTGGAATGACATCTTATGGTCAGTTTAATAACTGGAGAGTGTAGAATCACAATTCGATTGACTGTTCCCACTCTGGCATTTGTTGACGAACGGTGTCTGATGCAGCCTCTCATCGAATATCTACATCTCAGAGGTAGCATAAATTTTATGAGAAAAAGTAAGGAAATAGCGGCAATAAGCATGCTGTATGAATGAAGGGATCTAAAACTGATGAAGAGAATGGGTGTGTGTGTTTACTTTGGGATGAGAAGAAACTGGGGAGAATGGGTGTGCGTAGGAGTGCTGCATGTGTGTGTGTGAAACTTGGCTGCTGATGTGGTCCAACTGTGTGCCATAAAAATGTATAGGAAGAGAATAGATGTGTTAAAGTTAAAAGAAAGAAAAACACATTATGATTGAATAAACATGCATAGGTGGTGATTTGAGAACGGGACATTTAATAATTTGTAAGGATAGATATGTGGCCCGATGTATTGTGTAAAAAACTATGAGCTTCTTTTTAGAAGACGTAATGAATTGAATAAGGTAAGGTATAAAACTATGAGCTTCTTTTTAGAAGACGTAATGAATTGAATAAGGTAAGGTATAAAACTATGAGCTTCTTTTTAGAAGACTTAATGAATTGAACGAGTTAGTAAATAAAACATGAGCTCTTCTTAAAAGGGACGTAATATAATAAATGAGCTGTTAAATGCACAATGAACTTCGTTTAAGAAGGGTAGCATTTGAAACCCCCCCCTCACTCGTCTCAAAACTCCCTCTAGATGGAGGTCGGAATGTAGGGGTGTGAAGGCGTTCGGTGACACTTTCTTGGGAGTTACAGAGAATTCCTTTGCCGTTTGAACTGTTTGGTCCAGTTGGTGTTCACTAAATGCTACAATGTTTAGGTAGGGGTTTAATTTAGGAATAAAATTCATGCCAGGTTAAAGGGTCTCCCACGTGGTATCATTTATCACATTGTGTCAAAGCGCCAAGTGAAGAGGCGCCACATTCACCGAGCCAAGATGTTGAAGGCTCAAGAGAGCCCGAAGACAATGTGGAAGAACACACACCAGAGAGGGAGATGCATGAAAATCCCCAGAGTCAGAATTCAGAAGGAGAGATCGTCCAAGTTGTGGACAATGGTGATGTTTCTGTACATATTCCTGATGATGCCAGAAATGACTCGGCAGTTGATGGACAGGAAAAAAGATTTAGAGACATTGTCTTTCAACATGTCCCAGACCCAGCAGGACCTATTTCAGTTGCCTGCAAAGCGCCAGAGATATCAAAGGGCGGTGACTCCGCTGCAGGACAACCCAGGGATCCAGTTAGACAAAGGAGCCCGAGACCAGTTAGGAGAAGAGTCAAACCAAACCGTTACGAGAACCAGGGTTGAAGCAACCTTGGGGGAGTCAGTTCGGCTTCCATGTCAGTGTACAGAAGAAAATAGTGGTAAAGGGAAACTCAGAGTTCAGTGGAAAGATGGCCATGGTAAGATCTTAGATCTGTCAGACATTACCATTAGGGAAATATACATTAATTAATGACAAAAGGAGAGTGAAGGGTGAGGGAGACTGTAGTCTCTATGTACGCAAGCCTCAACAGGAAGATCAGGGTGATTACAGGTGTACTTTTTACGATCGACATATTGGAAGTAAGCGGCCCGAGTTAGGATTTAGAGTTCGCATAGTGTCTCTAGTGATACTAGGGGGGAATAAGAGTATGGACTTCCAAGATGTTGGGGAAACAAGAGAATTGACAACGATGACATCAACTCTCCAGACGAAAGCTGGGAAAATGGAAGAGAAATCTACTCTTTCAATGGCAAAAGCTATTGAAAGTATAAATGCATCACATGTAACTACAAAGGCGCCTCAGGTGGTATCTATAACGTCACCTCCTTTGAGTACTGTGATCAGAGTTAGGTTAGGAGGAACAGCTTACCTTCCTTGTCAATGTGGGAGATGGAACAGTGGTGGTAACTTGCCTCCCAAATGGGAGAATAGTCGTGGTGAAGATTTGTTGTTGACAAGACCTGAAGATGACATTGTGCCTCGTGATCAAAGGAAGTATATTTTGTTTAATGAGATGAGGTGGAAGAAAAGTGAAGATGATTGTTCCCTTGTCCTGCGTAATGTTACTCGGGAAGACGAAGGAGAATACACGTGTACTTATGTAGAACCGGAGTTTAAATTTGTTCCATATCAAAATTATTGGATCGAAGGTCGTGTAACTCGTAGAGTGTCACTCCTGATAAGAGATTTGGGGCCTATTGGAGTTTCTACGAATACTAACGGGGTTCAGAAACAATTTACTACAGTAACTACTCCAAAGGTGATTAGTACACAGATGAAGCTTGTTACGTTAGTTCCAGAAACAACTAAGAATGTTCATACACCTACTCAGGCTACTACTCTAGCTATGACTTCAAAGGGGATGAATGCTACAACAGTGACGACATCTGTGGCATCTACGACATTTGTAAATATAACGCAGACATCTAATATGACATCTTGGACATTTAAGGATGTGATTAATGCAACCCAGAAGCTAATGTCAAAAATAGAGCCTAGCGTGAACAGCAGTAATGACACTGTTGAAGTTAGAGAACAGAGGATAGAAGAGAGGTATGTAGAGTCATCTATGACAGCTCAGAGGACTATTTCAAACGTAGATAATAACTTTGTTGACTCTGATCAGACACCAGAATACATGATGGATCAATACCATACAGTACAAAAGAGAGACACTAAATGGAAGGCATTTGGGTTTGATCCTTCAGTGTTACACATCGCAGACCCTTGGGCAGGTAGGAACTTATGGTTCCAGCAAGTAACCCACTCCGTAAGATCGGTTGTGAAAACGGATGGTCCATGTCTGGTGAAAGTCCTATCGCCGAACTCATGGCCTGCGATTTTAGAGACTATACCAGAACCACTAACCAATAGGTGTCAAAGTTATGCATTATCATGGCTGTTGTATCACCAGCAGTCAGCAGTAGATATAGTGATGTCTTTGTCAGTGCATCTGTTTAGGCCTAGATTTACTTGTTCTTGGTTGATGGAATTATCATATGTAAATTTACTTGATCAGCATGAAGATATCAGAACTGCGTTCCCTGATGTAATGGAGGTGACAGAAGTGGGAGCTACCAGCTGTTTTTGTTCAAATACAACTTATGATGGGCCGGGAACGTTTATGGGGTTATCAGATTGTGATGACTATATGATGGACTTGGGTAAAATGAAACATGGGAATAGTAATGATTCGTATGAAGCATCTTTTCAGATACCAGAACACAAAAAGAAGACAATTTTAAGGGTACATAACCAGATATTGCCGGGGAATGTGACTATAGGAAATTTCAAAGATATTTGGTGGGTCTGTGGTAATAAGGCATACATATTTCTACCATATGGGTGGACAGGATGCTGTTATATGGCACTGTTGAAACTTCCATATGAGGTTCTTACGATCCAGAAGGGAGTAGGGCCAGATGGGGTCCAATCTGATGTCGCTTCAAGTAGTAGGAAGAAACGTGAGTTGGCACAGTTCCACAATTTGGAATCTTACCATTGGAGAATAAGTATAGGAGAGAAGTGGGGTATAGGATTATTTCCATGGTATGGGGTGACATTCTTGGCAGATCACATCGACAACATTACCTACACCTTGCAGGGCTTTGCGAACGAAACCATAAGAGGTTTTGAATATTTGTCAAACACTCAGAGAAGCCACAGACTGACGTTGCTAAAACATGACATGGCTCTTGACTATATTTTGGCCAAACAAGGGGGCCTTTGTATGACTTTGAACTTAACAGGGTCGGCTTGCTATACGTTGATTCCTGATAGTTCTGATAATATGACTAGTGTCATAGAGGCATTGGAGCTCATAAGAGATGCGTTTGGCCCGTCAGAAGACGCGGGATGGTCTGCAAATGCTTGGTTGCAGGATAAATTGGGGCCACTAGGAGCAGTGTTAGTTCAGGTTTTGGTAGCGCTCGTTCTGTCGTTGTGTGTGATGTTTTGTTTTTGTACGCTGTTGTTGACCTTTGCAAAGGCTATGATAATTAGATGGGTTGGAGTTGTGCTGCCCGGCGATCAAACTCTGATGCCATTATTACACGAAGCTGACACGGACGTGGATGAGGATGACGCGATAAAGATCGAATTGGTGGAGGAATATCCATTTTGAATATCTCATATGATTATAATCCTATTATTTACCTCTGTTATTGCTTGCGTAGTTTGTAGTGTTGATTTTGTTTTGCTCTTTCGAGACTTTGTTTAGTCTCGAAGGGGGGGTATGGAAACGAATGAACAATATGATTAATGGAAACAAATGAACAATATGATTAATGGACAATATGATTTATAATTTCACATTTTTACTTATAGAAGTGTTCTTATTCTGTGTTTGATGTTTTAATTTGTATCTGTTCTGTATGCAAAAGATACTGGTTTTCTTTTCTTTCATTCTAGAACATATTGGGGGAAGACCACTGTGAGGGTGGTGGATTGTCAGGGACTCCGATGGGCTGAATGGATTCAGACACTTCAAACATGAAAATACGAATGGTCTGAAGGACTCTGAACGTGGACTGGCGATACAACATCCAGATTCAAGACGTCATCGACACTACACCTGAGTCAAGGCTGCTGAGAAACTGCAGCGTTATACAGTCTTATGTCTTCTCTTAGATGTTACATTAGTATTATTAAAAATGAATTTTCTTCTTTGTGTATTAAATGCTTGGGAAATGATGGTTTCTAAATATAATGGGACCTCGGATGTTTTCTTTTTCTCGATGTTTAGGGACAGTGGGGTAGGCAGGAAAAGGTCCATAGAAAGGTGCGATGGGTCGACCAGCCTGACTTTGGACATTGTTTTGTTTTGATTTACTGAGAGTTCCATATGTATTTGCTTAGGTCATTTCCTTACACAAATTGCTAAAATTCCACATTTCAGTGTTATGGAGTACTGCGTATGGTCGCCTTGGCAGAGGGACCGTGAGAGAATTTTCCTGTCTACATTGTTTAATGGATATTCCAAGAAAGATTAGCTGCCTGACAGGTTTTTCACTCTCACTTTTATACTCCGTACAGTTGCTTTAATGTTAAAAAAGGACGGGTTGTTAAGTTTGTCATGATTATACACCTGTATGTCTCTTCTTTTATTTTTTCGAGACTTTGTGTGTAAGTCTCGAAGGGGGGAATATGTGGTATATTTTCAGGCCTTGCACAATACGACAAAGGCCCCCAGTGCTCTTGTCTTATATAATATATAGGAAGCAGGTGTGCGCGATACCAGGGGCCAAAGGGCAAATGTATAGAATATCGGAGCCCCATACAAGGTCTTGACTTCAGCCCAAATGTGAATAACATGTACCCTATATAATGAGGTGTGAGAGCCCGAAAAGTAGGGAACTCACAGATTCGACTTGAGACCTCCGGGCGCTCTAGACGTCCGTCATGACATGTGTTGCTTGTTTGTAATAAACTTTATTATACCAGCAAGAACAGTGTCCGCGGAGCATCCTTCCTCATCACTTCAACAGCACTGTCGCATGAAAGATACGACAGTAGCATTGCGCTCTTCAATTGAAATAAAAGTCAATATGAATAGAGAATTTAATACCCATGACACTTGTTTTTCTCTTGGTTCAAGTCATTTAAGAAGCCCGTTTAATCTTAAAATTGCTTCTCAAATGCCTGCGCCACCATAATGACCAAAAACTTTGGGTCACTTTGACTCTTTAGCAACAGTAACTTAAGCGGGTGGGGCTAACTGAAGGGGCAAGTCTTCCCATAAACACAGCCAGCAAGTTTATTTCATGAATGAGTAGTAAATGGTAAAAGGAGTGCATTTATATTGAGCTTTTATCCAGTCTATAACAGTTTGGCTCTTGTGTCTTGCAGTTGCTCTTAGCTTGTAGCTTGCTGCCATGGTCAGGGATTCTGATGGTTGCTATACCTTGACCATCAAGAAGGAAAACCAGGAGAAAACCAACAGCCTCGCAATGAGAGGGGGGCCGCTCCATTTGCTCACGTTTGTCTCTTAAAAATGATGTTCCCCTACAACTTTCAATTCAATTCAATTCAGTTTATTTTGTATAGCCCAGAATCACAAATTACAAATTTGCCTCAGAGGGCTTTACAATCTGTGCACATGCGACATCCTCTGTCCTTCCCTCACATCAGCACAGGAAAAACTCCCCTAAAAACCCCTTTAACAGGGAGAAAAAAGGAAGAAACCTATGGGAGAACGACAGAGGAGGGATCCTTCTCCCAGGATGGACAGAATGCAATAGATGTCATGTGTACAGAATGAGCAGCATAACAGTTCTTAGATACAACACATTCAATGTATATGACATAAATGATTCATATAATAAGACTACTTATAATAACAGCAGCAATTATTACAGTAGAATTATAGCCATGAAAATAGGGATAGTAATGTGACTAATAATAATAATCGAAGTAGCAGTGGGTGTCAGTCGGCTCACAGCAGGAGGCACGACTACGGTCCAGGTACCACAACGATTCATGGAAACCTGCAGAACGAGAAAGCAAAAGGGCTTCAGGGTGGAAGTAAAGCTAAAATGCTTAATGGTACAGGTAATAGTAATAGTAATGTGACTAGTAATAATAATAATGGT
This sequence comes from Anoplopoma fimbria, assembly GCF_027596085.1. Classification (NCBI taxonomy): domain Eukaryota; kingdom Metazoa; phylum Chordata; class Actinopteri; order Perciformes; family Anoplopomatidae; genus Anoplopoma; species Anoplopoma fimbria. The sequence continues at coordinate 14,330,020 of NC_072458.1, forward strand.
GGTAGCAGTCGGTGTCAGCAGGGCCGTAGCAGGATGCACGTCCACGGTCCAGGTACAGCCACGATTTATAGAAGCCTGCGAAGCGAGAAAGCACAAAGACTCCAGGGTACAAGCAAGTCAATAAGTGTACTAGTACAGGCAATAATAATAGTAATGTGACTAATAATGATAGTGGTAGTAGTAGTGGGTGTCAGCAGGGCCTCAGTAGGTGGCACGATGACAGTCCAAATATAACCCTGATTCCTGGGAACCTGCGAGGCGAGAAAGCACAAGAACTCCGGGGAAGAAGCAAAATCAGTAATGTGCATAAATAGGAGATTAATACATAAAGAAGGAGGGAGAGAAGAGGAGAGAGGAGCTCAGCGTATCCTAGGTAGTCCCCCGGCTGTCTAGGCATATAGCAGCATATCTAGGGGCTGGACCAAGGCGAACCTGAACCAGCCCTAACTATAAGCGCTATCAAAAAGGAAGGTCTTAAGCCTGCTCTTGAAAGTGGTGAGTGTGTCTGCCCCCGGACTGAAACTGGAACCTGGTTCCACAGAAGAGGAGCCTGATAACTGAAGGCTCTGGCTCCCATCCTACTTTTATATACTCTAGGAACCACAAGTAACCCTGCATTGATTGAGCGCAGCTCTCTAGTTGGGTAATATGGAACTATAAGTTCCTTAAGATAAGACGGTGCCTGACCAGTTAGAGCTTTGTAGGTAAGTAAAATAATTTTAAATTCTATTCTTGATTTAACAGGGAGCCAGTGCAGAGAAGCTAATACTGGAGTAATATGATCTTTTCTTAGTTTTTGTTAGAACACGTGCTGCAGCATTCTGGATCAACTGTAAAGATCTAAGAGACCTATGAGAGCAGCCTGATAATAAGGAGTTACAGTAATCTAGTCTAGAGGTAACAAATGCATGAACTAGTTTTTCTGCATCACTTTGAGACAGGATTTGCCTGATTTTCGCAATGTTACGTAAATGAAAAAAGGCTGTCCTTGAGATCTGTTTTATATAAGAGTTAAAAGACAGATCCTGGTCAAAGATAACTCCAAGGTTCTTAACGGTAGTGCTGGATGCTAGAGCAATGCCATCTAGAGAAACTATATCGTTAGATAATTGAATTCGAAGGTGATCTGGGCCTAGTAGGATAACTTCTGTTTTTTCAGAGTTTAACATTAAAAAGTTACAGGTCATCCAGGTTTTTATGTCTGTAAGACATGCTTGAAGTTTAGAGAACTGGTTAGTTTCGTCTGGCTTAATTGATAGATATAACTGGGTATCATCTGCATAACAATGAAAGTTTACTGAGTGTTTTCTGATAATATTCCCCAAGGGAAGCATATATAAGGTAAATAAAATAGGTCCAAGAACAGACCCCTGTGGAACTCCGTGACTAACCCTGGTTTTCATCGAGCTTTCATTGTTTACATATACAAACTGAGATCGGTCTGATAAATACGACTTAAACCAGCTAAGTGCGGTTCCTTTAATGCCTATAAGATGCTCCAATCTCTGTAATAGGATTTGGTGATCAATGGTATCAAATGCAGCACTAAGGTCTAGCAATACAAGTACAGAGACAAGTCCTTTGTCTGAAGCTATTAGAAGGTCATTGGTAATTTTCACCAGTGCCGTCTCTGTGCTATGATTCACTCTAAATCCTGACTGAAAATCCTCAAATAAACTATTGTTATGCATAAAGTCACAGAGCTGATTTGCTACTGCTTTCTCAAGGATCTTAGAGAGGAACGGAAGGTTAGATATAGGTCTATAGTTAGCCAACACCTCTGGATCTAGAGTAGGTTTCTTAAGAAGAGGTTTAATTACAGCTAGTTTGAAGGCCTGTGGTACATGGCCCGTCAGTAAAGACAGATTGATAATTTCTAATAAGGAGTTGCTAATTAAAGGTAAAACTTCCTTAAGCAGCCTAGTCGGAATCGGGTCTAAGAGACAGGTGGAAGGTTTAGACTTAGAAATAGTTAAAGTCAATTGTTGAAGGTCGATGGGAGAAAAGCCATCTAAATATATTTCAGGTTCTACAGCTATGGATCGATCGGTACTGGTTGAGGGCAGTAGATTATACATTTTTTCTCTAATAGTTAGAATCTTATCATTAAAGAAGTTCATGAAGTCACTACTACTGAGGTTTATAGGAATACACGGCTCAACAGAGCTGTGACTCTCTGTCAGCCTGGCTACAGTGCTGAAGAGAACCCTAGGGTTGTTCTTATTTTTCTCTATTAATGCTGAATAATAGGCTGCTCTAGCATTACGGAGTGCCTTCTTATATATTTTAAGACTGTCTCGCCAGACTAACCGCGCTTCATCCACATTGGTGGAACGCCATATCCTTTCAAGTTTTCGCGATATTTGCTTTAAATCGCGGGTTTGAGGATTATACCATGGAGCAAACCTCCTTTCTTTTATTAGCTTCTTTTTTAGAGGAGCTATAGAGTCCAGTGTCATTCGCAGTGAGCATGCAGCACTATCAACAAGATGGTCAATCTGAGACGGACTAAAGCTAGCGTAGGAGTCCTCTGTTATATTGAGCAATGGTACTGAATAAAACCCTGAAGAAATTGCTTCTTTAAATTTAGCTACAGCATTATCAGATAGACATCTATTGTAGAAACTTTTGCCTAATGGCGTACACTCTGGTAGAAAAAATTCAAAGGTTATTAGATAATGGTCCGATAAAAGAGAGTTCTGTTGAGAGACAATTACATTTTCTATTTCAATACCATATACCAGAACAAGGTCGAGGGTATGGTTAAAACAGTGAGTCGGTTTATGTACACACTGACAGAAGCCAATAGAATCTAATAATGAACTAAACGCAGTACTAAGGCTATCATTATACACATCCACATGAATATTAAAATCCCCTACAATAATAACTTTATCTGTCTTAAGGACTAAACTAGATAAAAACTCTGAGAATTCAGATAGGAATTCAGAATACGCACCTGGTGCACGATACACTATAACAAATAAAATTGACTTTAATGCTTTCCCGCTCGGGTTTGAAAGACTAAGAACAAGGCTTTCAAATGAGTTGTAATTTAATTTAGGTTTAGGGTTTATTAATAGGCTTGAGTCAAAGATAGCTGCTACTCCACCTCCTCGGCCTGTGCCTCGAGGAATATGAGTATTAATATAACTTGGAGGAGTTGATTCATTAAGGCTAACGTACTCTTCATGACACAGCCAGGTTTCAGTAAGACAAAATAAATCAATATGATTATCTGATATTAAATCATTTACAAGTACACCCTTAGATGACAGAGATCTGATATTTAAGAGTCCACATTTAACTGTCCTGTTTTGATGCACTGTTGCATTGGTTGCCTTAACTTTTATTAAGTTATTTTGTATAACTAAACTGCATTCTCATTTACGTTTCAAGAGAAACATTTCTCCCGGATTACGGTCAGATTTTTGAAACAAAACAAACAAAATTCATCTAGACTGGGTAAGGTTTAGGAAAAGATCATAGTTTGTCAAGTAACTTAGTACAGACCTTACGTTAAATATTTAACATAATGTTAAAGCAAAGGTAGACTTTTGGTTTTCCACTGGACATGAACAGTGACCCCCCTGGGTGAAAGTCCCGTGTTTGATTCATCCCCAAACACGTACGCTGACACAGACTACCATGGCCTGTGATGAGAATTTGTTTTGATTACTAAATGTATAATTATAGGAGAAAATATGTGTCCTTCCAAATGTGATTTACAATGCAGCTTTGTTGTCTTCAAAACATTATTTTTAAGAGACCCAGCTGACCTGCTAAGCTGTTAGCCAGAGCCCCCTGAGTAGTACATGTGATTAGTAACTGTCACTGCTGAGTTTCAAATTGTAATATATTAAAATACATGTTGCTAAAACATATTTGAAAGCTTCTTTAATCAATGTTTTTATTTTCATATAACAATGAATCCAATTCACCAGCCTGGGTCTAATGTGATAGGTCTGTCTCACCACTCTTAGCACTGTGTTTCTAGCAGCTGCAAGTCAGTGGAAAAAAGCTTGGATTAACACTATCTGCTCAGCACTAAACAGCAGATAGACACAGTTTTACATGTTTAACACAAATGACCAGGTGTTGACCTGTGTTCAACCCTTCTTTTGTCAAACCAGTCAACATGGGTCAATCCCTGGTCATGACTATTCAGATACGGTGACAACCCGGGAGCGATACATACCAATTACCGCAGCCACTGGTAATGGGCTTTACAGTTCCTATTCACATTGGCTACATACAGTAAGCCTCCTGATGATTTTCAGCTGGGCATGTTGCAAATGTTGGATAATGAAATCAAGCTTATCCAAGTGTAATAAAAGGGGTTCATATTTGATGATTTGTTTGCTAATTAATAATGTAATATTTCTATATGAAATGGGTTTGTTTATAACAAGCAGGCGACAGATGTATCTTTTTGCAGGTTTATTTCAAAAATTGTGTTTTCACTCTCCCTCATTTTATTAAGAGGTTGCTGGCAATGGCGTTTCTTTTCTGCTAGTGCCCGTTTGGGGTTAGTTAGTGAGTTGGACAAGAGCCTGACCGGATTAGCGAGAGCAGTGTGTCTGAAAATACTGTCACACAGATCGTAGTACTGCCCACACATCTAACACCACAATAGTTTTTGTTGTGGACATGAACTTTGGTGAATTGTTTTTTTGTTTGTTTGTGACCTGTTTATGTGTATAGCAGATGCTCTCATTCAGAATCCTTGTTACGTTCTCATTCTCTCTGTTGTCCCTCACCGTCCCAGTCATCTGCAGCTTAATTTCTTCATCACCTCTGACTGCCAGTAGCTTGCACCTCGAAGTCTTGCCACATCTACATGTTTTACAAATTGTCAGTCAATTACTCCCAACCCATCTGAAAACATCCTTGATGTTATTGCAACTTTTGTTTTTGGACTATGGGCCCTTTGGCAATTGCGTTACAACTGTGCACCAGCATTTGGAACCAGTGATATAATTTGTCCAACCCAGGTTGTTAAGGACCCTGGTACTGTGTCATTCACATTGAAACCAACCCTTGTCCGACCCACCTCTGGACCTGGGTCACAAAGCCCAGTCGGTCAAGGTTAAATTTTGAAACACAATCAACACCGGTTCAACCCTGATTTAGCACTCGGTGTGAAAGAGGTATTAGAAACTAGCTGTTGAACATAGTGGAGCATTTAGCAGCTCAAGAAGGTCAGGAGTTGGTGGAGCCCAAAAATCTGAAAGATGAGTGAATATTGGACTTAATTAGCCAGGTGGACACAAACACAGCAAATAAAAGCCAATGTTTATCTGTGTCTAAAGGAGGTGTAAAGAGGATCAACTCTCTTAAGCCAGTTTCCATAAACGTATTTTGAAGAAAAAAGTGTTTAGCTTGCTTGGATAATGGAAACCCTAACCCTTTTGCCAAAGAAGTGCTAAACAATTAACCCACATGAAGACCTCCAATTTTTCTATCGTAGATGGTCATAGGGTTCGATAGCCATAGTGGGTTGTATTACTTCCAGTTCAAAGCCTACTGTCGTATTACAGCTATGTGTTCTGACCAAATTACACTGTTGCCGAGTTTTTTTGCTCAAGACCAGTCGCTACTAATTTGAATTTATTTTTTGCAACTTTAATAGTTTGCCTCAAATACGTTTGAAGATTGAATAGAAATACTAATAATCCATTTACATCTTGTTGCTGACCAACACTGTTATCTCGGAAGCACTATATTTCCACCTGTTCATCTATACACTGAAGCCTCACCACCTCCAGTGCATGGGCATGTCTTTGTCTTTGTTGATGTCTTGGATGAATTTATTTTGCGACTTCTTTTGATCCTATATGTACATGTTCATACAGTAATGGTTAAAACTTTAAATGACAGGTAGAACTAGAAATCCATTCCTTAGTGCTTATTTAGTGATATGAATCATTACTTATGTCCTCTCCCTGACAGGAATAGTTTCCTATCGAAGCATATCTGCCTTGATCTTTCAAACAGTGCTTTCATTTAGTACTGTGCTACATGGTGTCAACTGTATTTAGTGCCAAGTGATAGCAATCATAAAGTATAATAGGCCATGAATAAGTCATAAGCTCACATGATGCAATACATCTTGTCAGCATCTGGGCTTGTACCCAGTGAACTTATATTAGTTGCCTTTATCACTGTAATTGAGTTCTGCAAGAGAGAAACACTTTCGAGGCATTCAAAATTATTGAATTGTCATTTGTCTTGCCGCAGAAGTGTTTTTCCTCTGATCCTGACAAGGTAATATTCCACTAGGTGCTCTGAAAGCGAGCAGAGCAGCCGCAAAAGCTGGTTTTTTTTTTTAAAACTCCGACGCTGCCCATAATCCTTGCAACCTGCTCCTCTCACATCATTTTGGCAGTGCATCACCTGGAGACTGATGGTCCTGACAACGTCACCTGTCCTCATCTGTAACACTAATGTCCCTGTCAGGTGATGCCAACAGAAAACATAAATCAGCCCTTCTGCCGGGCTACTAATGGGACAACTCCTAATGTATGTATATCCCCCTCAGATTCATTCTGTATGCTGGGAACATATGCTAATCACACCTTGGTGTCCGTGAGGAATGAGTCTTCAAAGTCAGCCACAAATCTAAAATTAAGATATATTTTAGTTTTTTTCTTTTCTTTTTGCATTTTATATTTAAATAGGATTTTGGGTGCCTAAGCTGCTCCCACACTCAAACTTATTGTATAGCTGTTAAGATCCCTGTATCTTTGAAATGAGCAGAGAAAAGATGGAGATACGCTATGTTATCCCCAGACAATATCTTCTTTTCTGCGTATGTTTAAAGTGGTGCTATTTACAAGTGTAAAATATACACTTCCATAACTGTTACCTACAAATCATCAGTAGGGAAAAATCCTTTGACGGCATGTAGCTAATTCAGGCCACGTAAAAGCATTGTGGAGGGCAATGTTTTCAACTTAGTAGTAGTCTCCAGTACCACAACTACTGTATTTGGAACTACCAAAGAGGGATCTGAGTACTTTGCCAGGTGTTTATATTTCTGTCTGTCTCCTTGTCCGTGGACAGATTTTGTCACTGCTATGGCATTTTTTGCTAACTACAATGATACAACTCATGCAACGCCAATCAAGCTGCGACTTGGGAATGTTGCCATTTAAACTTCACAAATAGAAAGCCAAATGTCTGTCCTATATTTAATTCTTATAAATGGTTTCCTCAGATCTTTGTGAAGCTGTCCCACCATCACTCAGAATGTATTTCTCTCATGTTGTCTTTATTCAAGCTTACTGTCCATATTTTTAAGATGAATGAACTCACTAGCACTTGCAAGTGCTAGTGGTAGGGGGCAAGTGTCTTTTGTTTTGTTTTTCCACAATCAGTTCAATTTTGACCTGTAATCTCTGCTGTCTGAACACACCATTCAGCCCTCCCTGTGCTGCTTTAAAGTGACAGCCATGTCTGATGTATATCTATGGCCCACTGAGGAAAGCCCTTGAATTTGCAGCATTACCAACTGTCTGTGTCTGTGGCCACATTCCCAGGAAAAATCCCAAGCGGTGAACAGTTAATGATGCGTTTTCATCACCCAGCAGTGGCAGAGATGGTGGGCGGAGCTAACGCAACAGACCTGCTCTCTGGTTGTGAAGTAGCCTATTGTTTTTTCCGGTCTCTGCTAGTGTTTCAAGTAAACAGTTACTATGCACAAGCATATAACGCTTTTCTAGTCTTCGGACCACTCAAAGTGCTTTTACACTACATGTCATTCACCCATTCACACATGATGGCAGGGGCTACCATGCAAGGTGCCACCTGCCCATCAGGACTAAACACATTCACAATCATTCATACACCGATGGCACAGCCTTCCTGAGCAGTTTGGGGTTGTGTTTTGCCATCTGCACATCAACGTGAACTGAGCCACAGCCGCCCCCTCGGTAAACGCAACATTAGATCTTTTCCTATAGCTGCAATCATTTCTTTTAATATTTTTTTTTTACTGTTAGAACAGAACTAGAAAGTTCCAGTATCCCTTTAGCTCTATATATTGGCCAATACATGACTCAAACCAAGACGGCAACCTCCGCAAATGCCTTATACTTGCATTCTAATAGCCAGCAGGGTGCGACTCCTCCGGCTACCTTGTCATTGCAGGTTGCTACCACAGCGTTGTCAGGTCTGGGAGTTTTCCACTTTTTCGTCTTAGAACTTTAATGGATTCACAGTGTGCATTCATTACATGAAAGTCAGTTGTAACATTTTGGTCACCTATGAATGTCTTATTCAGGGTTTTGTTGTACTTAAACCCACCCTCTTGTGTCACTTCTGGTTGCAAAAAACAACATGGCTATATAGCCCATAGTCCCAAAACCAATGGGTGATGTCTTGGTGAATAAGTCCACTTCTTATATACAGTCTATGGGTAAACCATATTACAAACACAAATATGTTTTGCTGGTATTCTTCCTCACACATGCCTCATAATGTTATTCAGAAATGTGCTCACAATCCATTCAGAGCATTCACTGCTGTGATCTTGCAGGCCCCTCACTCACCTTAAAGTGCTCTGACATTTCTATTTGCCTCCTGCCTCAAAAAGGGTTCTTAAACCGAATGGACTGCTTTTGATCCTCTCAGACGTCTCAACAGTAAAGTGTTACATGCAAGCATTTCGGCTCTAACAGTGCTGCCTCATTTATTCGCGAGGGAGTTGTTAGTCACCAAATGAGCTGAACTTCATTTGGTCAGACTTGGAAAATTCCCCCTGCTAACGCATGCTGAGAAATTGTAAGAACTTAAAGGCAGATTGTTTAGGACATAATGTTCGTATTCAGAGACACTGGAACATCTTTGCTGAGCATGACTTCACGACAAAATGAATGCTTGTCGACAGAGAGATCCACCCATTAAAGTTATTTTCTATGGAGGTACAGTTCGTGCATAGCAATGAAAGGAAGAAGACAGTTCCTCTCAGTTTTTTTTTTTTCTCTAATTGGAATGAAATTAAGTGGAAGAAATTGCGAGACAATTAACTGTGCTTTTTTATCAGGGTTGCACAGTCTAAAGGAGGTTCAGTGGTGGCCCGCCTGCGCTGCCAGCCACAATCTTTCCCTCTGCTTTTCACAGCCTTTGTTTATCTCATTTTTCAATTAACCTCCACGATTTAACTCCCTTCATAAAGCCGAGTGCATGTTTGCTCCAAAGAACAAATAAAATGGTCTCTTTTTTCCCTCCCTCTCTCTCTCCCCCTCACACACACGCTATCTTTTCCTTTTTCTGTTCCTCCGTCTCTCCCTCTGACTCCCCTCTCTCTTTGGCTGCGGCATTCTTTCAGCCCAGGATGCTGAGCTTCACAGCGCCTTGCAGGGTTTTAGAAGGCATGAGGCTGTATGTGTCAGATTAAAGAGGGAAAATCTGTGGCGTGCAGGGAGAGCTTTGTAGATATGGCAATTTGGTGATAACTTCCTCTTCCCCGCACCCTCTCCCTCACACCTCCTCCCCACCACCTCCTCCTACCCCTTCCATTTGGAAGAGACCACTGGCGAGCGGGCGGGGGGTGGTGGAGGAGGAGGGAGAGCCGCTGCAGCTGCTGCTGGAAAGCTTGGACAATCTTTTTCCCCAGATCTGGTCCGCCCTGCCAGTTATCAGAGGGATTGGAATACATGTTTATTTCCATTCCGACTGTTTCCGCCTTTGCTTTCTAACTTCGCTGATCTTGTAGTTTAAATTTTAATTAAAACTCACCGAGGATGATCTGCTCGCGGAACATGCTTTGGAGCTAATTTAGAAACGTCTTGCCTTCCACACCTGAGAAATTAGTCGATGCCTTTGAATCAAGCCTATTGATTTAAAACACTGCACAAAATGTGGCCCCCAACCCAAGAGAGTAGAGTTAAAAGTTAGAGACTGAACCCCAAGACACAAGTAGGCTTCTCCGTGATTAATCATTACTAATGAGAGAGGAGGCCCAGGAAATACACAGCAAATCAAAATGAATTAATTGCCTGCAGAACATAGGGGTAGAGTAATTGGATTACTTGTTTTCGGTGTCACAGGGGTGCCGTTCCCTTTCACAATCAAAGGCCAGTTTGAGAATCAAATACAGTAGCATCTTGAGACTGCTCTGCTTCTGACAAGGCTGATTAAATGAATGTATTACCCAGAGCCCAAAGGAAAAAAAAGGGGGGGGCCTTTGGCAAACAATGTGCATCATTGTTTGCCAAAGGCCCCCCCTTTTTTTTCCTCCACTGTAGGGTGAATACTTATCAGTGCCACATTTCGATGGTTATGGATGATCCATACGCGACGCATCACAGGTTGTCCCACTTCGAGGAGCCGATGCGCTGCTTATTTCAGCAGAAAGCTTCAGTGGATGTGATGTCAACAGAGGGCCTCTAATGGATCAATCTGACCCTCCCAGATAAATCTGAGGTTTTATGATCTTGAACAGTGCACTGGTCCCGCTTCCACTAAGCAAATCAGAGATTCTGGGGGAAATGCTTCAAGAATATAACTGACCTTAGTGTGTAATGATAAGGACAATCAATCACTCTCAACATGGTATTCATCTCGCCTTTTTTAAATAAATGTTTAGCAACCTATAGCTATTCCCAAAACAAACTTACAACAAAACCAACTGTTAAAGGTCCAATGTGTAAGATCTGGCCAGAATTTTTGTTTAAAACATACCAAAAATTCAGAGATTGCATTAACCGAAAATGTTCCGTCATTGGAGCATCTGTGACCACTACGGCTGGTGCAGGAGGAGCGCATGATGCTGGATTAATTGAGTGCTTGAAGGATTTGGAAATCCCTTGTTCAGAGACTCTTTTGGATCCAGTCTTCAGTGTAGCAGCTGAGCAGGTTCAGCACTCGGTCATGTGAAGTCGTCTGTCCGAGGCAAAAATGGAAAAAAATCACTAATCTGCTTCATGTGTTGACATGAAAATTCACAACCCGGTTGGTGTCATGTCTCTGCTCATGTTTTCTATCCATTCCCTTATAAATACACAATATATGAGCTTGTTCTCTATATTCATGATTAAAAAAACCTCACACACACAGGTACAGTACTGCGAGCGCTACCGCCGTCAGTCAAAAACCTAAAACATAGTAAAAGACAGATGTAATAATTTCCAAAATTCTAAACTAAAATATCCTGTGTATGACACTGGATCTTTAATTATTCCACACGCAGAAGGGACAGCTAGCAGGCCGTGAGGAGATGTTCACTGAGTCTGTCAAAACAGTGTATTGGATTAGAACTACAGACTCTGTTTTTAAATATGCCTTTAGCCTATGTCTAATAAAAAATGACGGACAACGAGAAAGCCTTATGCAACCACTAATAACATTATCAACAGAATGTGAAGAGGTTACAGTGTTATTGTCAAAGACGTCTTTGTAACGTGTTGCTCTACTTCAATGAGCATGCTAGCCAGCTAGCTACAGCCCGTCCTGTCTTGTCATACCACTTGTACCTCGAGGGGCGATAGAGAGTCAGTCTTTATTGTGTTGAATCCAAAGTGGCAGAAAAAAGATAAATGTATTTTAATGTTGACCTTGCAGCATACAGGAGACTTTTTCACGGTAAGGAGAGCAGCCGGTGGACAACAAGGTTTAAATAAAGGGCTTGGCCCCTTGGGACCATGAATATGCTCAGAAAAATTTATATGAATCTGCACACTGGATTATGAGATTGAGATTTTGTCCCGATGTGTGTACTAGGTGAAAACTTAAGCATGGTCCAACATGGAATTAAAGCGCCGAGGAACATGATTGTAAAGTAAATTAAAGTCGTTTTAGCAGTCTGGAATGTCTGTAAAAAAATGTAATCAATAGTTGTCGAGATATTTCAGTCTGGATGACGGTGACAGAGCGACTGGAGTGATGCTGCAGGCATCACTCCAAGTGTGGAGAGAGAATAAACAATGCTGGGAATTAAAGTGGTAGAGTAAAATTTAAAGTTAAAAGGTTTTCTGAAAAGTCTATTCAATGTTGTAGCAATGATAGGAAAAAAGATAGAAATCTCTCAGACTTTAGTTTAAGTTTTGTTAATCGGGTTGAATTCATAAACAGTTTTTGATTTTCAAAGCATTTGCCAAAAATATACAATAATATACACAAATTTAAAGAAGATTGGCTTTCTTTCTTGAATGTTTCAGCTGAATGTCAGCTTACTTGCTCTGCATGTAAACAGTAACAGCTAACATCACACTAAAGCTGAAGTTGCTGTGTAACAATGCCTGGTTAAGTAAGTGTACTGGTGATTAAAGCCGTGGCCTTTACACTCTGCTCACACCGATTCTGTTCATGCATAACCAGAGGAGGGAAAAAAAAGCAGCTAGACACTAATTACCACTCAGGCGTAATCCCTTTTCTCTGATCTTCCCTGATTTTGGTTTAATATATATATAACAGGAAGGAATTATTCAAATAAAACTGTTCAGTGGAAGTCGGTTCTGTACCTGCAGGCGTTTGGAGGAAGGCATGGGAGGAGGGACGAGGGAGATAAATTGGAGGGAAGTATTGAAATGGCCTCCAAGGTTTTCTCTCCCTGATATGTTCCCTCTCTCTCTTCTCTTACTTTATCCTCTGCCTGCTCTCTCGCTCTCTCTCTCTCACTCAGCCTTTCTGTTTCCCATATGTTGGTGGACATCTTAACGACTTTAGCTTGTATCCTAGCTAAGCCTGGTAATTGACTCTGGGCTGTTTGGGTTGATCTCCTGAATCAGACACTGATGCAGAGACCTTCAGCCCGCTGAGCTCACACCCCGGATTTGAAGTAATAACTGATAGGGCTTCTGATAGTCGGTCAGTGGGGGTTAGCATTCATTCGCAAGAGAATCAGACCAACATCAACATGGTTCAGGACTCAGGCATGTCAACAGAGATAAGTAGCTGCTGCTAAACATGCACGTATGTGTATTAAATGGGGAGTCTGCTCTGGAAGGGAAACGTGCTAGTTTATTGTGTTACCACTAACATATACACCCTTTAAGAAATATGTTATCTGTAGATATATCTAATCCCTGATATGCATGAGCAGGCTAAAAGAGAGCGTTCTTTAAACATGCTCATTTATTTGATTTAAACGTATCCCAGCGTTTTCCAGCGCTGTGTTTATTCGCTTCATTCGCGCTAGACGCGCTGGAGAGGGGAAGGGGCTTATCTCCAACGAAAACTCTGGCATGCCTGCATTACTCGAGCAATGAAAGGAGCGGAGACATCAGCCACTCTCTATTCCATCCCTGCCTCCAAAGCCTCAAAAGTCAACTCAATGCGCATTTTTGCTGGCCCTTGGGGCAGAAGCGAGATTGTGTCATGGCCCCTGTGCCCCACGCAAGATGGTAGCGCAAAGCACAACCGAATGCTGACATTTTTTGGCGACCAAAGTGTTACAGTTAACTTTCATGAACTGAAAACACAATGTGAAAGGGTTAAAGTTCTAAGAAGAAAGCATCGACAACTCCCAGACAGGGCTAAGCCCTGGTAGCGGCCTTTCAATCAAAAGGTAGCCCCGCCCTAAATCATACCCTGCTTTATGGTCTATTTGACTCTAAATGGACCATAATTCACTAAATGAACATCATGCTGTATTGAAGAAGACTTGAAACTAGAGATTGAGACCATAAACTCATGTTTACAATGTTTACTGAGGTAATAGAAAAGTAGAGTCATTTTCTCATAGATTTCTATACAACCAGAGGAGTTGCCCCCTGATGGACATCAGAGAGAATGTAATTAAGGCAAATTAATTAAGGCACATTCTCATTGGTTTCACTTTTGAGAACTAGAGGTTGCTGCCTGGTATAGGACAGTAATGCTGCGTTCACACCAAAAGCGAAGCGAATATTCGCAACGCGTCTTCGCGTCAGTTTACTCGCAGGTCCATTTGTGTTTATTCGCTTCATTCGCGCTAGACTCGCTGGAGAGGGGGAGGGGCTTATCTCCAACGAAAACTCTGTAAACTCAGCTATTTATTTCCACCATCAACCATGGAAGAAATAACTACTATTTCTGCTTTATACTTGTTGTGGCAGTCCCAGATATCTAGGGAAACTAAACGCCGTCTTGTCTGGTTCATAACATTAATCCGTATTCACTGAATCCAGCAAGCCACACGTCGGCCCGTTTACTACAGCTGTATGGACCGAAAATAAACAATTTTACTGTGATTTAATTGCAATAAATGTACAAAAAGGGATGCCGAAATAACAACATAATGATGGTGGTTTGTAAAAAGTCAGAATTCATGTTTTGTTAGTTCTCTCTGCAGGACAACAAGGACATCCCTTTTAAAATGCTTGTTTTCTGAACAGAGCTCGGATCGATGACAGAGTGACAGGAGGAGAATCTCAATGCTGATTGGCTTTCGCAACGCCGCGTCACGCAAATTTTGAAATATTTCAACTCGCGCGAATGAAACGAATGAGGCGAATGAAGCGATTCCGCCTCATTCGCGCCGCCAGGCTCGAGTTTGCATCTACTCGCGTATATTTGCGTCTGTGCATTGACTTTACATGTAAATTAAACGTGCGAAAAATTCGCTTTGCTTTTGGTGTGAACACGGCATAACATATGCACACACTGCTCAACACACAGGTAATGCACATGTTTTTCTTTACAAAAGCCGACTGATAATTTAAAAGCAGCTCTCTTTCCATGCAGCTGTGTGTTAACCTGGTGGAATGCTGCTGCTGCTGCTGCTGCTGCTGCTGCTGGGTGCATTATGAGGATTCTGGCAGTCAGGTACAGTACAGTGATGGTACAGCTGGAGAGTCCTGCATAATCCCTTAGTGTGAAAAGCCCTGCCACTGGCAGCTCATTTTGCTTCCTTTGGTATCAGTTTGTGCTACAGCCTAAATCACAAACTGTCCCTCCAAAGCTGTTTATACAGGTTAGGCAAGTGACAGCACATCCAAACCCGGACAGGATTAATGCAATCTAGCTAACGGCATGTGAATGCTACAATCTTTTGATTCTGTTTTATGTTGTTTAACCAAAAAGTTTCAACAAAGTATCTGACAGGTAAACTGGTGAGCAGGTCTCAACATTTGTTTTCTGTATTCTTTGAGTAACTCATGGGGAGAGTGGTGGATTTTTTTTATGTCATACCACTTGAGATTATCTCTATTTATATCTAAATGTTATGTTATATGTTATGAGTTTTTCATACTGCACCTGAAAGCCACCAAGTAAATAACTTTAACATTGCTGACTTAAACGCCCCTAATGGTTGTAATCGTGGCAGAAAGCATTGCATTTCACTTTGAATAAAGGAATTTGACATGTTTATCAGTATAATTGTGATCTGCAGCAGGACATGAATGCAGGTTTATCCGAAAAATCTGTGTCTCTCAGCCTTTATCAGATGTGCAGTAACACAGGCCAGTTATTCTGTTGTTTGTTTCATGAATATTTCATAAAATGAGGCATTTCCCTTGAGAGAAAAACTCAATTTAAACAGAAAAAAAAATCAATTTAAACCCATATAATTATTTATTGATTGTTAATGTAGTAGTGTATTCTTGCCTTCAGACACATTTCACCTTTCTTCATGTTTGGCTGACCTGCTATAAGAATGTCCAGGTTACACTGGCAATTCACTGGAAATGATTAACTGAAATTGAATTGTCTGTTTTCATACACAGTTCTTTCCAGGAAATCACATTTTTTATCATGTATCCTATATTGTATTTAAGGTACTGAGGCACAACCTACAGCATTATTACAATGCATTGCATGATTATAAACTGTTATGAATTTTTAGAACAGATAGTTTGGGTAATTATTGTATCGTTAGTCTTTGTTTTATCTTCCAAATAAGTATTGGATGTACTAACCTGGGGGCTAATCAAATTATTTGGGGGGGTGGCTGATCCTCTCACCGCTTGTTGAGACATATTGTGATATGGAAAACACAGCTGCAGCTGATAAAAGTCACCATGGATAGGTTTGATTGAGGGAGCTAATGAGCAGGCATTAACAATAGTCCGTATTGTTTGGCAGTGCTCGCGTTAATAAAATCTTCTCATTGTTGGTTTCATTAGCTGCCGCTTTGATCATGCACACATTCCCCCCCCCCCCCCCCCCCCCCCATCTCAACTGTATCTCAACCCCAGATAACTGTTCATTCAGTGTGCTAATTACACTGGTTATTAATAACACTGCCAGTAACCATCTAGAGCTGTCGCGCAAGTGGCAACCATGAAAATTATTCCATCAATACTTTTCACAGCGTATGACTTGAACGTAGCACAATGTTTCTATCACATGTCACATTACCTGGGAAGGTGGTGGCTGCCATGTGACTATTGAAGTATTTGGATGGAAAGATGTAATTCACTAAAATATTTGCTGCAATTTCCGAACAAATAAAACAGAAACAGGAGGGAGTAGGTTTGCTTC